>NC_086005.1:8886429-9491429 GCF_030014385.1 Trichomycterus rosablanca
CAAACACCCTCCATTGGTGGCGTGCCTTTATCTTTGGCCACCATATCAAAATTAAAGGATATGTCTGATTCATAATCTATTTTGTCTTGTACTTTTACTTCACCAGTAACTGGGTCAACTGAAAGCAAATTCTTAAGCATTTCTGATGTGTCTGGACCAAAATAGTAGCTAATTTCTTTGTTTGCATCGTCATCTAAATCTATCGCTCTTACGGTTACCACTATCACTCCTGGAGACGTGTTTTCTTCAATTTTTGCATCATATTGAGCTTTTTCAAAAACTGGAGGATTATCATTTATGTCAAGCACATGAACTGTGATTTTTGCTGTGCCAGATCTAGCAGGTTTTCCTCCATCTATGGCAGTCAGCGTTACACTAACCGTTGACTGCTTTTCTCTGTCCAACGATTTTTCTAATACCAATTCTGGTATCTGAAAACCATCTTTAGATAATTTTATATCTAACAGAAAATGATCGTTTTTACTTAGTGTGTACGTACGCAGCGAATGTGAGCCAACGTCAAAATCCTGGGCTGATTCTACACGGAATCTCGCACCAGGCGCGATTGACTCTGATATATTTAAAACCTTTTCCTTATTTTTAAAAATCGGGTAATTATCGTTAATGTCCTGGATTTCTATTTCTATACGATACAATTGCAAAGGATTTTCAACCACTGCTTCTAGAGGGAGAATGCAAATCGCGTTTTGGCCGCATAAATCCTCTCTGTCAATTCTCACTTTTACAATCAGTTCACCTTTTGCTGGATCCACAGTAAAATACTGTTTACCAGATTCGTCAGTAATATGTAATTTCCTTTCAAAAACGTCAGATAATTTTAAATCCAGGTCTTTGGCGATATTTCCAACCACGGTGCCTTCGATTAGCTCCTCTGGTATTGTGTAGCGAATCTGCGCCTCGATAAAATTCCACAAAGCACAAGCATAAAGCAGGACGGCAATCCATCTTTTTATCCGCATATTCATCCTCAAACTATCAATTTCATTAGACATTCTTGTAATGTAACATAAATTAATCTGATACACATTGCGAACAATAAATATGTTGTCCTAATATAGAAAGAAAATACTTAATTTCAGATACAGCGCTCTCGACTGATGTGACTGTGAGAGCAATAGCACAATAGAAAGGGGAGGGAGTAGATCGCGTTGTATGGTTCAGCTCGTTATTGGTCGAGGGCGCACCAATCAACTGAAGTGAATAAGACGCTGCATCTTAAAGAGACAGTGCATATTCCGCTACCATTGTGTTATAACACCAGCAGGGGGCAGTGCAAATTAGAAAAACAAAAGAACATAAGTAGTTACCAAATTGGGCTTAAAATACCAGGGTATAGGGGCTGTATGGGCAAACAAGGTCAGAATGCAAAATTAACTGTGTACTGTATATTCAATGACACCGCTTTATTACTATTACTATTATTGCTTTTTATTACTATAACACAAAGTTCTTGTTTATGGTCAATAAAAACATATTTTATGGAACTTAATGTATTTCTATCTGCAGAACTTTTTCTAACTTGAGTAGCCATAATTGTGCTCTCTAGCCTGTCAACAGAAAGACTTGTGAAGAGTCCAAAATATCCTACAAAACACAGACACGTGACTAACTAACTAAATGAAAATATGAATAGGATAAATGCAACAACCTTGAAAAATTAGTGCATGTTACGTATACTGATAGAGTGGTACACAAATAACATTTAATTTTTAAATACATTGACCACTGAAAAAATACAAACTCTTTTTATAGACTGTTAAAACTGGACTCAGAAGGCTAAATAATGTTCCTACCAGACACATACAACCTTACTGAGTGACAATTCATTGCACTAGGTGCAATATAGCATCATGTTAATGCCACAATACAGTGTTATAAAAGCTAAGTGCAAAACGTATGTTTTGTTGATACCGTTGCTTGTATGGAAAATGTAATTAAACATACTTAAAGCAAACTGACACTTGATAAAGAAGTCAGCAAGACAGGGGAAATGTCAAAAGATAATTAAATACACAGTGTTAGAGGATCAGCATTAGGCAGTTGAAAAACACGATCAGCTTTAGTTTGCTGTAAATGTAAAATTAACACCTCTTGGTCTTTATTAGGAACAAAAAACTATTATTATTGTTGTTATTGTTATTGATTTTAATCTATCTACAGCCAGTGCAACGTTGGAGGTAAGATACATGTCAAACGTAAAAAGTTAAGTTAAATGTTCGAGGCACCCGACTGAGGAGCGATGAACAAAAGCGAGAGAAATGGAAAAAAAATCCGCGCTCACCTGTTGACTTTCAAACTTCCACGTGCTGTCAGGTAACGACGCGTCGAGAACGCTTAAGGTGTTTGTAAAGTCTGTGGTGCTGCTGGGTTTAACGAGTGTAAAATCACTGAATTCTGACATCGGAGACAGATAGGAACCGAAGGACTGACTCTGAGACATCACGTCTCCTCCCAGAACCTCCACATACTTAATGGGCCCGTCAGTATTGAGCTGGATCTGCAGGTTGTTGGGGTTTTTATATCCAGAATCGGTCCGTCTGATACAGCAGCTCGAGCTGCTTCTACTGCTTCGACCGCATTTCACCAACAAAACGAAAAATGTCGCCAAACACAGCAAAGACACAGAAGCAACAGATATGATGAGATACAAGGTGATTTTCCCACTTTTCTTATCGGGTTCTGTATTTTTCTTTCGATAGTCTGAGATGGGCTCATGAAAGGCGTCCTCTATCAGAATATCCACAGTGACTGTGGTGGACTGCACCGGTACTCCGTTGTCCTTTATACCTATGATGAGTCTCTGAGAGGATTCATCCTGATCTGAAACAGAACGCTTGGTCCTCACCTCTCCTGTATGTAATTGAACAGTGAACAGAGACGAGTACGTGGCTTCGGCTAACCAATAAGAAATCCAGGCGTTATGGCCCGAGTCAGCGTCCACTGCTGTGACTTTAGTAACGAGGTGTCCTGCTTTAGCGGAGCGGGGCATCCTCTGATGAGAGACAGAGCCCATAAGTGCGGAGGGGTAAATAACAGAGGGGACGTTGTCGTTCTGGTCCACAATGAATACAGAAACTGTTGCGTTACTGCTTAAAGGCGGAGAGCCGTAATCTTTTGCCTGAACTTGGATCTGAAATACTTTAATTTTCTCATGGTCAAATGGGTGCATGCTAAAGATACTGCCGTTATCTGAGTTAATGTATATGTACGATGACATTGGCGTGTCAATTACTCTAGAGTCTATCGTTGAATAAGAAATTTTTGCGTTCTCTCCTTGATCTGGATCAGAAGCTGAGACTGAACACAATATTGACCCAGCTGCACTGTTTTCTTTAACATGTACCACATATGACAGTTGCGCAAAAACAGGCGGGTTATCATTAACATCTAAAACAGTGACAAGTATTTCCTGCTTAGATGTAAGTTGTGGTGATCCAGAATCAGTGGCAACAATCACGACTTTATATGTAGCGTGCTCTTCTCGGTCTAGTTTTTGATTTGTGATTAATGCATAGTGATTCGTTATTGAGGGTTTCAAAGAAAACGGGACGCCTGGCAAAATAGTCAGTGTAACCTTGCCATTTTCGCCTTTATCTATATCCTTTGCACTTATTAAAGCTACAACTGTTCCACTAGGAGCGTCTTCTCGGACAGGACTGGGCGACGATTTCAATACGATCTCTGGCACGTTATCGTTCACGTCTAAAATGTCTAGATGAACACTGCAAACACCTTGCATAACTGGAGTGCCTTTATCTTTGGCTACAATGTCAAAAACAAATGAGCTGTCAAACTCATAATCAATTTTGTTTTTTACCTTTATCTCACCAGTAACTGGGTCAACAGAAAACAAATTTCTTAACATTTCTGGTGTGTGTGATTCAAAATAGTAGCTAATTTCTTTGTTCACGCCTTCATCTAAATCTATCGCTTTTACGGTTACCACTACCACTCCCGGAGACGTGTTTTCTTCAATTTTTGCATCATATTGAGCTTTTTCAAAAACTGGAGGATTATCATTTACGTCAATCACATTAACTGTGATTTTTGCTGTGCCAGATCTTGCGGGTTTTCCTCCATCTAAAGCAGTCAGCATAAGGTTTACCGTTGGCTGTGTCTCCCTGTCCAAATATTTATTTAATACCAGCTCTGGTACAGAAAATCCATCTTTAGCTACTTTACTTTCCACAACAAAATGATCATTTTTACTAAGTGTGTAAGTACGCAGAGAATTTGAACCAACATCTGAATCCTGTGCAGATTCTAAACGAAATTTCGCTCCAGGTGCAACTGATTCTGGTATATCCAAAGTATTTTCTTTATTTTGAAAAATCGGGTAATTATCGTTAATGTCCTGGACTTCTATTTCTATACGATACAATTGCAAAGGATTTTCTACAATAGCTTCTAGAGGGAGAATGCAAATCGCGTTTTGGCCGCATAAATCCTCTCTGTCAATTCTCACCTTTACAATCAGTTCACCTTTTGCTGGATCCACAGTAAAATACTGTTTACCAGATTCGTCAGTAATATGTAATTTCCTTTCAAAAACGTCAGATAATTTTAAATCCAGGTCTTTGGCGATATTTCCAACCACGGTGCCTTCGTTTAGCTCCTCTGGTATTGTGTAGCGAATCTGTGCCTCGATAATATTCCACTGAGCAAAAGCATAAAGCAGCACGACAATCCATCTTTTTCTCCGCATATTCATCATCAGAGTACCCATTTCAATAGACATCCTTGTAATGTAACGTAGATTAATCTAAAACGCATCGCGAAAATTACAATATTTTGCTGTTATTAAAAGAAAATACTGAATTTCGCGGACCGTGTTCTGTACTGGAGCTCCTGTTGTCAGAGCAATAGCACAATAGAAAGGGGAGGGAGTAGATCTCGTTGTGTGGTTCAACTCGGTATTGGTCTAAGGCGCACCAATCAGCTAGGACAAAAGATACTGCGTCTTAAAGGGATAATGTTGCAACATCCATGATGCTTTCTGACACCACCAAGTGGCAGTGTAGATTAAACTAGGGGAAACCTCATTTAGAAATCAGAATGGAAATACATTTGCTTATTTGTATATTTTAATTGTTTGTAATAAATTTTAAGTCAAACAGAATAGTGTAGCTGATTATGATTATAATGTTAGGACTGTAACAAAAATGGTTCATTCTTTTGTAAACAGTAAAGATTAGGGTTGGGTTTAATTTACATTCATATGTATGAAGTGATTAGTAAGATTAATGCAACTAAATCACTCCCACTTTGTGTTTTTAAACTTTTTGCCATTTTAGCCATTCCCTCAATCGTATTATATATATTTGCAGTAAGTTTAAAATTATTTCATGATCATTTGATTAATTGCTCCTACTATTAAAATAATTTAGAAATACATTTTCCACCTCATCTTATAGAGTAAAACTAAGTACAACACAAGTCTGTACATATTTGCATGATGAGAAATACCTAAAAATGTGAATAAAATACAGTAAATGTGTAAACTGTTTGCTTGCTAACAGATTTTGTACTCTCGAAAAAATATTTGTTAAAAACAATAAGTGGCCTATTAAATTAGCTTAGGAACGATTCTGAAAGCTTCACAACACCACACAGACAATTCAAGTAAGTTAACATTGAAGTATGTGAACGCATTCTCGCATGATGAGCACCTTTAGTAAAAAGGTTAGAACATCACAAAGACCAACAATATATTGAAATACAGATCACACGCTCACCTGTTGGCTTTCAAACCTCCACGTGCTGTCTGGTAATGATGCATCAAGAACGCTTAACGTGTTTGTAAAGTCTGTGGTGCTGCTGGGTTTAACGAGTGTAAAATCACTGAATTCTGACATCGGAGACAGATAGGAACCGAAGGACTGACTCTGAGACATCACGTCTCCTCCCAGAACCTCCACATACTTAATGGGCCCGTCAGTATTGAGCTGGATCTGCAGGTTGTTGGGGTTTTTATATCCAGAATCGGTCCGTCTGATACAGCAGCTCGAGCTGCTTTTACTGCTTCGAGCACATTTCACCAACAAAACGAAAAATGTCGCCAAACACAGCAAAGACACAGAAGCAACAGATATGATGAGATATAAGGTGATTTTCCCACTTTTCTTATCGGGTTCTGTATTTTTCTTTCGATAGTCTGAGATGGGCTCATGAAAGGCGTCCTCTATCAGAATATCCACAGTGACTGTGGTGGACTGCACCGGTACTCCGTTGTCCTTTATACCTATGATGAGTCTCTGAGAGGATTCATCCTGATCTGAAACAGAACGCTTGGTCCTCACCTCTCCTGTATGTAAATTAACAGTGAACAGAGACGCGTCAGTGGCTTCGGCTAACCAATAAGAAATCCAGGCGTTATGGCCCGAGTCAGCGTCCACTGCTGTGACTTTAGTAACGAGGTGTCCTGCTTTAGCGGAGCGGGGCATCCTCTGATGAGAGACAGAGCCCATAAGTGCGGAGGGGTAAATAACAGAGGGAACGTTGTCGTTCTGGTCCATGATGAACACATGAACTGTGGCGTTACTGCATAAAGACGGTGAGCCGTGATCTTTTGCCTGAACTTGGATTTGAAATACCTTAATTTTCTCGTAGTCGAATGAGTGCATAGCAAATATTGTCCCGTTATCTGAATTTATATGCACATACGAGGAGACTGGTATGTCATTACTTTTTAAATCAATAACAGAATATGCAATTCTGGCATTTTCTCCTTGGTCTAAATCGAAAGCTGTCACAGAAGATAAAATTGACCCTGGGGTTGTATTCTCCCAAACATAAACCGAGTACACAGGCAAAGAAAATACAGGAGCATTGTCGTTTGCATCTAGTATGGTTACTGTTACAAATTTGCTCGTTAACAATGGTGGAGATCCACAATCAGAAGCTTTGAGCTCGATGTTGTATTCCGAGGACTCCTCTCGGTCTAAATTTTTATCAGTGACCAGTGCGTAATGGCTGGAAAATGTTGGTTTTAATGTGAAAGGAGGATTAGATGATATGGTTAGAGTTACATTTCCATTATTGCCCGAATCTAAATCTGTAACTTTTATAAGAGCTACCATTGTACCGCTGGCTGCGTCCTCTCTCACAGGTTTAGGTGAAGAGGCAATGATGATTTCTGGAGCATTATCGTTCACATCTATTACTGTAACCTGAACTCTACACTGTCCTTCCATAACGGGAATACCTTTGTCTCTAGCTCGTATATCAAATTCGTATGACTTACTGCTTTCATAGTCTAGATGATTTAGCACAGACAATTCGCCCGTCTCTGCATTTAAAGAGAAAATAGTATTAATATTTCCTAAACCATGTGGCCCAAAGGAATACTCTATTTGACTGTTCCTCCCCTCATCTAGGTCATTTGCTTTTACAGTCAGTATTAATGTACCGGGAGCACAGTTCTCCATTACTTTAATCTCATACAAATCTTGCTCAAATACAGGGGCGTTGTCATTGATATCCTGAATTGTTAATGTAATTTCGATACTGCCTGATCTAGTCGGATTTCCCCCATCAACAACTGTCAAAACAAGTAGAAATTCGGCTTGTTTTTCCCTATCAAGAGCCCTCTGCAACACAATCTCAGGGACTTTTGTCCCATCTTTATTATTTTTCAGGTTTAAAACAAAATTGTCATTTTTATTCAGTGCATACGTTCTTACAGAATTGGATCCAACGTCGAAGTCTTGGGCAGGTTCTAAACGAAATTTAGTTCCAGCTGGCGTCGACTCTGGTACGTCTATAATTTTTGCCTCCGGATGAAAACGAGGAGAATTATCGTTGATATCCTGTATCTCAACCTCCACACGGTAAAATTGAAGTGGATTCTCGATTATGATTTGCAGTGGTAGTACACAGTTGGTGCTTTGTCCGCATATGTTTTCTCTGTCTATCACGTCTTGCACAAACAGCACACCATTCCGTAAATCCAGATTGAAATACTGCTTACCAGATTCTGACGCTATCCTTAAATTTCGCACAGAAATCTCAGACACAACGATACCTAAATCCTTGGCTATATTTCCAACGACGGAACCCTCTTTAAGCTCTTCAGCAATGGTGTAGCGTAGTTGCGCTCCTGCTTTATTCCAGAAGACAACGACAGAGAAAAGCCACAGCGCTGGAAAAACTAAACCCCTCCGTTCTATCTGGGTCCCCATCACCAAAAAAGACAAATTATCAGATGTTTCTGTGTCCCAAAGTACATTTTATTAGTTAAAAACAAACAAAAGCCAAATATTTATTAGTAATAACGTTTGCACATTTCCTCCTACATAGCAGTCCTTGTTCGTCTCGGTCTATGCATTGTGCTAAGCAGAGCTGTGGGGGAGGGAGTAGATCTCTTTGTACGTTTCAACTCTCTATTGGAGGACAGTGCACCAATAGATGAATGTTAAGCTTAGTCATTTCTTAAAGACACAGCTAAGACTGAAAGGCACAAAAGAGGGAAATATGCTTAGAATCCATGTGTTTTTCTCTAAGGTGGTTCAAGTTGTTATATTTTAATTACATTTACATTTACATTTTTAGCATTTAGCAGACGCTTTTATCCAAAGCGACTTACATGATGAACTGAACACAATGAGCAATTGAGGGTTAAGGGCCTTGCTCAGGGACCCAACAGTGGCAACTTGGTGGTGGCGGGGCTTGAACCGTCAACCTTCTGTTTACTAGTCCAGCACCTTAACCACTGAGCTATCACTGGCCCATATATAATTAACTTATATAGCCACGTTATGTAGCCATAGGAGTATTTTTATTTATTATAAGTATAATAAATAGTACAATTTTGGTCATGTATTGAACTTCGAAATAACACTTGCTTCTTACCACCATAATTTTCTGTTAAAATTTACTATTGTCCTTTTATTGACATTCATTACTAAATATAAAACAAAATTTTAATTTAATTTAATTTAATTTTGAGAAACACCCTGCCATTAAATTTTAAATGAGCCTATATATACACAAACCTGTTGATTAGATAAATCATTAAATATGTTGTCTTTGTGCTGTTTTTTCACGTCAAAACGATTTGTAAATCATTGATGTTTTATTTACGTTGCCATTTTTTGAATTTTGGTTTTGTAAATGTAAAGTAATTACAAAGTTTTTACAAAGTTAAAAATCCAAGCTGTGTGCTAACTGAAGTATATTTATATATGCAATAAAATGACATACAAAGGCAAAGCAGCATGTAAATACAGCATGTTAAAATGTTGCTGAACTGATAAGAGGTTGAACAGACAGGTTTATTGGGAACTGATTTCCTCCAGTAATGTGAATGAACTAAAAACCCAAAAATAACGAAATTTATAGAGCTCACCTGTTGGCTCTCAAACCTCCATGTGCTGTCAGGTAACGACGCGTCGAGAACGCTTAACGTGTTTGTAAAGTCTGTGGTGCTGCTGGGTTTAACGAGTGTAAAATCACTGAATTCTGACATCGGAGACAGATAGGAACCGAAGGACTGACTCTGAGACATCACGTCTCCTCCCAGAACCTCCACATACTTGATGGGCCCGTCAGTATTGAGCTGGATCTGCAGGTTGTTGGGGTTTTTATATCCAGAATCGGTCCGTCTGATACAGCAGCTCGAGCTGCTTCTACTGCTTCGACCGCATTTCACCAACAAAACGAAAAATGTCGCCAAACACAGCAAAGATACAGAAGCAACAGATATGATGAGATATAAGGTGATTTTCCCACTTTTCTTATCGGGTTCTGTATTTTTCTTTCGATAGTCTGAGATGGGCTCATGAAAGGCGTCCTCTATCAGTATATCCACAGTGACTGTGGTGGACTGCACCGGTTCTCCGTTGTCCTTTATACCTATGATGAGTCTCTGAGAGGATTCATCCTGATCTGAAACAGAACGCTTGGTCCTCACCTCTCCTGTATGTAAATTAACAGTGAACAGAGACGCGTCCGTGGCTTCGGCTAACCAATAAGAAATCCAGGCGTTATGGCCCGAGTCAGCGTCCACTGCTGTGACTTTAGTAACGAGGTGTCCTGCTTTAGCGGAGCGGGGCATCCTCTGATGAGAGACAGAGCCCACAAGTGCGGAGGGATAAATAACAGAGGGAACGTTGTCGTTCTGGTCCATGATGAACACATGAACTGTGGCGTTACTGCTTAAAGGCGGAGAGCCGTGATCTTTTGCCTGAACTTGGATCTGAAATACCTTATTTTTCTCATAATCAAACGATTGTATGTTGTATATGCTTCCGTTATCCGAGTTTATGTAGATAAAAGACGAGATGGATACGTCCTGAACTTTAGAGTCTAGAATGAAGTAAGACATTTTGGCATTTTGGTACAGGTCTGGGTCATGTGCAGACACAGACGCCAGTAGTGACCCTTGAGCAATGTTTTCTTTGATGTAAACGGTATATGACTTTTGAGAAAAAACTGGGGGATTGTCATTAACATCCGAGACACTAATCTTGACCACGTTTTGTGCCGACAGAGGTGGTGCACCGAAATCAACTGCGTTTAATTTGATCTCATACTCTGGGTATTTCTCTCGGTCCAGTGGACAATTTGTAACCAAAGCGTAACGGTTAGCAAGGGAGGGATTCAATCTGAACGGTGAACCAGATGCAAGACTAAGATTTACTTTTCCGTTCTGTCCAGAATCCGCATCTTTTGTGCTAATGAGCGCAATTACAGTATTGTTCGATGCATTTTCGGATACTGGACTGGAGAGAGATGTGATGACTATATCTGGGGCATTATCATTAATGTCAATAATTAATATTTTTACGCTACAGTGGCCTTTCATTTGCGGATTTCCTTTGTCTTTTGCCAGAACGTCGAAATTGTAGAAATGTGCTTGTTCATAATCCAGAGGTCCTTTTACACTAATCATGCCGGTCTTTGTATCAATATCAAACATTGCCTTGAGTGTGTCAGATGTTTTGTCTGCAAAAAGATACTCGATTTCTCCATTCAACCCTTTGTCAAAATCTGTAGCACTAACACGTACTATGTCGTTGCCAATGATTTCATTTTCATTGACGGTTGCCTCATAAAAAGACTTTTCAAACTGGGGTGCGTTGTCGTTATTATCCAAAACTATAATATTTATTTCACAAGTCCCCGATTTCACTGGCTTACCGCCATCTACTGCTGTCAGTATCAATTTATGAACAGCTTGTTTTTCTCGATCGAGAGGTTTATCCAGTACTAATTCTGGAATTTTCATACCATCTCGTGTTTTGACATTTAGCACAAAATATGTATTAGTACTTAGACTATAAGACTGCAAAGAATTTGACCCCACGTCTGGATCATCGGCACTCTCAAGAAGAAATTTTGCGCCAGGGTTTACAGACTCAGGGATGTTTAAAATCTGTTCATTTGAATTAAAACTGGGCGTGTTGTCATTAATGTCTTGTATTTCAATCTCAACGCGATGTAACTGCAACGGATTTTCTACAATCGCTTCAAGAGGTAATAAACATGGAACGCTGTGCCCACAAAGGCTTTCTCTATCGATTCTTTTACTGACAATAAGCTCACCGCTATCCAAAGCCACACTGAAAAACTGCTTACCCGATTCAGAGGATATATGCAGTTTACGTTTTGTAACCTCAGATAAATTCAAACCAAAGTCTTTAGCAAGATTTCCAACCACAGATCCTGCATTTAATTCCTCCGGAACGGTGTAGCGAATCTGCGCCTCTATTGTATTCCATATGAGCATAAAATAATAGTAGTATATCTTCCTCCTTAAAAATATCATACTTCTCATCGTGCCTTAAAATACTTAAACCCTCATCCAAAATTCCTTAGTGTCACATGTTGTTTAAAATAAGAATACAAACCAGAAACGAGTGGTAAAGACATATTTCCGTTTAAAGATTTTGTAGGATATGCAGTGATAAGGCTTTCCCTGTGCAATAGATTCCGTACGATAGCACATAAAAGGGAGGGAGTAGATCTCTTTGTGTAACTCTGCACCTCATTGGTTTATTTAGTATCATGGGCAACCAGTCAAAATTTGTAAGAGCTTTAAAGGGGTAGGGATTAGTTTCTTAAAACACATATGCCTCAGATCTGAGAATCAAAAACCTAAATCTTTATTATTATTATTATTATTATTATTATTATTATTATTATTATTATTATTATTATTATTTCATACTACACCTCCGAATCTGAAACATATCTGCCTTCATGTGGCCAGAGAGGGGAAGCGCAGCAAGTACAGCCTTACAAACACAGAGGAAAATGGTGGGGGTTTTGTCCATGCACACTATACACTGGGACCACCTTTTAAACTGGTTAATATTATCATGTTTTGCAAGCTGCAAACAAAATGTGCAATATAATGAACATATATATATACTTTTCCCGGATCATGCCATCATTAATAAAATTAATTCGTCCTAACATTAATTGGTACTAACAGTCTGTTCTTTCTTCAACTGCTCTGATTTGCCTGGCAACAAAGGAAGCAACCACGAGAACAGAACAAAGGGGTGAGACAGACGCGCTGCTGCATTTCAGCACCACACAACCAGACAGCGCCACACAGGCGGTGAGCTCGAGGTGCTGCACCCGTCTGATCCACTGTATAGCAAATCATTTGAGCACCGATTAGCATTTAAAAGGAACTAAATTAAATCATGGTTCATTCCAGACTTCTCAAAAAACAAAATAAAATAAACATTGCAAGAGCAGCATTTCTTTAAGTGCATACTGCAGCTATGTAGAACTCTCGAACTAAACAAACAAATGCATAATTAAAAAAACCTGTCAATTTAAAAATTCAAGAATTGATCATTAAAAAAAGATTAAATACAAGGTCAAGTCAAGGGTGATGTATAGTGGTCTTGAGATGATTTCAAGACCAAGACTGTCCTTAAAAATTATAACTCTAATTTTAAATTAGGAGGCAAATTATATTAATTTGGCCTACCTAAAGATGATATATCTAGTAAAGCATGTATATTATTGTTTATATTTGACTGTTGCATCAGCTTACCCCACATATCTGTGTACAAATTCTAAAAAATAAGATTAAATAAGATAAATTAATAGGTTCAGTAGTCACAGCTTTTAGAAACACTGTAAACACAGCCAAGAAATCTGAACACTTACCTTAAACTCGTGAACTGGTAGCAGTAAATATTTTATATGTTGTTTACATTCAAAATAAATATATTAAGTTGATCACTATCATGTTAATGAATAATATATTTATTTTACATATTATAAAATTAACTTCTTTTCATTCTTGGTAATAATTCTAATTATATTTTAATATTTTTTTTTATAAATGCAGCCAAGATAGCTTATTTCATACGAAATAAAACAATATATAACGTGTATATTATATTAACGTGGGTATTATGTTTTGCTTCTAAAAACATATAGATGTGTTTAATATCACAGTAATATGATCAAACATAAGCTGTCTATCCAACTCAAAAATGATGCGATTCACCAGATTTATCTATTTTCCTTATTTGTAGGTCAAATAGTTATTTTTTCTTACTGGACTCCTAAAATTGACAAAGAAACTACAAAAACATTTTGCGATTTGTACAAAACTTAATGACTATAAGAGTGTATGTTAACAGCACATGGGATGAAATCAAGAGGAATGTTTTGAACATTAATATGTAAAAAGTTTTAATCAATAAATATTTGTAATTATTTGTTCATTCTTTAGGCCAAGTAGGATTTTTTTTTTGTCTAAAAATAGATTCGGTTAGTTTGACATCAAACAGTAAGAATAATTTAATTATCAGTTATGTGAGTGTTTGAGATTTTATGATACCAATTCAAATCCTGTCTTATAGAAAATGTTATTTTATAAATTATTCATGTTCCTTCAATCCTAATTTTACCTCACTGCACACGTTAATAAATCATTTTATAGCACAGCATTAGAAGAGATTTATAATGTCAGTGTGTATACTAATGCATTGCATTTTATAGCTTTTAATGTTATTGATTATTTGGTGTTTGCAGTGTTACATGTTAAAATAATACCAAAAACACACTTACCTTGTTTGGAGAGGCAAAGAGAATTCAGGAAAAGCATGAAAAGGAGAGAAAAGAAATGGTTAGGTCATTACAATAATTTTGCATCTAGCACATTACAACTGACAACCAGTATTTAATAAACAAATTAAAACAAAAAAACATGAATAAACATTCCTGTATCATACTCTTGATGTAATCATTTTTAAGGAAAAATTCCTCCTGTAAACACAAGAGGGAGCATAAAGACAGACCCTAGTGCGCATGAGCACCCACACAATGAGAAAAAGAGCTGGGGGTTGTGCATGGGAGTAGCACGATCAATAATACATCAAAATCTCAGCAGTGCTCACCCTCCTGTTAGCAGGAATGGTACAGTCTGCTTAGTGACCGTGTCTGTTGTCATGGATACACATCCCACTTATTGCTGAGTGGTGGGATGTGTGTACAAGTCAGAGAAAGAAAAACATACAGATACACAGAACCATTTTCACTGGGAATTAAAAATCAATAAAATATTCCACAATAACCAGGTGAATTGATAATAAATATGGGTTGTGGCTCAACACTTTGTGCCAAACTTAGTAAAGGTTTGTCAATAAGGAAAAAATTAAATGTTTTTTTTAGAAAATAAATAAATGCAAAAAAGAGATGATGGGTGCATCTGTCATGTCATGGGGCCACATCAGTGCCTTGGATATTTGTCAAAGTACAAGTGTCCTGGTAGCATATATTGGGATTTTAAAGAAACATTTACTTATAACAACTTATAGATTACATCTGACTATCAACACCTGCTAAAATTAAGTTTAAGTTCAAGTTCATTTTATTTATATAGCACTTTTGCAAACAAAAGTGTTTACTCAAAGTGCTTTACAAAAACAAGGGTTAAAAAGTACATTAACAAGGCCAAAGAATAAAAATAAGTTTTTAGTTTAGATTTAAAACAGGTTACTGATGGTGCAGCCCTAATATCCAGCGGTAAACTGTTCCACAATCTTGGGGCTGCGACTGAAAAGGCCCGATCTCCTTTTTGCTTAAATCTGGACCGTGGAACAGAGAGGAGTAGCTGAGATGACGACCTTAAGGCTCGCGAGGCCTCGTAGTGACAGAGCAAGTCCTTAATATAGGATGGAGCCAGACCATTTAGTGCTTGACATAAGAACACTATTATTTGTAATAATAAATGATCACAGTAAAACTAACCCTATTTATTTAAGAATACAAAACTGCTGAAACTCTGTTAAAACTTTAGATTTTAGAGATTAGTAGGTGCAGGTAAATTTTTTTAAGTGCTGAGTAAAGAGGTGGTTCTTTAACTGATACCTTGATACCTGTCTTCCTCACGTTCTGAGTGGTGGATCAAAAAAAAAAAAAGCCTTGTGGTTTAATGGTTGTGTGATACAGGGTTTGATAAGCTGATTAGAGGTAGATTAGAGTTTGTCCATTTTTAGGCTTGTTTTAACTGTCTTAAACTGAATACAGGAAGCCAGTGAGGAGAACGCAGCAGTGGGGGTGATGTGCCAGTGTTTGGTTGTGATCTTTGGATGAGCACACAGAGAAGACATCAGCTGCAGTCATAACCTCTTAAAATAATTATAAGGACTGGCAACAAAGTTAAATGACATTATAGAAATTTCTAAACCTCCGAATCAACCATATAAGTTGCTGTATGGATATTTTTATATTAGATTTTTTCATCTGCTTTCCTTTGGACAAAAATGTGTTTAAGCTTTTCAGCAAAAGGTTTCAGGTAAAACAGTTGTAAAACTCTCTTAAAAACAACACTGATTAATTTTTACATTATACAAATATGGAAAGAGATATTTGACTAACACTTAATGCAGGGAACAAAAAAGACATACAAAGAATGGTAATCAGAATTAAAACATTTACAATTACAACTTTTTTTTTTTTTAACAAAGTGGCATTCCACACATGTAAGCAGTGCTTTACAGACAAGAGGAGACATGGATCATGTAAATTTAAAACAAAAGAGTTGCCCTGACTACTGCGGACTACTGCAGATGCCACTCCCTGTCCTTCACATTGCTGTGTGTATACACCTACACTATTCACACAGGCCTACCATCTACGTACATTACGTTTTGATGTTTATGATCTTTACATAATTAGTATTGCCTGTCAGGCAAAAAGGCTTGGATTTTGTTACACCATGAATTAGAACCTACTACAAGTGCATTATATTTTTATACATTTATTAATCATATGGTTTTGATCAGAACAAGTAAACATTTTAATTTTAATTAAATCGCTTTTTAAATGCCCCTACAATAAGCAAGTGTTGTCACTATAGCAATATCTATTCGACTTTTAGATTTGCTAGGTGAAGTGTGCTTGTAGTTTTCTTGAACACCAGTCCTTCCATCCAAGTTTAATGGTGCAGTTTATAAGAGCAACATTTGTCCTATAGAGCTGGGTTCAAGTCTCACCTCCAGTCACTGTCAGGGAGAAGCTTGTAAAGCTCCCAAAAACATTTATTGCTAAGTGGTTAATTGGTTACTGTAAACTGCCCCTACAAGTAAGTAAGTGGTTAAATGTGAGTTAGTGTTGTCCAGCAATGTATTGGTGTGCTGTGCAGATTTATCTCTGCATTGAACAAAATATTTCTGGATGGCTACAGACCCACCACAATCCTGACCCAGATAAAACAATTAGTAAAAACATGTATATTCCCATTATATATATATTTTTTTACCAGCTATGTCAATCCAATACATTCTCAAACAGGCAGTTTAGCGTGACAAAAACTAGAGAAACCCACACAGACACTAAAAGAATATATAAAACGCCTCAAACATTCGCTCGATGCAAGAATTTATTCCAGACCCATACAACTCATATATGGCATCAGCTCTACCAGCTGCCCCACAACGGCACTCATTCTACAATGTGTAGATTATTAGGCCTATAGGAAAAACTTGCATGCTGCAATTCTGTGTGATTCAAGTGACCATAAACAACACAAACTGTTCAGTTTTCTGTTGTGTTGAGACCAGAGCTCTGTGTTGGCAACTTGAACACCTTTGCACACATTTAATCAAACCATGTCATTATATACCTTGTGTGCTCAGGGACATAGTCATGCTTAAAGAGAAAGGGGATTTCCCCTAACTGTTGCCACAATATTAAAAACATATAATTGACCTTATATAAATTTTATACACCTGTTAGCAATGGCGGCACAGTGGCTCGGTGGGTAGCACAGTCGCCTCACAGCAAGAAGGTCCTGGATTTGATCCCCAGGTGGGGCGGTCCGGGTCCTTTCCCTGTGGAGTTTGCATGTTCTCCCCGTGTCTGCGTGGGTTTCCTCCGGAAGCTCCGGTTTCCTCCCACAGTCCAAAAACATGCAGTCAGGTTAATTTGAGACGCTGAATTGCCCTATAGGTTAAGGGATGAGTGTATGAGTGTGTGTATGTGTGTATGTGTGTCTGTCCTGCAATGGATTGGCACCCCGTCCTGGGTTTTACTGTGTGCCTTGCGCCCATTGAAAAGCTGGGATAGGCTCCCCCATGACCCTAATTGGACAAGTGGTTAAGTGAGTGAGTGAGTGAGTGAGTGTTAGCAATGTATGTGGCAGAAACAACTAAATTTTATCATAGGAGGGGTGTCCACATACTTTTGACTATATACTGTAGTATATGTTTGGTGTAATAGCAATACTTGAGCAAAATTGCAAAACTGCATAGCAATTGTGAAGATCAAGTCATTTCACAAAAACATTAGTATGTTGAAACTTTAAAGGCCTTTTTTCCTCGAACCAGCAAGAGCAAACATTTCCATATAACCAAATATGCACTTGCTCTGTCTTCCATGTATACCCATATCCACGAAATAGAAAACTCCAACATTAAAAATCAACCAGTCCCACACTTTAAGAATACCTTAGATACTGATTTTTTAAAAGGATATGTTAGCGAATCTATGTGGTAACAAAGTTGGGAATCTCAGGGCAAACAAAGAGACATACAACCATACCCCAGTTTTATGATTACCACGCAGTGCATGTAGTTCAGTAATGTATTTTCAGTATTTGATTGATCGATTGATTCATTTATTCATTGTCTGTTTTGCCATCACTTTAACCTGGTCAAAGGCGCATAGTCATATTCCTTCCAAAAGGCACACACACACACACACACATAGTGTGTGTGATTTTAGGCAATTTTAGTAGCTCCAATTAACTTGACTGCATGTCTTTGGACTTGTGGGAGAAGACCAGAGCAGTCTTTGGAAACCCATGCAGAAACAGGGAGAAGATGCAAACTCCACACAGAAAGGACCTGGACCGCTCCACCTTGGAATCAAACCCAGGGCCTTTTTGCTGTAAAGCAACAGTGCTACCCTGGAAAAGGTCAGACTCAAGAAAATATTGTGCTTTCACAAATATAAAGTGAGTGTGTGGTGCCCAGTGATTGTTTGGTGCCTTGTTAAATGTGTGTTTCCTCCTTGCACCCATCATCTCCTAGTGTCATGTTACTCATTCAAATCACCCAAATTTTAAATAAAAGCATAGTGACTATGCCTTGCTACCTTGTATTCAAACCATCGCCCAACATTTATACTATATGGTCAAAAATATGTACACACCTTAACATAAGCTTGTTGGACATCCCTTTCCAAACCCACAGCCATCATTATGAAGTTCTACTATTATTCACACCCTTGTACTATTTTAGTCTGGTAAGGCTTTCCATAACATTTTAAAGTGTTTTTTTTTTTTGTGAGGTCCTAGACTAATGTTAAACAAAGGGACATTTCAATCTATGTCAAAGGTGTTTAAGAGGGTTTAGGTCAGGGCTATGTGAGGGAGTTCCTTCATAATAAACATGTGCCTTTATGGACCTCTCTTTGTGCACAGGTGCACAGTCATGCAGGAACAAGGAGGCTGTCTCCAAAATATTGACACAAGTTGGAATTATATTATTTTATATGCACATATACATAATGTACGGCACAGTGGCTAAGTGGGTAGCACTTTCACCTCACAGCAAGAAGGTCCTGGGTTGGATCCCCAGGTGGGGCGGTCCGGGTCCTTTCTGTGTGGAGTTTGCATGTTCTCCCTGTGTCCGCGTGGGTTTCCTCCGTGTGCTCCGGTTTCCTCCCACAGTCCAAAGACTGAACTGAAGACACTAAATTGTCCAAGACTGTGTTTGATATAACCTTGTAAACTGATAAACCTTGTGTAATGAGTAACTATCGTTCCTGTCATGAATTTAACCAAAGTGTGTAAAACATGATGTTAAAATCCTGTGTGAAGTTTGCATGTTCTCCCGAAGTTTTCTCCGGGTACTCCGGTTTCCTCCCACAGTCCAAAGACATGCAGTTGAGGTGAATTGGAGACACTAAATTGTCCAAGACTGTGTTTGATATAACCTTGTAAACTGATGAACCTTGAGTAATGAGTAACTACCGTTCCTGTCATGAATTTAACCAAAGTGTGTAAAACATGATGTTAAAATCCTGTGTGAAGTTTGCATGTTCTCCCATGTCTGTGTGAGTTTCCTCCGGGCACTCCGGTTTCCTCCCACAGTCCAAAGACATGCAAGTGAGGTGAATTGGAGACACTAAATTGTCCAAGACTGTGTTCGATATAACCTTGTAAACTGATGAACCTTGAGTAATGAGTAACTACTGTTCCTATCATGAATGTAACCAAAGTGTGTAAAACATGACGTTAAAATCAAACAAACATAATGTACTTATTACAATAAGACACTACACATCACATTTTAACACATGGGTTTTAAGCTCTCAATCCATTTTGTATGCAGCTAGAACATCAACCAAACAACAATAAAAATAAATGAATTTTACGACCAGACAGCTTCATATACATGCACATAGTTAATGCAATGCTGTACTTTAAATCTGCATTCAGTTAGTCATGCTTATATTTGTTAGCACACAGCCTATGCCAATGCTTTCTAACTAAGCAATATGGCTTAATGGCTTTTTGAGTCAATAAAACAGTAGATATATACAATATGTGGCCAAAAGTATAAGGACACCACTCTGCCACATTTATTGCCATTGCTGTGCCACATCTGGGCTATTTTAGGAGCTCCAATTGGTCTGACTGCATGTGTTTGGACTTTGGACTGGAGCACCCAGAGGAAACATGCAAACTCTACACAGAAAGGACCCTTGCCAGGCCCAGAAATCAAACCCAGACCTTTGTTGCTGTGAGGTGCCAGTGCTACCCACTGCACCACCATGCTCCCCCATTGCTAACGTGTATAAAAATTACATAACAATATGGGGCAATCGCTCTATTCTTTCAGCATGATTATAACCCTATCACAAAGCACGGCTTATAAAAACATGGTTTAACTAGTTGTGTGCAAAGGAGCTCCAGGTGCCTACACAAAGCCCTAATCTCAACCCAAATGCAGATTTTTGGAACAAATTAAATTTCTTCTAACATTAGTGCCTGACTTCACATAACATTATAATATACTGTATAATGTAGTAGTAATACTAAATGTGCAAATTAAAGAAACTACATGTAAAAACTAATATTTCCAGGGCCATGTTGTCAGTGTTACTGTCTCTTTAAGAAACTTGGACCGTCTCCATGGCAACTAAGATGACCTGGCACAGTCTCAGTGCAGCAAGCAAAAGCTCTCAGATACATCATAAAAAGCTCAGTGCAGCATCAAAAAGCTTATGATGCTATTTAGTATTAACTAAACAATACAGGCCTTATATTAACCCAATGTAAATGTATCAGTAAACAACTGAGTTAAAGAATATGCACAAAAGCACAAAGCCCCATTGCATAAATACACAAGATTAAAGATTAGGGCTTCAGGGTGCTTAATGCAGGTAGAACTCTGCAGTAGAACTCATGGTTTAAACACTGCAGTCATGGCACTGCCTTCTCCACACAGCACCCAACTGCTAAACTCTGCAAAAACAAGAAAAAAAACAGATTGTGTGCCAGCCTTGTTGCCACTGATTGCTGCTCTGAGTAAGGCAAACAAGTCCATTTAAATGCTTAGTGTATAGTAAAATATAAATATGTAGCATGTAGCTTTGCCTGTGCCACAGCTGCAATATCAGTAAAGGCTCCTTCAGTAAAATGCAATGCAATCTCTCCCATCCCCCCCATCCCAAGTGCAGCTGTACACAGGGTGTCAATTCAGCATATTCAGCATTATTTAACAGCGATGTCATTTAATAATGAGTGAAGGAGAAACAACAGACCTGCACATTAAATCTGCACTTCTACAAAAAAGTCTAACAGCACAGCCAGGGTATTAGATGGTAAAACAATAATGCTCTTCCTCTCTCTCTCTCGCTCTGTGTATGTGTGTGTCTGTGTGGAGGAAGGGGTGAGCTTCTCTTTGTGCGTGCACATGTGCACATTAAAATTGGGTCAGGGTGGCAATACTACAAAGAAATCCTTATTCAAAAAGTGAAGCAAGAGAACCTTTGCTCTTAAGCAAATCAATGAAATTTGAACTAATGTTCTATTGTAAATATTCATTATTGCAAGAAATAATAAGTAGTAGGGTTGTACAAGGTCTGGCACCACCCATAAACAGTGGGCACACTGTAGGGGTAATACATTGGACAGGGTACACACACACACACACACACACAAACAAACACACACACTCTTTTGTCATGTCATCTAATTACACCAATTAAAGCAGCCAATCTAACTTTTGAAAGCCTTTTGATGCAGGAAGAAAGCCACAGTATGAATAAACCCATACAAACAGGAAAACATGCCAAATATCCCACAGGTGCACATGGAAAAAGTCCTCACCTCTGAAAGAAAGTCACTGTCCTTCTGGTCGCTCTTTTCTCTCTGCACTGTCCCCATGTGACTCGCACTACCCAAGGTATTTTGGCTGTATGGCCTGACAAACTTTATATCACTCATTCTTGAATCGGTGGTCCCACACATCTCATAATTGTACACATGCTGTAAAGTACCATCCGTGTAGCTTGGTGGGCAATAAGGAATTACTGGTAGATTAGCTGCACATTTATAGAACAGTCTATTCTGCCTCCATCTGTAGATTTTTACTGAAATTATGGCAATAACTGAAAAAATGAAGAGCAATGAAATGGTAGCAAGAGCCAAAATCAAATAAAATGTCACATTGTCATTGTAATCTTTAGCAGTGGCAAATTCAGTAAACTCTGAGAGCACTTCAGGGAAACTGTCAGCTATAGCTACATTGATGTTCACGACAGCTGAGCGAGATGGCTGTCCGTTATCTTCCACAACTACAGTGAGTTTTTGTTTCACAGCATCTTTATCAGTGACCTGGCGTACAGTACGTAGTTCTCCATTTTGTGGTCCTACTTCAAAAAGCGCTTTGTCTGTGGCTTTCTGGAGCTTGTAAGAGAGCCAGGCATTCTGTCCAGAGTCCACATCAACAGCAACAACTTTAGTGACAAGGTAACCAACATCTGCTGATTGAGGCACAATCTCAGCAACCAAAGATCCACTGGTTTTTACTGGGTAGAGAACCTGAGGTGCATTATCATTCTGGTCTTGAATTAATATATGCACTGCGCCATTGCTGGACATATGGGGTGAGCCCCCATCTTGTGCTCTTACGTGAATTTTGAATGATTTCAATTGCTCATAATCAAATGACTTTACTGTATAGATTATTCCACTCTCTGAATTTATTGTGATATATGATGCCAGGGGTGCACCATTTAAATCTCCATCTACAATGAAATAGGACACTATGGCATTCGGTCCCCAGTCTGCATCATGGGCTTTAACAGTAATGACTGATGTGGAGGCAGGGTTATTCTCAGCAATATAAGCATTATAAATTTCCTGCTCAAACTGAGGTGCATGATCATTTACATCAGATATTTTAATAGATAGAATCTCTTTACTCGAAAGGGCTGGAATGCCTGAATCTACTGCTCTTATTGTTATGTTGTAATCAGAGATGTGTTCCCTGTCCAGTGCTGAATCTGTCACTAGATTATAGTAATTGGATAATGATAATACAATTTTAAACGGGTGATCATAATCAATAGAACATGTGACTCTGCTGTTATCGCCTGAATCGAGATCTTGTATGTTTAGTATAGCTATCACAGTACCAGGCTCTGCGTCTTCAGACACTGCGCCTGAAAAAGACATAATTGTGATTTTTGGAACGTTGTCGTTTACATCTATAATGTCTATTATAATTTCACTTGTGTCCGTCAGCCCTCCGTGATCTTTAGCCTTAACTTTGATTTTAAACTGCTTGTGTTTTTCGTAGTCCACGTCGCCTATCACTTTGACCTCCCCAGATCCTGCGTCAATGGAAAACAAAGCCTTTGCTGCAGGGGTCGCATGCTCAAAATAATACTGAATTTGGTGGCTAGATTCGTCAGCATCAGTCGCAAAAACTTTGATTACGAGTGTACCTTTCGGCGCGTTTTCAACCAGAGATGCTTTGTAAGAGGGCTGGCTAAATATCGGGGAATTGTCATTGGCATCAAGGATAACAACATTAATTTTAACAACGGCAGACCTTTGAGGTTTTCCTCCATCGAAAGCTGTGAGCGTCAATTGATGTAACGACTTCTCCTCCCTGTCTAGTGCGGTTTGTATCACCATTTCTAGATTTTTACTACCGTCCACACCATTCTGAACGTTCAAAACAAAGTGGTCAGTTGGGTGTAACGTGTATTTTTGCAGCGAATTAGCACCCACATCTGGATCATTGGCACTAGCTAAAGAAAAACGAGCCCCAGGGAGGGCAGACTCACTGATTTCCAGCTTAATTTCGCTCTCTGGGAAGACAGGTCTGTTGTCATTAATATCTAGTATGTCCACTGTAACGCGATACAGCTCCATTGGATTGTCTAAGATCACTTCAAAACTGATACTACATACAGAAATATCTCCACATAGCTGTTCTCTGTCCATTCTTTCCTTAACAACCAGCTGCGCTTGTTCATTGTCCAACCCCACGTACTCGCTGCCACCGGCGGTAAAAACACGAGCTTTTCCCGCCACCAGTCTTCTTGGCTCTAGACCAAGGTCCGAAGCAATGCTTCCGATTAAAGATCCCACTGCCATTTCTTCGGGAATGGAGAAACGTATTTGCCCGGTGACAAGACTAGAGAGCAGCGACAAACCGAATATCGTCTTAAATGAAAATCCCTGTACCCAGCCTTTTTCTCCAGGATCCATTTTGAACACCCAAGAAATCCAAAAAGCACAATATCCAAATAGAAATGTTGTAACGACTCCAGAAAATCCGTTATTTAAGCAGCATAAAAACGTACAAATAATCGGACAAAAGCCTAACGTGAGTAAGACAGTTTACACATCCTTTCTCACTATGTTGAAGTAAGTCACATGAAATAACAGGAACAACATATGATGCAATGAACAGCGGCACTTAGGGGCCAAATAAAGTATTGCATTTGTGAACGACCATTACCAACACTAAAATGTTAAGCACAGTTGTGATAAAATAATATCTTTATGTAAAAACAGCATATAAATAATACAAAGACTGAAAGTAAAAAAAAACACAGACTTATTTGCTAATGGCAAGCAAAAATGGCAGCACATTAGGATACTATGAATGTGGTGGAAAAACATGAAATGCATAATTGTGTTGTAACCATTAGAGCCAACATGATTTAGTAATTAATTAAAATGGATCTATCTCTAAAATATGAAGTGTTATTTTACACTGTGTGAAGTCACAAAGCAAGTCCGGTTTTAATTTATGCTACATGATGTGGCACATAAAATTCTGCTTTCTAAAACACAAAAACGTTTCAAATCCGCTGTTCATGCACCAAAATTGTTAAATTACATTTATTTGATTTGCACAACATTTCTGTGCAAGTATACTTCACCTCTGAAAGAAGGTCATTGTCCTCCTGGGCGCTCTTTTCTCTCTGCACTGTCCCCTTGTGCCTTACACTTCCCAAAGTATCTTGGCTGTATGGCCTGACAAACTTCATATCACTCATTCTTGAGTCGGTTGTCCCACACATCTCATAATTATACACATGTTGCAGAGTACCGTCTGCGTAGCTTGGTGGATAATATGGAATCACTGGTAGATTAGCTGCACATTTATAAAACAGTCTATTCTGCCTCCATCTGAAGATTTTTACTGAAATTATTGCAATTACTGAGAAAATGAAAAGCATTGACACGGCAGCAAGAGCCAAAATCAAATAAAAAGTCATGTTCTCATTGTAATCGTTGTCATTACCAAATTCAGTAAATTCTGTGAGAACCTCAGGAAAACTGTCTGCTATAGCTACATTGATGTTGACTACAGCTGAGCGAGATGGCTGTCCGTTATCCTCCACAACTACAGTGAGCTTCTGTTTCACAGCATCTTTATCAGTGACCTGGCGCACAGTTCGAATCTCTCCATTTTGTGGTCCCACTTCAAACAGCGTCCTGTCTGTGGATTTTTGAAGTTTGTAGGCGAGCCAGGCATTCTGTCCAGAGTCCACATCAACAGCAACAACTTTAGTCACAAGATAACCAACTTCTGCTGAACGAGGTACAATCTCAGCCACTGGTGAGCCACTAGTCTGTACTGGGTAGAGAACCTGAGGAACATTGTCATTCTGATCTTGGATAATAACTTTCACTGTCACGTTACTATTGAGTGGAGGGGAGCCTCCGTCCTGCGCTTTTACACGAAAATTAAAGTCCTTTAATTGTTCGTAGTCAAAAGATCGCACAGAACTAATGACTCCACTATCAGCACTGACTGACACATATGATGCCACAGGGATTCCGTTCACAAAGCCATCTTCTAATATATAAGAAACGCGAGCATTCTGATTTGAGTCAGCGTCATTAGCCTTTACTGTAAATATAGAGACACCTGGTGTGTTGTTCTCGACCACATAAGCCTCGTAATTATTTTTTTCAAATACAGGCGCGTTGTCATTCACGTCTGTGATGTGTAAATTGAAAGAAGCGCTGCTGAAGAGTGTGGGAACTCCCTCATCAGAACAAGTTACAGTAATGTTGTATTCAATGTCTTTCTCTCTGTCAAGTTCCTGAGCTGTAATAAGGCTAAAAAAGATGCTTGATGGGGATATGATGGTAAACGGTATTTGTTCGGTAATACTGCAGTGAACGTGTCCATTGGAACCCGAGTCAGGATCGTTAACATTTAGCATCGCAATTACCGTGCCGGACTTAGAATTCTCCGATATAGTATTTGACATGGATAAAATATCAATCACAGGTTTGTTATCATTAACGTCTATGACTTCTACTACAACTACGCATGAGTCCGAAAGTCCTCCTTGATCCCGAGCTTGTATGTTTAGCTGGTAATGATTTGCTCTTTCATAGTCAATCGACCCATGCACGTAGAGTTGACCACTCTTTGGATTAATGACAAACGCATCATTTAAATCGATGACATTTGAGATGTCATATGATATTAAGCCATTTGGTCCCTCATCATTATCAAAAGCTCGGACAGTTATTAATTCGAAGCCTTTTGGTGAATTTTCAGTGACTGTGGCTTTATAATTTTTATGATCAAAAACAGGAGCGTTATCATTAACATCAAGAACAGATACGTGTATTTGTACAGTGCCAGACATGGGTGGTTCACCTCCATCAGTAGCGGTTAAAGTCAAAGACATTTGATTTTGATTTTCACGATCTAGAGGTTTTTGTAAGATCATTTCTATATTTTTGTTGGTATCTGTTTGACTTTGAAGCTGCAACGCAAAATATTCTGTAGGTTTTAGTGAATAACTAAGAAGGCCATTTAAACCAACATCCAGGTCTGCTGCATTCTCCAACGTAAACTTGACACCAGGTGCAGCAAATTCACTTATTTCAAATGTAATTTCATTTCTTCTAAAAAATGGAGCGTTATCATTTACGTCATTAATGTCCACTGTTATTTTGTATAACTCCATTGGATTCTCGAGAATAAGCTGAGGATGTAAAGCGCACGAAGTCGTTTTTGAACAAAGAGCCTCGCGGTCTATTTTTTCTTTTATAAGAAGCAGCCCTCTTTCTTTACTTAGCTCAATATATTCCACGCCGCCACCCATATAGATGCGTGCTTTTCTCGATTTGAGGGATTTAACATCCAAACCCAAATCCTGAGCGATGTTTCCAACTATCGAGCCTTTCACCATTTCCTCTGCAATCGAATAACTGACCTGTCCGCGCACGGAGCATGAAGAAAGGAAAATGAAAAACAATACCGTATGCCACAACATTGCACTGTCTGAGAAAAAAAGAGCTCCTATTCGACGAAATTTTCAAATCATTTTAAAGAGTAATCCAGTAATAGGCAGTGATATAAACAGGTATCCAATGTAAGCCCAAAATAATAAATGGTCCACGGAAATAATCCAACACGAATGCGTTGATTCGCAAAGTAAGACAGGGAGCTTTTCTGTCTCTGATTTTTCAGAACGCTGTAGAGAGTCTGAGGCGGATACAAACAGATCTAGCTCACCCTTAATAAACAGCGACACTCTGAGTCAAAAGTTAAGAACTGCAAAAACCAGAGAGTGATAAAATGACCCAACGACCACAACTTCAGTAACAAAACAGCCAGCAAGTCTTATAATCTACAACGTGACACACATTAGTTTGCCAGTAATTAAATATTTTGAAAATGCTATTTTTACTTTGACTATTTTGTTCTGCCGTGAAACACTAAAACAATTTTTTGTGTAAAACTGTATCAGCTTTGGATATTTAACGTTCGACCTTTTTCGCCAAAGAAAAAAACACAAACTAAAATGTTTGTTCTGACAGACCAAACAACATACACGGTTTTTTTTTTTATTAATGCGTGTTTTTGTAGAAAAAGTAGAAAAATTAAAGGAAAAATAAAGGACTCCCTAAAACAAAACTCAAAAACAAAACTTAAGAACCTCCAAATATGTTGTTTCAGTGTTTGTCCCAAGTTTGTATGCAGCTAAGAAAGAAAACATTTTTTCAAGTCAGGATGAGTAACAAAATACCTGCTGATTGTTTTTTTTTAACTGTCAGAGGATTTATAAAAAATCCCGTAGCATTTACAATATTTACATTTAGTGTAATTTTCGTATGCAATCACACGCAGGAGGTAATTTTCTTTACTTTGGTTTAATATTAATATAAAACTAATTATAGGGTAATAGTAGATACGATCTTACCAACTCAGGAGAACTGGAGTCTACTAGAAGACTGTTTTCCTTAATTGCACCCTTCATCGTTTCTGTAAAACTCCGGTCCACCACCAAAACGCTTTGTCCACCAAGAGTAGAATATTTACAGTTACTTTTTCTCGAGTCAGTCGTCATACAAACATCATAATTATACATGTGGGGAAGAGTTCCTGTTACTCCTGTATCAGCATAATCAGAAGAATAGTACGGAATAACAGGCAGATTGGACTGATAGAAGGTGCGCGATTGTCTCCACCTGCAGATCCTTAGCGATATTATAACTACTACAGTTGTAATAAATAGAAAAGAAACAGCAGCCAGTGCTAAAACTAAATAAAACGTCAGGTCATAATTATATTCTTTGCCGTGCGTAAAATCCTTGAATTCTGAGAGAGCTTCAGGGAAATTGTCTGCTACAGCTACATTAATAGTAACAACAGCTGAGCGAGATGGCTGTCCGTTATCCTCCACAACTACAGTGAGCTTCTGTTTCACAGCATCTTTATCAGTGACCTGGCGCACAGTTCGAATCTCTCCATTTTGTGGTCCAACCTCAAACAGCGCCCTGTCTGCAGATTTCATGAGTTTGTAGGAAAGCCAGGCATTCTGTCCAGAGTCTACATCAACAGCAACAACCTTAGTCACAAGATAGCCAACATCTGCTGAACGAGGTACAATCTCAGTCACTGGTGAGCCACTAGTCTGTACTGGGTAGAGAACCTGAGGAGCGTTGTCATTCTGATCTTGGATTATAATTTTTACTGTCACGTTACTACTGAGTGGAGGGGAGCCTCCGTCCTGCGCTTTTACGCGGAAATGGAAGTATTTTAACTGCTCGTAGTCGAAAGAGCGCACAGCATTAATGACTCCACTATCAGCACTGACTGACACATATGATGATACAGGAACTCCATTCACGGCGCTGTCTTCCAAAATGTAAGAAACACGGGCATTTTGGTTGGAGTCGGCGTCACGGGCCTTCACAGTGAATATAGAGAGACCTGGTGTGTTGTTCTCGACCACATATGACTCGTAATAATTTTTTTCAAATACAGGAGCATTATCATTCACGTCTGATATGTGTAATCGGAGAGAAGCACTGCTGGAGAGTGAGGGAACTCCCTCATCAAAACAAGTTACAATTATGTTGTATTCAGATTCTCTCTCTCTATCCAAATTATGCTCTGTGTATAAGCTAAATACATTGTTAGACGGGGATGTAATTGTAAACGGGATATTATTATTTATAGAGCAGTGAACGTGACCGTTTGCATCTGAATCTGGATCTTTTACGTTCATCATTGCAACAATAGTTCCAGTTTTAGATTTTTCAGATAAAGAATTAGTCATGGACAAAATGTTTATCGACGGAGTGTTATCATTAACGTCTAACACGTCAATTGTTACCTTACACGAGTCAGACAGCCCGCCTTGGTCTTTCGCTTGTATTTCAATCTGATAATGGCTCGCTTTTTCAAAGTCAACTAGACCATTTAAAACCACATCACCCTTATGTTGATCAACAGTAAACATATTTGACAAATTATCTACTGTTTTTGACATAAAATATGACACACGACCGTTTAAACCTGTATCTGCGTCAGATGCACTCACAGTAATTAATTTCGTTCCTTTATTTGCATTTTCCTCTAGCGTTGTTTTATAGTTACTTTGTGTAAAAACCGGAGCGTTATCATTAGCATCCAAAACAGTTACGTGTATTTTCACCAAACCAGACAGCACCGGTTCACCCCCGTCCACTGCTGTTAACAGTAAAGTAAATCGTTCTTGCGTTTCCCTATCGAGGGGTCTCTGTAATATCAGTTCAATCTTTTTGTCATCTTCTGCCTGATTTTGCGATTGTAAAACAAAATGATCTGTCGGTTGAAGAGAGTAGCCGTGAAGATCATTAGTACCGACGTCCGCATCCATTGCTCTTTCTAACAAGAATCTAGCTCCCGTTGCAGCCGACTCGCTGATTTCAAACCTAATTTCTTCAGTCGGGAAAAGGGGAGGATTGTCGTTTATATCTGTGATTTCGACAGATATCGTGTATAATTCCATAGGGTTTTCGAGAATCATTTGAATATGTAAAGCACATGGAGTCTTTTTTACGCATATTGACTCTCGATCTATCTTCTCCTTGATGAGAAGAACACCTCTCTCTTTGTTTAACTCGATGTAATCCGTGCTATCCCCAGAATATACACGAGCCTTTCCAGATTTCAGTCTTTTTAAATCCATACCTAAATCCTGAGCGATATTTCCGACTAATGAACCTTTCTGCATTTCCTCTGGAATGGAATAACTAAACTGCCCAAAAACTGAGTGAGAGGAAAGGAGGATGGAAAACAATAGCGCCTGCAACATCACTGGATATGCCATTTTCTCAGATTCACTGAAGATTCACAAAAAATAACATCCAGTTTCAATGTCCTCAAAAGCAGTCAACATTCACATTGAAATCCGTACTCTGATATTTTAAAAAGGATGAACCGATTAACCGATCTCCTTTACGAGAGAAAGACTATTCTTTTCATTCGTTTATGTGAAACTGTGGGTGGGTAGCTGACGCTGCTAACTCAAAGTTATGTTAGTATACAGCGGCCCGCTGAGTCAAAACTGAAAATTACACATTGATAAATCCTTACGACGTTAGTCTAAAGTTTGTAACATTTCTTACAACAGCCAATGTGTCCTGAGTATCCAAATGTCCCGCCAAATTACATATAAATTACCAAACAAAAATCTGATTTGAATATATGTTCCTGAACAATAAGCTTAATTCGCTGCATAAAATGAGAAAGCAGAAAAAAACACATTAGGCAGTAAAAAGGCCAAAACGAATAGGATTGTTTTAGTTGATCAAAACCCAAATAACTAAGACAATGTAATGATACACTTTAAACACTTAAATAAAGGTGTTTTTAAAAAGCTGTGTTAACATTAAACTGTACTCTATACAATTAAACAAACATTAATTTGAACTGCATTTAATATACGTAATAATAATAATAATAATAATAATAATAATAATAATAATTAAGTGAAGTTTAAGAATTGGGGAGGGCAGCTGAAGGATTGTCGAAGGCTAGCCTCAGCCTCGATGTTTTTATTAGTAGTATTTTATTAGTTGTGTGTGTGTGTATATATATATCGAGATCGTGAGAGACTTTGACGTTCAGTCTTAGGTTAAACATTTCAAGCAAAACTTCGAATTGGAGCTTACATTGTGCTCACACATACAGTACAGGCCAAAAGTTTAGACACACCTTCTCATTCCTGTGGTTTTTCTTAATTTTTTTAAATTTTCTACATTGTAGATTAATACTAAAGACATCCAAACTATGAAGGAACACATATGGAATTATGTTAGTAAACAAAAAAGTGTTAAACAAACCAGCATATGTTTTATATTTTAGATTCTTCAAAGTAGCCATCTTTTGCTTTAATGACAGATTTGCACACTCTTTGAAATTTTCTCAACCAGCTTTATTAGGTTTCCACCTGGAACGGTTTTCAATGAATGTTTGTGCCTTGTCTAGAGTGAATTTTTGGAATTTGTTGCTTTTTTAATGTGTTTGAGACCATCAGTTGGGTTGTGCAGAGGTAGAGTTGGTAAAATATAAAACATATTCTGGTTTGTTTAACACTTTTTGGTTCACTACATAATTCTTCATAGTTTGGATGTCTTCAGTATTAATCTACAATGTAGAAAATAAAAATAATCAAGAAAAAACATTGAAGAGAAGGTGTGTCCAAACTTTTGGCTGGTGTGTCCAAACTTTTGGCCTGTACTGTATACGACAATATCCAATCAGAGGATGGAATAAACCTCAGGTTGACATTTGCTGATTAATGAATCTACAATGTCTAATATAATACGCTTACCATTTCTGGAGTTTCAAGGTCACCCAAAAGATTGTTTTCTCCAGCCTTGTAAGTGTCTATAAACCTCGGGTCCATCGTTAAAAAACTTTTTTCACCTAGTGTAGAATATTTACAGTCACTTTTCCTCGAGTCAGTCGTCATACAAACACCATAACTATACATGTTAGGCAGAGTTCCAGTATCTGCGTAACCGGGTTGATAGTACGGAATAACTGGGAGATTGGACTGGCAAAAGATGCGCGATTGTCTCCACCTATAGATTTTTACTGATATTATAACTACTACAGTTGTGATAAACAGAAAGGAAACAGCAGCCAGTGCTAAAACTAAATAAAACGTCAGGTCATCATTATATTTGTTGCCGTGCATAATATTATTGAATTCTGAAAGCACTTCAGGAAAATTGTCAGCTAAAGCTACATTTATGGTAGCTAAAGATGAACGAGATGGCTGTCCGTTATCCTCCACGACTACAATGAGCTTTTGTCTCAGATTATCTTTATCAGTCACCTGGCGCACAATTCGAATCTCTCCATTTTGTGGCCCCACTTCAAACAGCGCCTTGTCTGATGTTTTTTGGAGTTTGTAGGAGAGCCAGGCATTCTGTCCAGAGTCCACATCGACAGCAACAATCTTAGTCACAAGATATCCAACATCTGCTGAACGAGGAACAATCTCAGTCACTGTTGAGCCACCAGCCTGTACCGGGTAGAGAACCTGAGGAACATTATCATTCTGGTCTTGGATTATAATTTTTACTGTCACGTTGCTGCTAAGTGGAGGGGAGCCTCCGTCCTGCGCTTTTACGCGAAATTTGAAGTATTTTAACTGCTCGTAGTCAAGTGATCGCACAGATGTTATGACTCCACTTTCGCCACTGACTGACACAAATGATGACACAGGATTTCCATTCACAGTGCTATCTTCTAAAATATAAGAAATGTGGGCATTCTGGTTGGAGTCGGCGTCACTGGCTTTCACGGTAAATATTGAGAGTCCTGGTGTGTTGTTCTCGACTACATAGGCCTCGTAATTACTTCTTTCAAATAAAGGAGCATTATCATTTACATCTGATATGTGTAAACGGAGAGAAGCGGTGCTGGAGAGTGATGGATCGCCCTCATCAGTACAAGTCACTGTGATGTTGTACTCAGGATCCCTCTCTCTATCCAGTTTTTGTTCCGTGTGCAAACTGAAGAAGTTTTTCGACGGTGATGTAATAGCAAAGTGTACGTTTTCACTAATACTACACTGAACTTGTCCATTTGCACCTGCATCTGGATCACCTACGTTCATTATTGCAACTACGGTGCCAGCAGCGGATTCTTCTGATATTGAAGTAGACATAGAAAGAATTGTGATGGATGGTTTATTATCATTTATGTCTAACACGTTAATAATAATCTTACACGAATCTGTGAGCCCCCCTTGGTCCCTGGCTTGAACGTCAAGTTCGTATGTATTTGTCGTTTCATAGTCAAGAACGCCATTTAATGTAATTTCTCCATTACTAGGATTTATAGCAAATATATCTTTTACATCTTTTTCTCCGTTCAAAATAATGTAAGTTAACTGCTTGTTTGAACCTTCATCTGCATCAGATGCACTCACAGTTACTACCTCGAAGCCTTTCGGTGCGTTTTCTACCACCGATGCTTTATACACCTTTTGAATAAAAACAGGAGAGTTATCATTAGCATCCAGCACAGTAACGTGGATCTGTACTGTACCAGACAAAGCTGGATCCCCCCCATCTATTGCTGTTAAAAATAAAGTGAAACGTTCTTGCTTTTCTCTATCAAGGGGTTTTTGTAAAACAATTTCTACGTTTTTGCCACCTGTGTGTTTTTTTAGTTCTAAAACAAAATGATCTGTCGGTTTGAGAGAGTAGCTTTGTAGGTCATTAGAACCGACATCCGCATCTATGGCTTTGTCTAACATGAATCTAGCTCCTGTCACAGTTGCCTCATTAATTTCAAACCTAAACTCTTTCGCCTGAAAGAGTGGAGCATTGTCGTTTATATCGATGATTTCGACGGTAACTGTATACCGTTCAATTGGGTTTTCAAGAATCATTTGAAGATCTAAAGCGCAGGGCGTCTTTTTTCCGCAAAGAGACTCTCTGTCTATTTTTTCTTTGATGAGAAGCACACCTTTGTCTTTGTTCAGCTCAATAAATTCCTTGCTGTCCACTGCATACATTCGTGCTTTTCCCGCTTTCAGTCTTTTTACATTCAAACCCAAATCCTGAGCAATATTTCCAACCACTGATCCTTCCGACATTTCCTCCGAAATGGAATAACTGACTTGTCCGAACACGGAGCCAGAAGAAAGAAAGATGAAAAAGAAAATTGTCTGTAACATCGCGGTACCTGTAATTTCCTATGCGGTACTGAAGACTCCAATATATATTATCATCCAGTTTTATTATACTCAAACAAAGTAAACGTTCAGCATTACATCTGCAGTCTAATCATAGAAAAACCACGGACTATCATTGTTGCCCTCTTTGGGAGGGTATCAGATGTAAATGACCGAACTCAAAGGTTTGTTAACAAACAGCGGCCCTCTGAGACAGATTTGAGAATTACATCAATTGTAATAAAACAATAATATGCTCGCAAAAAAAAAAAAAAATCATAATTCCTGTCGAATGTGTAGGTTTATCAGTTTTAAACTACTATCGTACAGTATAAATAACAAAAATAAAAGATAGACAGATTGATTGATAGTTGGATAGACTGAAGCATTTTACAGCTGATCATGTCACAATGCAATTCATATTTTTAATTTGGGTTTAAACGTAAGTATAAGCTGTTTGAACTGTTTAGGTTTTGGAATAAACAATTTGTTTCCAGTTAATGCCTGCTGCTTTGTATGTAACTTCACAAATGTATAGCAGTCATCCAAAAGTCATCCAATCAAACAATAAATGAGGACTGAGTGTTTGACTTATATGAAAAGGTAGTAAAATTGTGTGAAGTAACACGTAAATCCATCTACTGTTTAGAGAAGTCTGACCAGAATTGCTCTCTATGGAAGAACTGTGGCCAAAAAGTCATAACTTCAACTTGTAGACAAGGCCAAACAACACAACTATGCACACAAATAGGAACTGAGGTGCAGAAAATGGCAGCAGGTGCTCAATATTTCAAATATGTTGCTGTAACAGAAAGGCAGTTTGTTTGCTGAAGGGCCTAAGAGCAGTACCATAATGAATGTATGCAAGCAACAGTAAAGCATGGTGAAGGTTTCTTGTAAGTCTGGGGCTGAATTTCAGCAAATGGAGTTGGGGATTTGGTCAGGATTAATGGTGTTCTCAATTATGAGTAAAACGGGCAAATACTTATGCAATACCAGGGAGATAAATCATGCAATACTAGGCTTGTGTGTGTTTTTCTGAAAGTTAGTGCTGCATAGGCATTGTAACCAGTCTGATAAGGTCTTTAAATTAGGACAAAATACCCAGAGGATACATGCTGTCTATAGCATTTTAGCGGTTTAGTTTTAGTGTAAAATAAACTGGGTAGATGATCAGGCGAACATTTACTAAACGCAATACAAAAAAATGACATATACCATTTTGTACTGCAATTACATAATAATACAATGGAAATGTATTTTAACTAGGTCTTACCAATTCAGTGGAATCAGGAAGTTTCAGGAGCGTGTTTTGTCTTACTTCAGGATGCATTGAATTTGTAAAATTCTGATCCAAAATTAAAACACTTTTTTTTCCAAGTGAAGAGTATTCGAAGTCACTCTTTCTCGAGTCAGTCGTCATACAAACATCGTAATTATACATGTGAGGAAGAGTTCCAGTAACTCCTGTATCTGTGTAACCAGGTGGATAGTACGGAATAACAGGGAGATTTGACTGATAGAAAATCTGCGACTGTCTCCACCTGTAGATCTTCACTGATATTATAACTACTACAGTTGTGATGAATAAAAAAGAAACAGCAGCCAGTGCTAAAACTAAATAAAACGTCAGGTCATCATTAAATTCTTTGCCTTGCGTGAAATCCGTAAATTCCGAGAGCACTTCAGGGAAACTGTCAGCTACAGCTACATTGATGTTGACTACAACTGAGCGAGATGGCTGTCCGTTATCTTCCACAACTACAGCGAGCTTCTGTTTCACAGCATCTTTATCGGTGACCTGGCGCACAGTCCGTATCTCTCCATTCTGTGGTCCTACTTCAAACAGCGCCCTGTCTGATGCTTTCTGGAATTTGTAGGAGAGCCAGGAATTCTGTCCAGAGTCCACATCGACAGCTACCACTTTAGTCACAAGATATCCAACATCTGCTGAACGAGGTACAATCTCAGCCACCGGTGAGCCTCCAGTCTGTACTGGGTAGAGAACCTGAGGAGCGTTGTCATTCTGATCTTGGATCATAACTCTTACGGTCACGTTACTACTGAGTGGAGGGGAGCCTCCGTCCTGCGCTTTTACGCGGAAATGGAAGTCTTTTAACTGCTCGTAGTCGAAAGAACGCACAGCATTAATTACTCCACTATCAGCACTTACTGACACATATGAGGATACAGGAACCCCATTTACAGTTCTATCTTCCAAAATGTAGGAAACGCGGGCATTATGGCTGAAGTCGGCGTCACCTGCCTTCACTGTGAATATAGAAAGACCTGGTGTGTTGTTCTCGACCACATAGGCCTCGTAATTATTTTTCTCAAATACAGGAGCGTTATCATTTACATCAAGTATGTGTAAACGAATGGAGGCGCTGCTGGAAAGTGAGGGAACTCCCTCATCAGAACAATTTACAGTTATGTTGTACTCAGTATTTTTCTCTCTATCTAATTCCTGATCTGTGTGTAAGCTAAATAAATTGTTGGACGGGGATGTGATCGTAAACGGAATATTTTCACCAAGAATGCAGTTAACTTTGCCATTTGCACCTGAGTCGGGATCATTCACTTTCATCATTGCAATAACTGTACCAACAGGCGATTCTTCAGATATAGAACTAGACTTAGAAAGAAAGGTGATGGCTGGTTTATTATCGTTTACGTCCAAGACTTCAATATATAGTTTACATGACCCAGAAAGTCCGCCTCGATCTTTGGCCTGTATATCAAGCTCATAGTGGATTGTTTTTTCATAATCCATTTGTCCATTTAAAGTTATTTTTCCATTATAAGTGTTTATAATGAATATATCATCCTCTTCTATGTTTGAAATGTGATAGGTGATTTCCTTGTTTGTTCCTACATCAGCATCAAATGCACTGACAGTTGCCAATTCGCTACCCCTTGGGGAGTTTTCGGTTACGGTGGCTCTGTAAACTTTCTGTGCAAATACCGGAGCATTATCATTAACATCCACTATTGTTACATGTATCTGTATCGTGCCAGACAGCACTGGATCTCCACCATCCATTGCTGTTAACAACAAAGTGAACTGTTCTTGCTTTTCTCTATCTAGGGCTTTTTGTAAAACCATTTCCACGTTTTTGCCACCACCTACATGGTTCTTCTGTTCTAAAACAAAATGATCTGTCGGTTTAAGTGAATAGCTTTGAAGACCATTGGTACCGACGTCCGCATCTATTGCCCTTTCTAACATGAATCTGGCTCCTGTTACAGCCGCCTCACTTATCTCAATTTTAACTTCATCTGTTTTGAAATACGGAGCATTATCGTTTATATCCCTGATTTCGACGGTAATTGTGTATAATTCCATCGGGCTCTCGAGTATCATTTGTAGATGCAAAGCGCAGGGTGTCGTTTTAGCACACAGAGACTCCCGATCTATTTTCTCTTTTATGAGTAGCACTCCTCTCTCTTTGTTCAGCTCGATATATTCCGTGCTATCCCCAGAAAATACTTGCGCCTTCCCAGATTTCAGTCTTTTTACATCCATATCCAGGTCCTGAGCAATATTTCCAACGACTGAACCTTTCGGCATTTCCTCCGGAATGGAGTAACTGACCTGTCCGATCACGGAGCAAGTAAAAAGAAGGATGGCAAACAATGCAGTCTGCATCATAAATGCATCTGCCATTTTTACAGCGGCACTGATATAAAAAATACAAGTTTTTAATATTCTTAAAATCCCTTAAAGTCCACAACGAAATTATACTTCCTTAAAAAGAAAAAAATGAAAACCATCGCCAGATGATGTGTAAGTCCTACTGAAAATCCTTTCTTTCTGTTCCCTTTTCTGGTTGGGCGCGGAAATTTAGCTGAAATTAACGTTTAACCCAGAACGTTCCTTGATAAACAGCGGCCCTTTGAGTCAAGACTGAGAATTACACTTTAAATTAATCACCAGGTCTGAATAAGGCACCGAGAGCATGAAATGTTGATCAGAATTTTCAAAATCAAGCTGCCCACGTTAATTGTTGCTGCTTATTGTATGCTAATAATTGCATAAGTTAAATGTATAACATAATATAATCTTTAGTAGGGTTAAGACTTTCTTGAGATACAAGTGATTTGAACTTGTTTTAAAATTGTGTATTGGTATTTTAACAAACTAGTAAAATTAGCTTTGTTCACAAATTGTTTAGCAATAAACACCAATATGTGCAATTTCTGATAATATATAGAACAAAATATGACATTTTAACAAAGATAATGGTTTTCTAAACTGAATTTCTGCTACAGAATATCAACAATAAATTGTCAAAAAAACCCAAAAAACAATACAGGTGAATGCAAATACAGTTATGTATATAACATACACCCCTTTCCCCACACACATATGCATGCAACAAACTGGCGCCTGCATGACATTGTTTTGTAAGTACTTTGACAAGGTCTTCATTTATGACAATCAAGAGAAATTTGTCTGGTGCTGTCAATAGCAAATGGTTCTGAACGCACCCCTACTGTTACAACTGTGTAGTTTTGTATAAAAACTGGGTAGACGAGCATGGAAACATTTACTCAATACATTGCAAAAATCATACATTGAGAAATGCTACTTTATACCTATGCATTTTAATCAGTTTGAATGATTCAAAAACATAGATAAAAAATTTATTTTTAAAAATTCTTACCAATTCCGGAGAATCGGCGGGTTCCAGAAGACTATTTTGTTTTATTTCACGTTGCATCGATTCTGTGAAACTCTGATCCAACAGTAAAACACTTTTCCCACCAAGTGTCGAGTACTTACAGTCACTTTTTCTCGAGTCAGTCGGCATACAGACATCATAATTATACATGTGCGGCAGAGTTCCAGTATCTGCATAACCAGGTGCATAGTACGGAATAACAGGAAGATTGGACTGATAGAAGACGCGCGATTGCCTCCATCTGTAGATCTTTACTGATATTATAACTACTACAGTTGTGATAAAAAGAAAAGACACAGCGGCCAGTGCTAAAACTAAATAAAACGTCAGGTCATCATTATATTCTTTGCCTTGAGTAAAATCCGTAAATTCAGAGAGAGCTTCAGGAAAACTGTCAGCTACAGCTACATTAATGTTAACTATAGCTGAGCGAGATGGCTGTCCGTTATCCTCCACAACAACAGTGAGCTTCTGTTTCACAGCATCTTTATCAGTGACCTGGCGCACAGTCCGTATCTCTCCATTATGTGGTCCTACTTCAAACAGCACCCTGTCTGATGCTTTCTGGAGTTTGTAGGAGAGCCAGGCATTCTGTCCGGAGTCCACATCGACAGCTACAACTTTAGTCACAAGATAACCAACATCTGCTGAACGAGGTACAATCTCAGCCACTGGTGAGCCTCCAGTCTGTACTGGATATAGAACCTGAGGAGCGTTGTCATTCTGATCTTGGATTATAACTTTTACTGTCACGTTACTACTGAGTGGAGGGGAGCCTCCGTCCTGCGCTTTTACACGGAAATGGAAATCCTTTAACTGCTCGTAGTCGAAAGAGCGCACAGCATTAATTACTCCACTATCAACACTGACTGACACATATGAGGATACTGGAACTCCATTTACAGAGATATCTTCCAAAATGTAAGAAACGCGGGCATTATGGCTGAAGTCGGCGTCACCTGCCTTCACTGTGAATATAGAAAGACCTGGTGTGTTGTTCTCGACCACATAGGCCTCGTAATTATTTTTCTCAAATACAGGAGCGTTATCATTTACATCAAGTATGCGTAAACGAAGGGAGGCGCTGCTGGAGAGTGAGGGAACTCCCTCATCAGAACAGTTAACAGTGATGTTGTATTCAGCGTTTTTCTCTCTATCTAAATCCTGATCTGTGTGTAAGCTAAATAAATTATTGGACAAGGATGTGATTGTAAAAGGAAAATTTTCACCAAGAATGCAGTTAACTTTGCCATTTGCACCCGAGTCCGGATCATTCACTTTCATCATTGCAATAACTGTGCCAATTGGTGATTCTTCAGATATAGAACTTGACTTAGAAAGAAAGGTGATGGCTGGTTTATTATCGTTTACATCCAATACTTCAATATATAGCTTACATGAATCAGAAAGTCCTCCGTGATCTTTGGCCTGTATATCAAGCTCAAAATGGCTCGTTTTTTCATAGTCTATTTGACTATTTAGTGTTATTTCTCCATTATGAGAATTTATAATAAATATATCCTCCTCTTCTATATTTGTAATATGATAGGTGACCTGGCCGTTTTTCCCTTCATCAGCATCGGTTGCACTGACGGCTGCCAATTTAGTCCCCTTTGGGGAGTTTTCTGTTACGGTGGCTTTGTAAACTTTCTTTGTAAAAACCGGGGCGTTATCATTAAAATCCAGTACTGTTACATATATCTGTACAGTGCCAGACAATACCGGTTCACCACCATCCATTGATGTCAATAATAAAGTAAACTGTTTTTGTTTTTCTCTATCAAGAGGTTTTTCTAAAATAATTTCTACGTTTTTGCCAACACCTATGTGTTTTTTCTGGTCTAAAACAAAATGATCTGTCGGTTTAAGTGAATAGCTTTGAATACCATTGGTACCGACGTCCGCATCTATTGCCCTTTCTAACATGAATCTGGCTCCTGTTACAGCCGCCTCACTTATGTCAATTTTAACTTCATCTGTTTTGAAATACGGAGCATTATCGTTTATATCCCTGATTTCGACGGTAATTGTGTATAATTCCATCGGGCTCTCGAGTATCATTTGTAGATGCAAAGCGCAGGGTGTCGTTTTAGCACACAGAGACTCCCGATCTATTTTCTCTTTTATGAGTAGCACTCCTCTCTCTTTGTTCAGCTCGATATATTCCGTGCTATCCCCAGAAAATACTTGCGCCTTCCCAGATTTCAGTCTTTTTACATCCATATCCAGGTCCTGAGCAATATTTCCAACGACTGAACCTTTCGGCATTTCCTCCGGAATGGAGTAACTGACCTGTCCGATCACGGAGCAAGTAAAAAGAAGGATGACAAACAATGCAGTCTGCATCATAAATGCATCTGCCATTTTTACAGTGGCACCGAATATTCTTAAAACTCACAGCGACATCAAGTTGTAATATCCTTAAAATCCCTTAACGTCCTTAACGTAATCTGCACTTCGTCCTTTGAAAAGAGGATAAAAACCATCGACCGACATCGTGAAGGTCTGACTAAAAAGCCATTCTGTGTCTTGGTGGATATGGGAATTGTGCTGAAAAGAACGCTTACTTGAGTACTTTCCTTGATAAACAGCGGCCCTCTGAGTCAAGACTAAGAATTACACTTTAAGTTTATCACGAACTCTGCATCAAGCACTGAAATTTTAATTAGAATTTTCAAAATTAAGCTGTGCGCATCAAATGTAGCTGCATATTTCATACGAAAAAGTTTAATGTATGACAATAGTATTTTCAGTAAAAAAAAAAAATCCAGTATGCTTGTGTATTTCTTGAGATGTATTTATTTGTTAATTTATTTATTTATTAGGATTTTTAACGTATGTTTGACACACTGGTTACATTCTCAATACACACAAGATGAATCAGTTCACAAGTTTAATGTCAAAACACAGTCACGGACAATTTTGTATTTCCAGTTAACCTCACTTGCATGTTTTTTGGACTGTGGGATGAAACTGAAGTACCCGGAGGAAACTCACGCGGACACGGGGAGAACATGCAAACTCCACAAAGAGAAGACCTGGACCGCCCCACCTGGGGATCGAACCTAGGGCCTTCTTGCTGTGAGGCAACAGTGCTACCCACTAAGCCACCATGCCGCACCTTTCTGAGATGAAAGTGATTTGGACTGAGATGAAAGTGGTTTGAAAATTGTGCACTGGTATTTTATCAAATAATATCATAATTAGCTTTCTTCACAAACTGTTTTAGCAATAACCGCTTAATTGTTATATTTCTGATACTATATGGAACAAAATATGACATTTCAAAAATGTAATGCTTTTGAAAACACACACACACACACACACGCACGCACGCACTCACGACCGCGTTTCTTAAAATCAATGCTGTATAGGCAAATTGGCTCCAGCACGACATTATTTTGTAAGTACTTCAACAAGGTCTTAATTTAAGACATATTAGACAAATTGGTTGTGTGCTGTCCATAGCAAATGTTTCTAACAAAATTCACCCTGTACTTTTGTATACAAATTGGAAAGACGATGTGAACACTTACTTAAAACATTGCAATAAAAATCACGCATGGGCGTATACTGTTCCTATGCATTTGAGACATTCTAAAAGAGAAAAGTGTTTTAAAAAATGGCTTACCAATTCAGGAGAATCTGAAGGTTTTATTTCACGTTGCATCGTTTCTGTTAAACTCTGATCCAACAGCAAAACACTTTTCCCACCAAGTGTTGAGTACTTACAGTCACTTTTTCTTGAGCCGGATGTCATACAGACATCATAATTATACATGTGATGCAGAGTTCCAGTGTCTGCATAACCAGGTGGATAGTACGGAATAACGGGCAAATTGGACTGATAGAAAATGCGCGATTGTCTCCACCTGTAGATCTTCACTGATATTATAACTACTACAGTTGCGATAAATAAAAAAGAAACAGCAGCCAGTGCTAAAACTAAATAAAACGTCAGGTCATCATTATATTCTTTGCCGTGCGTAAAATCCGAGAATTCCGAGAGCACTTCAGGGAAACTGTCCGCTACAGCTACATTGATGTTGACTACAGCTGAGCGAGATGGCTGTCCGTTATCCTCCACAACTACAGTGAGCTTCTGTTTCACGGCATCTTTATCGGTGACCTGGCGCACAGTCCGTATCTCTCCATTTTGTGGTTCCACTTCAAACAGCGCCCTGTCTGATGTTTTCTGGAGCTTGTAGGAGAGCCAGGCATTCTGTCCAGAGTCAACATCGACAGCTACCACTTTAGTCACAAGATAACCAACATCTGCTGAACGAGGAACAATCTCAGCCACTGGTGAGACACCAGTCTGTACCGGGTATAGAATCTGAGGAGCGTTGTCATTCTGATCTTGGATTATAACTTTTACTGTCACATTACTACTGAGTGGAGGGGAGCCTCCGTCCTGCGATTTTACGCGGAAATGGAAGTATTTCAACTGCTCGTAGTCGAAAGACCGCACAGCATTAACAATTCCACTATCAGCACTGACTGACACATATGATGACACCGGAACTCCATTTACTGTACTATCTTCTAATATATAAGAAACGCGCGCATTCTGGTTTGAGTCGGCGTCAACTGCTTTCACTGTGAATACAGAGAGATCTGGAGTGTTGTTCTCGACCACATAAGCTTCGTACTTTTTTATTTCAAATACAGGTGGGTTATCATTCACATCTGAAATGTGTAAACGGAGATTAACGCTGCTGGAGAGTGACGGAATTCCTTGATCAGAACATGTTAGACTGATGTTGTACTCAGAGTCCGTTTCTCTATCTAATTCATGTTCTGTTAGTAAACTGAAAACGTTGTTTGATACGGATTTAATAGAAAAGGGAATATTATCGCTAACAGTGCAATGGACCTGCCCATTTGCCTCTGAGTCCGCGTCATTAACGTTCATCATTGCAACTACGGTTCCTGAAGGAGATTTTTCTGATATAAAAGTGGACATAGAAAGAACAGCAATAACTGGTGTATTGTCATTTATATCTAGCACATCAATATTAACTTTACAGGAGTCTGAAAGTCCACCTTGGTCTCTGGCTTGAATATTAATTTGATAATAGCCTGACTTTTCATAGTCAATCGCTCCGCATAATGATATTTCGCCACTATTTTGATCGATAATAAATATATCTTTTACACTTTGATCTGTGTTTGTAATGTAGTAGGTTACCTGTCCGTTTGGTCCTTGATCGGCATCAGATGCGCTTACAGTTATTAATTTGAAATTATTTGGCAAGTTTTCAAATACAGAGGCTTTATATATTTTCTGCGTAAAAACAGGAGCGTTATCATTAACATCTAGCACAATAATGTGTATCTGTACAGTACCAGACAGCACTGGTTCACCTCCATCCATCGCTGTTAATAACAAAGTTAAGTGACCTTGATTCTCTCTATCAAGGGACTTTTGTAAAATAATTTCTACGCTTTTACCACCATCTGCATAGTTCTGCAACTCTAAAACAAAATTATCTGTCGGTTTAAGCGAGTAGCTCTGTAGCCCATTTGTACCGACGTCCGCATCGATTGCGCTTTCTAACACGAATCTGGCTCCGGTTACAGCCGATTCACTTATTTCAATTCTAATTTCATCCCTTTCGAAAAATGGGACGTTGTCATTTATGTCGGTAATTTCTACAGTAATCGTGTACAGTTCCATAGGGCTCTCGAGTATCATTTGAAGATGTAAAGCACAGGGACTCTTCTTTGCGCAAAGAGACTCGCGGTCTATTTTCTCTTTAATAAGAAGCACACCTCTGTCTTTGTTCAGTTCTACGTATTCCTTGTTGTCCATTGTATGAATACGAGCTTTTCCAGATATCAGTCTTTTTACATCCAAACCCAAATCCTGAGCAATATTTCCAACCAATGAATCTTTCGGCATTTCCTCCGGAATTGAATAGCTGACCTGTCCGAGCACAAAGCGAGAAGAAAGGAGGATGAAAAACAACACCGTCTGCAACATCACTGCATCAGCCATTTTCTCACACGATTTCCAAAAATAACATTGTCGTCCAACTACAATATGTTAAAAATATGTAAACATACTCCATATAATGCACAGTACTCTTTTGAAGACGGCAAAGATGGTTTATAACGTCGAAGCAGAATGTCTTTCTCTTTTTCTACCCTTTATGGTAAAGCTCTAAGGTTTGTTGATAAACAGCGGCTCTTTGAGTCCACATGGAGAATTACACATTAACGTTTCAGATTTTTTTTTTTTACAATTCTAGAAATATGTTTAAAAGACACTCACACTATGAGGCAACCCAGAACAGACATCTCTGCGTGTTTTGGGAGGTATGGAAAACTTACAGAGGAAACCAGTGTGAAAACAGAAAAGTTATATGGAATTCCTCACAGCCAGTGTATGAAGGCAAGATCAAACCGAGGTCCTCAAAACCTGACATGTTCTGGGAAATTCACTAAACCAGCTACTCCGCGTTGCTATTATAGTTACAAACTTAAAATTCAAAGTTGATATTTGAAGTGTAACTCAAACGCTTAATGAGCAGGATAGATGCAGATATTAACGTTTTAAACAGTTTAAAACAATACAATTTTGGAATATTTGCCTACTCAGGTAAATCTAAAATCTAATGTCATCAGGAAAGGGAAAACTAAATGTCACTGGCTACAGATTTTCGTGCTTATGCTTTTTTCGTTTTTAGGGTGGATATGTATCATTTTCACTAATTAAATGTTAAATGTTTAAGTTGCACTTAAACCCATTAGATAAGGCTGTCACAGTTCTTAGTTTGAAACCATTTGGCAAGTTTTCAAATACAGAGGCTTTATGTGCGTAAGCAACTGTTTGTCTTTTAAAACTTAGACAAACCATGCATGAATAGGTGGATAGTCTGATATGAATAGACAGCTTTTGCATTTTTCTAGTAAAATGTTTCAAAATAGCACCAAAGAAGTCTTATGGACAATGCGAAGACGTCACAAAGACACATAGTTAAAAGACAATACGTACAGTGATATGTTTGTTAATTATCAAATAATTCAATAGGTGAATGTCGACCAACAGTAGAGGTTTAACAAAGGTAAATAACATAAATGTATGACTATCTAATTAAATAAATGAAAAAGCAGCCTATATAACATGACTGTAAGTTGTCCTGAAAATAAAACGTTGGATTGTCTTAAAGCCTAATGAGGATTGTTCTAAATAATAAAGTATAGAAATACAGGTAATAAAAGACAAAGCATTCCCACATGTATACATTAAGCTCCAAAGCTAGTATAAGCAGTATGATTTAGTATATACAGGTTGTTACCGGTTAAAATTTCGTGTGTTTTTAGTAGATAAATGTCTAATTTTAAAACGATAAACTGAAGGGTGTTGATGAGGGCATGTAATTCTGATAAAAAAAATAGCAGACCATTCATGCCATTATAACGCAATGCTTCAAGTTTATAAGTTATTGTAAGAATTCGTAGCTCAGCGTTTAAGGTATTGGACTAGAAATCACAAGGTTGCCTATTAAGACCCCACCACCGCCAAGTTGCCCTTATCGGGACCCTGAGCAAAAAGTCTTTAAATGTTAATTGCTCAAACTGCATTCAGTTATAACTGTTAAATACAGCAAATGTAAATACAATTAAAGACTCTTACCATATCCGGAGAATCACAATCCTCCAACAGATTTGTTTCTTTTTTGGCACGTTCGATAGTTTCCGTAAAACCTGGGTCCACCACTAAAACACTTTGTCCACCAAGAGTAGAATATTTACAGCCACCGCTTATCCTGTCAGACGTCATGCAAACATCATAATTGTACATGTGAGGAAGAGTTTTAGTAACTCCTGTATCTGCGTAACCAGATGGATAGTACGGAATGACGGGGAGATTGGACTGATAGAAGATGCGCGATTGCCTCCATCTGTAGATCCTTAATGATATTATAACTACTACCGTTAAAATAAATAGAAAAGAAACAGCAGCCAGTGCTAAAACTAAATAAAACGTCAGGTCATCATTGTATTCTTTGCCGTGCGTAAAGTCTGTAAATTCTGAAAGGACTTCAGGAAAACTGTCCGCTACAGCTACATTAACGGTAACTATAGCTGAGCGAGATGGCTGTCCGTTATCTTCCACAACTACAGTAAGCTTCTGTTTCACAGCATCTTTATCAGTGACCTGGCGCACAGTTCGCATCTCTCCATTCTGTGGTCCTATTTCAAACAGCGCCCTGTCTGATGCTTTCTGGAGTTTGTAGGAGAGCCAGGCATTCTGTCCAGAGTCCACATCGACAGCAACAACTTTAGTAACAAGATAGCCAACTTCTGCTGAACGAGGAACAATCTCAGCCACTGGTGAGCCACTAGTCTGTACTGGGTAGAGAACCTGAGGAGCGTTGTCATTCTTGTCTTGGATTATAACTTTTACTGTTACATTACTACTGAGTGCAGGGGAGCCTCCGTCCTGCGCTTTTACGCGGAAATTGAAGTATTTTAACTGCTCGTAGTCAAAAGATCGCACAGCATTAATGACTCCACTATCAGCACTGACTGACACATATGATGCCACCGGGATTCCATTTACAAAGCCATCTTCTAATATATAAGAAACGCGGGAATTTTGTTTGGAATCGGCGTCATTTGCCTTTACTGTGAATATAGAGAGACCTGGTGTGTTGTTCTCTACCACATAGGCCTCGTAATTATTTCTTTCAAACACAGGGGCGTTATCATTTTCATCTGAGATGTGTAAAAATAGAGAAACGCTGCTGGAGAGTGAGGGAACTCCCTCATCAAAACAAGTTACAATAATGTTGTACTCAGATTCTCTCTCCCTATCCAATTCCTGTTCAGTGTGCAGGCTAAACACGTTGTTAGACGGCGATGTGATAGCAAAATGCATATTTTCACTAAGTATGCACTGGATTTTACCGTTGACCCCGTTGTCAGGATCATTTACATTCATCATTGCAACGACTATTCCAGATGGAGACTGTTCTGAAATAGAATTTGCCATGGAGAGAATAGCGATAGCTGGTATGTTATCGTTAATATCCAGCACGTCGATCATTACTTTACACGAGTCAGATAGTCCACCTTCGTCGCTGGCCTGAATATCGAGTTCATAATGGCTTGCTTTTTCATAGTCAATCTGACCATTTAATAATAGATCTCCAGATTTTCGATCCAAAATAAACATTTCGGCCACATAACTGTCTACTGTGTCGGAAATGTGGTATGTTACTATACTATTAGAGCCTTCGTCCGCATCTGATGCTTTTACCGTCGCCAGTTTTATTCCTTTTGCCGAGTTTTCCAGCACAGTTGTTTTATATACTTTCTGTGTAAATACTGGAGCATTATCGTTTACATCTAACACTCTTATATGTATCTGTACAGTACCTGATAAACAAGGATCGCCTCCATCATATGCTGTTAAGAGTAAATTAATTCTGCCTTCTTTTTCACGATCAAGTGTTTTCTGTAACACCATCTCTACGTTCTTACCTCCATCTGCTTGACTGTAAAGCTCTAAAACGAAATAATCAGTCGGTTTAAGAGAATAAGTTTTTAAGCCATTAATACCGACGTCTGCATCCACAGCTCTCCCAAGCATGAATTTTGCACGAGTTACAGCCGATTCGCTAATGTCAAACCTCATTTCTTTTTTCTGGAAAGCCGGCGCATTATCATTTATGTCTGTAATTTCGACATTAATTGTGAACAGTTCCATTGGGCTTTCGAGAATCATCTGAAGATGTAAAGCACATGGAGTCTTTTTTGCGCAAATAGACTCCCGATCTATCCTTTCTGTAATGGCGAGCACGCCTCTTTCTTTATTTAGATTAATATATTCCTTGCTGTCCACCGTATAAATGCGAGCTTTCCCAGATTTCAGTCTTTGTATATCCAATCCCAAATCCTGAGCAATATTTCCAACTACTGAACCTTCTGGCATTTCCTCCGAAATTGAATAGCTGACCTGTCCGAGCACGGAGCGAGAAGAAAGGAGGATGAAAAACAACACCGTCTGCAACATCACTGCATCAGCCATTTTCTCACAAGATTCCCAGAAATAACACTGTCATCCAACTGCAATATGTTAAAAAAATGTAAACATGCTCCATATAATGCACAGTACTCTTTTGAAGACAGCGAAGATGGTTTTGGCAACGTGTAAGTGAATAACGTCGAAGCAGAATGTCTTTCTTTTTTTCTACCCTTTATCGTAGAGCTCTAAGGTTTGTTGATAAACAGCGGCTCTTTGAGTCCACACGGAGAATTGCACATTAATGTTTCAGATTTTCTTTACAATTCCAGAACCTATGTTTAAAAACGCTCACATTTCGAGGCAACCCAGAACAGACAACTACATCTCTGCGTGTTTTGGGAGGTATGGAAAACTTACAGAGGAAACCAGTGTGAACACAAAAAAGTTACATGAAATTTCTCACAGCCGGTGTATGGAGGCAAGGATCAAACCAAGTTCCTCAACCTGACATGTTCTGGGAAATTCACCAAACCAGCTACTCCGCGTTGCTATTATAGTGACAAAATTTAAATTTAAAATTGCTATTTGAAGTGTAACGCAAACGCTTATTGAGCAGGATAGATGAAGATATTAACGTTTTAAACAGTTTAAAACAATTTAATTTTGGAATATTTGCTAAATCAGGTAAATATAAAATCTAATGGTATCAGGAAAGGGAAAACTACAGTGCCTTGCAAAAGTATTCAGCCCCCTTGAACTTTTCAACCTTTTGCCACATTTCAGGCTTCAAACATAACGATATGAAATTGTAATTTTTTGTGAAGAATCAACAACAAGTGGGACACAATCGTGAAGTGGAACGAAATTTATTGGATATTTTAAACTTTTTTTAGAAATAAAAAACTGAAAAGTGGGGCGTGCAATATTATTCAGCCCCCTTGCGTTAATACTTTGTAGCGCCACCTTTTGCTGCGATTACAGCTGCAAGTCGCTTGGGGTATGTCTCTATCAGTTTTGCACATCGAGAGACAGAAATTTTTGCCCATTCTTCCTTGCAAAACAGCTCGAGCTCAGTGAGGTTGGATGGAGAGCGTTTGTGAACAGCAGTTTTCAGCTCTTTCCACAGATTCTCGATGGGATTCAGGTCTGGACTTTGACTTGGCCATTCTAACACCTGGATACGTTTATTTGTGAACCATTCCATTGTAGATTTTGCTTTATGTTTTGGATCATTGTCTTGTTGGAAGATAAATCTCCGTCCCAGTCTCAGGTCTTTTGCAGACTGCAACAGGTTTTCTTCCAGAATGGTCCTGTATTTGGCTCCATCCATCTTCCCATCAATTTTAACCATCTTCCCTGTCCCTGCTGAAGAAAAGCAGGCCCAAACCATGATGCTGCCACCACCATGTTTGACAGTGGGGATGGTGTGTTCAGGGTGATGAGCTGTGTTGCTTTTACGCCAAACATAACGTTTTGCATTGTGGCCAAAAAGTTCGATTTTGGTTTCATCTGACCAGAGCACCTTCTTCCACATGTTTGGTGTGTCTCCCAGGTGACTTTTTATAGATATCTTTGAGAAATGGCTTTCTTCTTGCCACTTTTCCATAAAGGCCAGATTTGTGCAGTGTACGACTGATTGTGTCCTATGGACAGAGTCTCCCACCTCAGCTGTAGATCTCTGCAGTTTATTCAGAGTGATCATGGGCCTCTTGGCTGCATCTCTGATCAGTCTTCTCCTTGTTTGAGCTGAAAGTTTAGAGGGACGGCCGGGTCTTGATAGATTTGCAGTGGTCTGATACTCCTTCCATTTCAATATGATCGCTTGCACAGTGCTCCTTGAGATGTTTAAAGCTTGGGAAATCTTTTTGTATCCAAATCCGGCTTTAAACTTCTCCACAACAGTATCTCGGTCGGACCTGCCTGGTGTGTTCCTTGGTCTTCATGATGCTCTCTGCGCTTTAAACAGAACTCTGAGACTGTCACAGAGCAGGTGCATTTATACGGAGACTTGATTACACACAGGTGGATTCTATTTATCACCATCAGTCATTTAGGTCAACATTGGATCATTCAGAGATCCTCACTGAACTTCTGGAGTGAGTTTGCTGCACTGAAAGTAAAGGGGCTGAATAATATTGCACGCCCCACTTTTTAGTTTTTTATTTCTAAAAAAAGTTTAAAATATCCAATAAATTTCGTTCTACTTCACGATTGTGTCCCATTTGTTGTTGATTCTTCACAAAAAATTACAATTTCATATCGTTATGTTTGAAGCCTGAAATGTGGCAAAAGGTTGAAAAGTTCAAGGGGGCTGAATACTTTTGCAAGGCACTGTAAATGTCACTGGCTACAGATGTTCGTGCTTATGTTTTTTTTTTTTTTTAAGGGTGGAAATGTATCATTTTCACTAATAAAATGTAACATTTTTCACTCATATAAAATGTATCACTTATGATTTTGGCTTTGCTAGATGTTCAAAAATTCACACACAAACCAAAACAAATCTAAGTTAATAAGTTGCACTTAAACCCATTAGATGAGGCTGTCACAGTGTGCGTAGGTAACTGTTTGTCTTTTAAAACTTAAAAAAAAAAACTAAATGGATGGGTGGATAGCCTGACAGACAGACAGCTTTTGAATTTTTCGAGTAAAATGTTTCAAAATAGCACCAAGGAGTCACACTTAAATTTTATGGACAATGCAAAGACGTCACAAAGACACATAGTTAAAAGACAATACGTACAGTGATATGTTTGTTGATTATCATATAATTCAATAGGTGAATGTCGACCAACAGTAGAGGTGTAACAACGGTAAATGGCATAAATGTATGAATATCTAATTAAATAAATGAAAAAGCAGCCTATATAACATGACTGTAAGTTGTCCTGAAAATGAAACGTTGGATAGTCCTAAAGCCTCAAAAGAATAGCAGACCATTCATGTCATTATAACGCAATGCTTCAAGTTTATAAGTTATTGTAAGATATCTTAGCTCAGCGTTTAAGGGAATTGGACTAGAAATCACAAGGTTGCCTATTAAGACCCCACCACCGCCAAGTTGCCTTTATCGGGACTTTGAGCAAAAAGTCTTTAAACATTAATTGCTCAAACTGCATTAAGTTATTACTGTTAAATACAGCAAATGTAAATACAATTAAAGACTCTTACCATATCCGGAGAATCACAATCCTCCAACATATTTCTTTCTTTTTTTGCACGTTCGATAGTTTCCGTAAAACCTGGGTCCACTAATAAAACACTTTGTCCACCAAGAGTAGAATATTTACAGCCACCGCTTATCCTGTCAGATGTCATGCAAACATCATAATTGTACATGTGAGGAAGAGTTCCAGTAACTCCTGTATCTGCAAAACCAGATGGATAGTACGGAATAACAGGGAGATTGGACTGGTAGAAGATGCGCGATTGCCTCCATCTGTAGATCTTTACTGATATTATAACTACTAGAGTTGTGATAAATAGAAAAGAAACAGCAGCCAGTGCTAAAACTAAATAAAACGTCAGGTCATCATTATATTCTTTGCTGTGCGTAAAGTCTGTAAATTCTGAAAGTACTTCGGGAAAACTGTCCGCTACAGCTACATTGATGTTAACTATAGCTGAGCGAGATGGCTGTCCGTTATCCTCCACAACTACTGTGAGCTTCTGTTTCACGGCATCTTTATCAGTGACCTGGCGCACAGTTCGTATCTCTCCATTTTGTGGTCCCACTTCAAACAGCGCCCTGTCTGATGCTTTCTGGAGTTTGTAAGAGAGCCAGGCATTCTGTCCAGAGTCCACATCGACAGCAACAACTTTAGTAACAAGATATCCAACTTCCGCTGAACGAGGTACAATCTCAGCCACTGGTGAGCCTCCAGTCTGTACTGGGTAGAGAACCTGAGGAGCGTTGTCATTCTGGTCTTGGATTATAACTTTTACTGTCACGTTACTACTAAGTGGAGGGGAGCCTCCGTCCTGCGCTTTTACGCGGAAATGGAAGTGTTTCAACTGCTCGTAGTCGAGAGAACGCACAGCATTAATGACTCCACTATCAGCACTTACTGACACATATGAGGATACAGGAATTCCATTGACATTGCTATCTTCCAAAATATATGAAACATGTGCATTCTGATTGGAGTCGGCGTCACTGGCTTTCAGTGAAAATATAGAAAGACCTGGTGGGTTGTTTTCGACTAAATAGACCTCGTAATTATTTCTGTCAAATGCAGGAGCATTATCATTCACATCTGATATGTGTAAACGGAGAGAAGTGCTGCTGGAAAGCGGTGGATCTCCCTCATCAGAACAAGTTACTGTAATGTTGTACTCAGCATTCTTCTCCCTATCTAATTCCTGATCTGTGATGAGGCTAAAGAAACTTATAGACGTGGATGTGATAGAGAATGGAAAATTTTCATTGATAATGCAGTGAACTTGCCCATTTAAACCGGCATCCAAATCATTCACGTTTATCATTGCGATTACTGTGCCAGCAGGCGACTCTTCTGATATTGAACCAGACATAGAAAGAATCGCAATAGATGGTTTGTTGTCATTAATATCTAACACATCAATAATTAATTTACATGAGTCTGAAAGACCTCCATGGTCAATTGCTTGAATATCCAGTTGATATTTGTTTACGGTTTCGTAGTCTATCTGTCTATTTAATAAGATTTCTCCATTATTTTCATTTATTGTAAACATATCCTTTAAACCTCTGTCTGTGTTTGTAATGTAATACTTTGCCTGTCCGTTTGGTCCCTCATCAGGATCAGATGCGCTCACAGCTGCTATCTTTGTCCCTTTCAAAGCGTTTTCTAATAATGAAGCTTTATATATGTTTTGTGTAAAAACCGGCGCGTTATCATTGGCATCCAGCACAGTAACGTGTATATGTACAGTGCTTGACAAAACTGGCTCACCTCCATCCATCGCTGTTAATAATAACGTAAACTGTTCTTCCTTTTCTCTATCGAGGGGTTTTTGTAAAACCATTTCAACGGTCTTATCTTCCTCTGTCTGAGTTTGCCATTTTAAAACAAAGTGATCTGTCGGTTTAAGTGAGTAGCTCTGAAGGCCATTGGTACCAACGTCTGCATCCATTGCTTTCTCTAACATGAATCTAGCGCCAGTCACAGCCGACTCGCTTATTTTAAGCTTAACTTCATCCGTCTGGAAAAATGGAGCATTATCATTTATATCCGTGATTTTAACAGTAACTGTATACAGTTCCATTGGGCTCTCAAGAATCATTTGAAGATGTAAAGCACATAGGGTCTTTTTTTCGCAAAGAGTCTCCCTGTCTATTTCTTCGTTAATGAGAAGCACGCCTCGTTCTTTGTTCAGCTGTATATATTCCGTGCTATCCACCGTATAGATCCGTGCTCTCCCCGATTTTAATCGTTTTGTATCCAAACTCAAATCTTGAGCAATATTTCCAACTACTGAACCTTTTGGCATTTCCTCTGGAATTGAATAACTGACCTGTCCCAGTACAGAGCAAGAAGAAAGAATGATGAAAAACAACACAGTCTGCAGCATCACTCTGAATGTAATTTGTTCAGCGGCAGCGAAGATTCTCTTAAATATCATCATCCAGTTTTAATATCCTCAAAATATGTAACTGTAAATCGTACATCAATCTTTAAAAAGCGTCGAAGACGGTTTACAATGTCGGAACGAAAAGCCCTTTCTTTCTTTTTTCCTCCAAGGCTGGAAATGGGTGGATGTCAAGCTTCAAAGCGCAAACCAGAAGGTTTGTTAATAAACAGCGGCTCCTAGAGTAAAAACTAAGAAGTACACATTTCCTGTTTCTTGAAATGACCACACTGGCAAACATCAATAAAGCTTGTCATTTTAGTCCTTTTCCTTAAGTTTTTAAACATGTTTTATGATCTTCTGATCCATTAAAAAAGTACTTTTTCTCAGCCAAGAAAAAAACATTTGGTGCCACATATGGAAAATCGAAGAAAACAAACCACAGTATATATTTATTTACTTGCCAGTTTACGTTTTGGGTACCAATAATATTTATCTAAAATACCTAAAATATTTGACGAACACGTTGCACTTAAATTACTTTGTAAATACATATGTACATACGTGAGAAAAGTGATATATTGGTAAAATTAAATTGGCAGGTAATTTAAAATAAATGAAAAAAAAAAAGTAGCTGAGGGAGATGTTTATAAAGTTAAAACGTCCAAAAACTGTTGTGGTGTCGCGGTGAGTCTAGTTCACCGTGCCGCCCGTCTAATTAAACATCAAACTAACTAGATTTACAGGAGTTAAATTGACCGAAAAACATGACATAAACCTTGCAACAAAGTGTGCACTTTAAGTGCCTGTCATATCTTTAGAAAAACTGTAATAAATAATTGCATTACTACAAGCCCTTACCGTTTCAGGAGAGTAAACATCTTCCAGAAGATTTTTTACTTTATATGCACGCTGTGTTTCTTGTGTAGAACTCGGGTCCACCACTAAAAAACTTTTTCCACTAAGGGTAGAGTACTTACAGTCACTCTTTCTCGAGTCAGTAGTCATACAAACATCATAATTATACAAGTTTGCTAAAGTTCCAGTGACTCCTGTATCAGCGTAACCAGGTGGATAGTACGGAATAACGGGGAGATTGGACTGATAGAAGATGCGCGATTGCCTCCACCTGTAGATCTTTACTGATATTATAACAACTAAAGTTGTGATAAATAGAAAAGAAACACTGGCCAGTGCTAAAACTAAATAAAACGTCAGGTCATCATTATATTCTTTGCCGTGCGTAAAATCCGTGAATTCTGAGAGAGCTTCAGGAAAACTATCTGCTACAGCTACATTGATGTTAACTATAGCTGAGCGAGATGGCTGTCCGTTATCCTCCACAACTACAGTGAGCTTCTGTTTCACGGCATCTTTATCAGTGACCTGGCGCACAGTTCGTATCTCTCCATTTTGTGGTCCCACTTCAAACAGCGCCCTGTCTGATGCTTTTTGGAGTTTGTAGGAGAGCCAGGCATTCTGTCCAGAGTCCACATCGACAGCTACCACTTTAGTCACAAGATATCCAACATCTGCTAAACGAGGAACAATCTCAGCCACTGGTGAGCCACTTGTCTGTACTGGGTAGAGAACCTGAGGAGCGTTGTCATTCTGGTCTTGGATTATAACTTTTACTGTCACATTACTACTGAGAGGAGGGGAGCCTCCGTCTTGCGCTTTTACGCGGAAATGGAAATCCTTTAACTGCTCGTAGTCAAAAGAGCGCATGGCAATAATGACTCCACTATCAGCACTTACTGATACATATGATGATACAGTAACTCCATTCACAGTGCTATCTTCTAATATATAAGAAACGCGCGCATTTTGATTAAAATCTACATCACTGGCCTTCACAGTGAATATAGAGAGACCTGGTGTGTTGTTCTCGACCAAAAAGGCTTCGTAATTATTACTTTCAAATACAGGAGCGTTATCATTTATATCTGATATGTGTAAACGGAGAGAAGCGCTACTATAGAGTGAGGGAACTCCCTCATCAGAACAAGTTACAATAATGTTGTACTCTGAGAATTTTTCTCTGTCTAATTCTTCTTCTGTGTTTAGGCTAAATACATTTTTAGACGGCGAAGTAACTGTAAAGGGAATATTGTCACCGACAAAGCAGTGCACTCGTCCGTTTGCACCAGAATCCGGATCATTTACTTTCATCATTGCTACAACTGTACCAGAAGGAGAATCTTCTGAAAATATAGAAGACATGGAGAGAATAGTGATAACTGGTTTATTGTCGTTCATGTCCAGCACATCAATTACAACTTTGCATGAGTCCCAAAGGCCTCCTTGGTCTCTGGCTTGAATATCAAGTTGAAAATGTCTAGTTTTCTCATAATCAAACTGTTGGTTTAATGTTATTTCGCCGTTACTATGATTAATAACAAAGGAGTCTTTTATACTTTTATCTTTGTTTGAAATGTAATAAACCACCTGCCCATTTGTTCCTTCGTCAGCGTCAGATGCGCTAACAGTCGTTAAAATCGAGCCTTTAGGTGCGTTTTCGAGCACAGAGGTTTTATATTCTTTTTGAGCAAACACTGGAGCATTATCATTAGCATCCAGTACTGTAACTTGTATCTGCACAGTGCCAGAAAGCAGCGGTTCTCCCCCGTCTATGGCTGTTAGCAACAAAGTAAACTGTGCTTGATTTTCTCTGTCCAACGGTTTTTGTAAAATCATTTCTACATTTCTACTACTATCCGCATGATTTTGCAACTCTAAATAAAAATGATTTGTTGGTTTAAGCGAGTAGCTCTGAAGGCCATTTGTTCCAACGTCGGCATCTATTGCTCTTTCCAACATGAATTTGGCTCCAGTTAAGGCTGACTCGCTTATTTCAATCTTAATTTCCTTCTCTTGAAATAATGGAGCGTTATCATTTATATCTGCGATTTCAACAGTAATTGTATATAGTTCCATCGGGTTCTCCAGTATCATTTGGAGATGTATTGCGCAAGGTGTTATTTCAGCGCACAACGTCTCACGGTCAATTTTCTCCATAGTGAGAAGCACGCCTCTCTCTTTGTTTAGCTCGATGTATTCCGTGCTATCTCCCGAAAATACCCTGGCCTTTCCAGATTTTAGTCTTTTTAAATCCAAACCCAAATCCTGAACAATATTTCCAACGACTGAACCTTGTGGCATTTCCTCTGAAATTGAATAACTGATCTGGCTGAGCACGGGGTGACAAGTAAGTAGGATAAAAAGCAATACCCTCTGTAACATCCCTGCGTCTGCCATTTTCTCCACGACACCGAATAATCCCAGAAATAACATGTAGTCGTAGAATCCTTGAAATCAGTAAATACCCTCAATAAAATCCACAGTCCGTTTTAAAAAATAAAAACGATCGACCGACACCAAGTAAGTGAATCTTATCTGACAGAACGCCTTTATTTTCTCTCTGTGGGTGGGACCGCAATTGTTTCTGGTGTTAACGCACAAACCTGAATGTTTCTTAATAAACAGCGGCCCTTTGAGTCAAAACTAGGAATTGCACATACATTTAGTGGAAGCCTTTGGAATGAAAATTGCAGTATTTTATGTATGCCACACATAAGCTAAAAAAAAAAATCCTAATTTTAGAATCAGTTTGATTAGTGTTACGTTCAAACTGAATAAAGGATTAAAACTGTTTTACTGTCTTCTTGTGTAATCTCTTATGGTCATTTGCTTACAAAAACATTTGCAGTATTTAGACTGCACCAACATTTTTTTAACAAAAATAAATAAATAAATTCATTAAAAAAATAAAATAAAGGGTGTAGCATGACTATGTTGTCAAACAAGCTTTTTCTAAAATTACTTGACATAAAGTCATATGTACATAATTTTAACTTTAAAGTTCCCTTTTCCTGGTAGAAGTCTTCATTTTTTATTTGTAGTTTTTTAATGTTTTTTTAATGGTTTGACTATAATTCCAAAACACAAACAAACCGACAAAAAGACAGGTAGACAGACAACAACTCGTTTTTGTTTTTAACAAATCAGTTTCAGCAACTCACATTGCATTATTATTATTATTATTATTATTATTGTTGTTGTTATTGTTATTATTATTATTATTATTATTATTATTATTATTATTATTGTTATTAATAGTGTCCTAACCTACTCAACAAACTAATGCTGTTGGAAATAAGCTGAATTTAGTAGAATTCATAGGTTAGAATATAACATAAAATATTAATTACATTAGCTAGAGCTTTACACTTCAAAATGGTAATGATCAACAGACCAAGATTTCGAAATACAGAAAGTAAAACACATATTCATCTTTGTTAGATAATTACCGAGTAATAGTTATTACTAATAAACGCTCTTACCATATCCGGAGAGTCGTCCGTTAGATTTTCGTTTATTGTATGCTCCATAGTTTCCGTAAAATTTGGGTCCACAATTAAAAAACCTTGTTTGCCAAATGTAGGGTATTTACAGTCACTTTTTCTCGAGTCAGTCGTCATACAAACATTATAATTATACATATGAGGCAGAGTTCCAGTTTCTGAGTAACCAGGTGGATAGTACGGAATAACAGGAAGACTAGACTGATAGAAGGTGCGCGATTGTCTCCACCTGTAGATCTTTACTGATATTATAACTACTACCGTTAAAATAAACAGAAAGGAAACAGCAGCCAGTGCTAAAACTAAATAAAACGTCAGGTCATCATTATATTCTTTGCCGTGCGTAAAATCCGTTTCAGGAAAACTATCTGCTACAGCTACATTGATGTTGACTACAGCTGAGCGAGATGGCTGTCCGTTATCCTCCACAACTATAGTAAGCTTTTGTTTCACAGCATCTTTATCTGTAACCTGACGCACAGTTCGTATTTCTCCATTTTGTGGCCCCACTTCAAACAGCGCCCTGTCTGATGCTTTCTGGAGTTTGTAGGAAAGCCAGGCATTCTGTCCAGAGTCCACATCGACAGCTACCACTTTAGTCACAAGATAACCAACATCTGCTGAACGAGGAACAATCTCAGCCACTGGTGAGCCACCAGTCTGTACTGGGTAGAGAACCTGAGGAGCGTTGTCATTCTGATCTTGGATTATAACTTTTACTGTCACGTTACTACTGAGTGGAGGGGAGCCTCCGTCCTGCGCTATTACGCGGAAATGGAAGTCTTTTAACTGCTCGTAGTCGAAAGAGCGCACAGCATTAATGACTCCACTATCAGCACTGACTGTCACAAATGATGATATTGGAACTCCATTTACAGTGCTATCTTCTAAAATATAAGAAACGCGCGCATTTTGATTTGAGTCGGCGTCACTGGACTTCACTGTAATTATAGAAAGTCCAGGTGTGTTGTTCTCAATTACGTAGGCCTCGTAATTCTTTCTTTCAAACACAGGTGCGTTATCATTTACATCTGATATGTGTAAACGCAGAGAAGCGCTGCTGGACAGTGAGGGAACTCCCTCATCAGAACAAGTTACAGTGATGTTGTACTCAGTAATCATCTCCCTATCTAATTCCTGATCTGTAAAAAGGCTAAAAATATTGTTAGAAGGTGATGTAATGGTAAATGGTATCCTTTCATTAATGCTACACTTAATTTGACCATTGGCCCCAGAATCTAGATCATTCACGTTCATCATTGTTACAACGGTTCCTGAAGGAGACTCTTCTGATATTGAACTAGACATTGAGAGAATCGAGATAACTGGTTTGTTATCGTTTATGTCCAGCACATTAATAATAACTTTACATGAATCAGATAGACCTCCCAAGTCCCTGGCTTGAATATCAAGTTCAAAAAGGCTTGTGTGTTCATAGTCTAACTGTCCAGTTAGTGTAATTTCACCATTATAGTTATTTATGGCAAAGTTATCTTTAACAGCATCCTCTGTACTTGACATATAATAGGTCACTTCTCCGTTAATTGCTTTATCTGCATCAGATGCGCTTACAGTTGTTAATATGGTACCTTTTGGGGCGTTTTCATTTACTGTGGCCTTATATATACTTTGAGAAAAAACAGGAGCGTTATCATTAGCATCCAACACTGTAACGTGTATTTGGACAGTACCAGACCTAACTGGTTCACCTCCATCCAGTGCTGTTAATAACAAAGTAATCTGTTCTTGACTCTCTCTATTAAGTGGTTTTTGTAAAACCATTTGTACATTTTTAACACCGGCTAGATTGTTTCTTAGTTCTAAAACAAAATGATCTGTTGGTTTAAGTGAGTAGCTCTGAAGGCCATTAGTACCGACGTCAGCGTCTAATGCTTTTTGTAATATGAATCTAGCTCCTGTCGCTGCTGCCTCGCTTATTTCAATTCGCATGTACTCCGCCTGGAAGACAGGAGTGTTATCGTTCATATCAGTAATTTCAACGTTAATTTTATACAATTCCATCGGGTTCTCAAGAATCATTTGAAGGTGTAAAGAACATGGAGTCTTTTTTGCGCAAAGAAATTCACGGTCTATTTTTTCTTTAATTAGAAGCACGCCTCTCTCTTTGTTCAACTCAATGTATTCCGTACTGTCCACCGTATAAATTCGTGCTCTCCCCGATTGTAGTCTTTTTACATCCAACCCCAAATCCTGAGCAATGTTTCCAACTATTGAACCTTCTGGCATCTCCTCCGGAATGGAATAACTGACTTGTCCGAGCACGGAGCGAAAAGAAAAAAAGATTAAAAACAATAACGACTGTAATATCACTGCATCTGCCATTTTTCAGCGGCTTTCAGGCTCCAGCGAAGTGACAACGTCTTCCAATTGTAATATCCGCAATATACGTAACCATCCACCGTAAAACGCACAGGAATCTTTTAAAACGATAAAAAATGATCCCTGATAACGTGTTTTGTTAATAACGTCGGAGAAGGAAGCTTTTCGTTGTCTTTCCTCCCTGCGTAGATGTGGGTGGTTACCGAGCTTAAACTTGAAGGTTTGTTGTCAAACAGCGGCCCTTTAAGTCAGTACCGAGAATTACACATTAATGTAATTATGTATGAATGTAGCGTTTTAGTCTTGCATTTACTGTACGTGCCCATTATTTTCAAATCAATGATGCCATCATTATCTTATACAGTAGTACACTGGCAAACATGATTATGGTTTCCCTTTTAAAGTATGTTTTCTTCAACAGGGTTAATGAGCTCTTGAAAACTACATTAACCAAAAAAAAACAAAAAAACAATTAAAGCTAATCACTTTCGCATACGTACTGCGGAAGGAAAGTTAAATGTATTTAATAAATCTAATGTATTTTTCCTTATTGTCTGTTATTTTTAAATGCATCTGAAAAAAACATTTTAAATATTATATTTATTAAAACAACGTATTAAACGATTATTGTTTTCTTGCATACAAACTACCACACACACACACACACACACACACACACACACACACACACACACACACACACACACACACACACACACACACTCTCTCTCTCTCTCTCACACACAATGTGTTTCTCTAGGGGAAGTTAAAAGCCCGTGAGAAAGTTCAAAACTATTATATAATTTTAGCCAAAAGTCAAAATATTGAATAAGGCTTCTCATATAATCCTGTAAATTTAAAAACTAATTACAAGAACTACAAGAATACATTTTACTATACAGCATAAGCAGGGGAATCGTACGTTTTAATACATCTGACAGTAAGAAATACATTGCTTGCTAATTAATCTAGTTGCTAAATGAATTGCTGGAAAATCATATCTTTTATTCTCAGTTCTGTCTAAAAGAAAACATGCTACGCAAAATCGAGTAAAAAGTTGGTAGGACAGTTGAAAATCATTTTTGCTGGCTTTTTAGTGAAAGTAATAAGTATCCTAAAACAAATGTTAATCAACTGAGTTGTCACAGTGCTCAATTAGGTGCCTTGTTTTTAGTAATAATATAAAGTATTAAACTTCATCAAATAAAAAAAATACAAATAAAACATAACGCTTCATAAATACCAGAGGAGAATTTATAGAAAGAGATATTAGGTAGTTACATCGATAAGTAGATATTTAGGGAAATTGAGGGAAATGGTTTTATTTACGCATAAACAATAACTAACAATTATTAGGACATGCATAAAAAAGGAAAATGTGTCACCTCAAAAACATTATATGTACCCGTCAAAACCTGTCGAATCTACTAAAGCTAAAATGTTTTACAACAAGCTCTTACCATTTCCGGAGAGTCAGAATCTTCCAATAAATGATTATCTTTCATTGTTCGGTGTAACGTTTCTGTGAAACTCGGGTCCACCAATAAAATACTTTGTCCACCGAGTGTAGAATATTTTTTGTCACTTTTTCTCGCTTCGGTCGTCATGCAAACATCATAATTATACACGTGCGGAAGAGTTCCAGTAGTTCCAGTATCTGCATAACCAGATGGATAGTACGGAATAACAGGGAGATTGGACTGATAGATGATGCGCGATTGTCTCCATCTGTAGATCTTTACGGATATTATTACTAGAACAGTTGTAATAAACAGAAAAGACACAGCAGCCAGGGCTAAAACTAAATAAAACGTCAGGCCATCATTGTATTCTTTACCCTGCGTAAAGTCCTTGAATTCTGTAAGAGCTTCAGGGAAACTGTCAGTTACAGCTACATTAATAGTAACTACAGCTGAGCGAGATAGCTGTCCGTTATCCTCCACAACTACAGTGAGCTTCTGGTTCACAGCATCTTTATCAGTGACTTGGCGCACAGTTCGGATCTCTCCATTTTGTGGCCCCACTTCAAACAGCGCCCTGTCTGATGCCTTTTGGAGTTTGTAGGAGAGCCAGGCATTCTGTCCAGAGTCCACATCAACAGCAACAACTTTAGTCACAAGATAACCAACATCTGCTGAACGAGGAACAATCTCAGCAACTGCTGAGCCACTAGTCTGTACTGGATAGAGAATTTGAGGCGCGTTGTCATTCTGATCTTTAATTATAATTTTTACTGTCACGTTACTACTGAGTGGAGGGGAGCCTCTGTCCTGCGCTTTTACGCGGAAATGGAAGTCTTTTAACTGCTCGTAGTCGAAAGAGCGCACGGTGTTAATGACTCCACTATCAGCATTGATTGACACATATGATGATATGGGAACCCCATTCACAGTGCTATCTTCTAATATATAAGAAACACGCGCATTTTGGTTTGAGTCGGCGTCACTGGCTTTTACCGTGAAAATCGAGAGACCTGGTATGTTGTTCTCGACCACATTGACTTCGTAGTTATGTTTCTGGAATGCAGGAACATTATCATTCACATCTGATATGTGTAAACGGAGTGAAGCGCTACTGGAGAGTGCGGGAACACCCTCATCAGAACAAGTTACGGTAATATTGTACTCGGACTCTCTCTCCCTATCCAATTTATTTTCTGTGAGTATGCTAAATAAATTTTTGGACGGAGATGATATAGTAAAAGGAATGTTTTCATTGACAGTACATTGGACCACACAATTTGTTCCTGAATCCAGATCAGTTACTTTTAACATTGATATAACTGTTCCAGAAGGGGACTCTTCCAATATTGAACTACTCGAAGAGAGAATAGTGATAGTAGGTTTATTATCGTTTAGGTCTTGCACATCAATTATTATTTTACAAGAGTCCAAAAGACCTCCTTGATCATTTGCTTGAATGTCTAACTGATAATGATTTGCTTTTTCATAGTCTAGATGACTATTTAATGCAACATCTCCACTATGTTGATTTATTATAAACAAATCTTTTATACTTCTGTCTGTATTTGAAATACGATAAGTCACTTGCCCGTTTGGTCCTTCATCTGGATCAAAGGCGCTTACAGTCGTCAATTTGGTTCCCTTTGGAGAGTTTTCTGTTACAGATGATTTATATATTTTTTGCGTAAAAATCGGAGCGTTATCATTAGCATCCAGCACAGTAACGTGTATCTGGACAGTACCAGTCAGCATGGGTTCACCTCCATCTATCGCTGTTAATAACAAAGTAAACTGTTCTTGTTTTTCTCTATCGAGAGGTCTTTTTAAAACCATTTCTAGATGTTTATTACCATCTCCATCCAAAAATCCAATTTGCATTTCCAAAACAAAATGGTCTGTCGGTTTAAGCGAGTAGCTCTGCAGGGCATTAGTACCCACATCCGCATCCATTGCTTTCTCCAACGTGAACCTAGCTCCGGTCATAGCCGCCTCGCTTACCTTAAGGCTAATGTTATCCGACTCGAAAAATGGAGAATTATCATTTATATCCGTAATTTCGGCCGTAATTGTAAACAGTTCCATTGGGCTCTCAAGTATCATTTGAAGATGTAAAGCGCAAGGTGTTGTTTTAGCGCACAGAGACTCCCGATCTATTTTTTCTTTAATAAGAAGCGTACCTTTCTCTTTGTTCAGGTCAATGTATTCCGTACTATCTCCTGAAAACACCCGTGCCTTTCCAGATTTAAGTCTTTTTAAATCCAATCCCAAATCCTGAGTTATATTTCCAACAACTGAACCCTTGGGAATTTCCTCTGGAATAGAGTAGCTGACCTGCCCAAGCACAGAACGAAAAAAAAGACTGTAATAAACAACAACCGGAGGTACATCACTGCAACGGGCGTTTCCTGGTTAAGCCTGAATCCAAATATAATATTGTCTTGAATGTCACCAAATTATTATGTTGAATAAAGCTAACCATGTCCTACAAAAAGATTACCACCTAAATATGTGTTTTCGTCCTGGCCTTGACAAAACAAATATCGTATTTTTCTTGACGTGACGTGACCACGCAACAATGGATGAAAGCCTTTCTCTCTGTTGTCTGATATCAAGAAATGCAGGGGGGAGGTTTTCAGGAACGTTGAAAAAGTCCAAACCTTCGTTGTTAAACAGCGACGCTGTGAGTCAAAACTAAGCATTGCAGAAAACAAAAAAACATAACCTCACAATACTACTACTACTACTACTAGTAATAATACTAATACTACTCATCATCATCATCATCATCATTATCATTATTAGTGTGATTGCAGAATGCAAGCACACTATTGTTATTAGTGTGATTGCAGAATGCAAGCACACTATTGTTATTGTTATTTTCGTTTTCAATATATTATTATTATTCTGCCCGTTTTTTGTCCGTGCTTCTTCTCCCGCAGTTTTCGAGATATCGACCCCGTTCCAGCGCCAAATCGTCCGGCCCATACGGGAATAGAGCGCTTGTATACAGCTTTTGGATCGAACCAACACTGTGGGCACAGTGCCCGTTTTAAGGTGCCCGTTTTTCCCCATTGACTCCCATTCATTTTGAAATGAATTTCGAGCTATCAACGCCGTTCCAACCCTTGATCGACCGGGTCATTAATTAGCGCCCAAATCCAAAAAATCATCCGGATACGCCCATCCGTGTGGCATTTATGCCCGTTTTTGCCCGAATTTTTGGACAAAAATCTTTCCACAGAACGTCAACGTGATGACGTAGGCGGCATCTTCAGGCCGTTCTGAGAATAGAAAATGGCGGCCGCCAAAAAATCTGACTTATTTTGGTCTGTAACTAAAGTATTAGTGATTTTTAAGATGAAAACGCTGCACAGAATGAAATTATAGTGCAGTTACACTTAGCAGTTAGCGTCATATCGTTCGCGTTGCAACAGAAAAAAAGATATTTATATCCGTTAGCTTCAAGGCTAACGGATGCATTGAAATCAATGGGAATTGCTAAATGCTAAAAGAGGGACCGAAGTCTGAGTGCACTATGCCTGAAAGCTGTAAATGAGACACAGCCGATCATAGATTGCGCAATACCATGGCCCCTGCAGTGATAATCACATGTAAATGAATGAGTACTGATTTGTAAGCAGTAGAAACGTGCAGAAATGCATTTTTTTACAGGTTTGGCTTTTCAAACACACCCAGAGTGAACTTGTGCTCACACCACAGCTTGTGCACAGATACAGTGGCCTGTCTGGGAGAAAGTATTCACACCCCACGCACCGCACCACTTCTAAACGCATGCGCGCCCGCGACCTGCGCACGCCCGCCGACCGGCACACGGCAATCACACTCGCATTTTCTCCGGAAATGCACTCTCTAGTTGTTATTTTCGTTTTCAATATATTATTATTATTCTGCCAGTTTTTTGTCCGTGCTTCTTCTCCCGCAGTTTTCGAGATATCGACCCCGTTCCAGTGCCAAATCGTCCGGCCCATACGGGAATAGAGCGCTTGTATACAGCTTTTGGATCGAACAAACACTGTGGGCACAGTGCCCGTTTTAAGGTGCCCGTTTTTCCCCATTGACTCCCATTCATTTTGAAAAAAATTTCGAGCTATCAACGCCGTTCCAAACTTTGATCGACCGGGTCATTAATTAGCGCCCAAATCCAAAAAATCATCCGGATACGCCCATCCGTGTGGCATTTATGCCCGTTTTCGCCCGAATTTTTGGACAAAAATCTTGACACCTTTGGCTTTCCATAGAACGCCAACGTGATGACGTAGGCGGCATCTTCGGGCTGTTCTGAGAACAGAAAATGGCCGCCGCCAAAAAATCTGACTTATTTTGGTCTGTAACTAAAGTATTAGTGATTTTTAAGGTGAAAACGCTGCACAGAATGAAATTATAAGCCAGTAACACTTAGCAGTGAGCGTCAAATCGTTCGCGTTGCAACAGAAAAGAAGATATTTCTATCCGTTAGCTTCAAGGCTAACGGATGCATTGAAAGCAATGGCAATGGCTACATGCTAAAAGAGGGACCGAAGTGTGAGTGCACTATGCCTGAAAGCTGTAAATGAGACACAGCCGATCATAGATTGCGCAATACCATTGACTTCCATTCATTTTATTTTAATGGTTATTTCATGGTTATTTCTATAACCTTTATTTAACCTATAAGAGCCCCATTCACTTCCATTCATTTTTTGAAAGTTTGAGATATCAACGCCCTTCCAACTCTAAATCGTAAAGCCCACTGATGTAACCCCGACTCAGATACAGCATGGGGACTCGAACCCACGCCCACCTGCCACGCCCGATTTTCAGCCCCATTCACTTCCATTCATTTTTTGGAAATTTCGAGATATCAACGCCGTTCCAACTGTAAATCATCCGGGCAGTTAATGACACCCCAACCTGGATACAGCATGGTCATACGCAGCCCCGCCCGCCTGCCACGCCCACTTTTTTTATATTTCGAGATATCAGCGCCGTTCCAACTCTAATTTGTTTAGCCCACTGATGACGCCCATTTTTTAATATTTCGAGATATCAACACCGTTCCAACTGTAAATCATCTGGCCAGTTAATGACACCCCAACTTGGATACAGCATGGTCATACGCAGCCCCACCCGCCTGCCACGCCTACTTTTTTAATATTTCGAGATATCAACGCCGTTCCAACTCTAATTTGTTTAGCCCACTGATTACACCCCGACTTGGATACAGCATGGTCATATGCAGCCCCGCCCGTCTGCCACGCCCGTTTCTGAGACGTCCGAACGTCGACGCTGTTCCGACTCTGAGTCGTCCGGCCCGTCGACGCTGCTCCCAGCTTAGATACGGCGTTCGGATAAGCGCGCACGCACGCCGACCGGCACACGGCAATCACACTCGCATTTTCTCCGGAAATGCACTCTCTAGTTATTATTATTATTAGTAGTAGTAGTATTAGTAGTTTTTTCTTACAGGTAATATTCATTTACAAATTCTGGGAATACGTTGAGGGCGGATTGGTTGATTTTAATTGATCTTAGCTGTGAGTAAGCAAATAAATGTGTTACCTTATTGTGGCTGCGACACACTTTGTGCAACTATAAAACATCTCTCCAACCTTGGAGTAACAGGTTCAGCATGGGCGCTCCTACCAAGTGTCATGGAGGGGATCCATATCTCCCCCATGCACTCTCTCAACCGGTGTTCCTCAGGGCTCTGTACCTGGCCCACTTCTTTTCTCTATCTACACCTGCTCTCTGGGCAAGGTCATAGCCTCCCATGGCTTCTCCTACCACTCCTATGCAGATGATACTCAGCTCGTTCTGTCATTTCCTCCTTCAGACACGCAAGTCTCAGCTCGCATCTCAGCATGTCTGCAAGATATCTCACAATGGATGTCAGCTCATCATCTAAAACTTAATCCTAGCAAGACAGAGATGTTGCTCATTCCTGGAGATCCGTCTCCAACCCAGGACCTAGTAATTTCTCTGGATGACTCCCAGATCAGACCATCTGATAAGGTAAGAAGTCTTGGTGTTGTCCTTGATAACCAGCTGACATTCTCTCCTCATATAGCCAACATGACCAGAGCGTGTCGGTTCCTCCTGTACAACATCAGGAAGATTCGTCCATTTCTCTCCAGGGAAACTACCCAGATTCTGGTGCAATCACTTGTAATCTCGCGGTTGGACTACTGCAACTCCCTTCTTGCTGGAGCTCCCATGTCCACGATTAAACCCTTACAGCTCATTCAAAATGCAGCTGCACGTCTGGTTTTTAACCAACCCAAACACTGCCACATCACCCCACTGCTACGTTCTCTTCACTGGCTTCCTGTAGCTGCACGCATTCAGTTTAAAACACTGACGCTCGCCTACAAAGCCAAAAATGGACCAGCCCCAAGCTACCTTCGTGGCCTAATCAAACCACGCTCTGTACCACGCAACCTCCGAGCCTCTAGTCTTGCTCGACTTGAGCCCCCATCCAGGACTAAAGGAAGACAAGCATCAAGGCTGTTCTCTGTTCTAGCGCCGAAGTGGTGGAATGAACTTCCTCTGTCTGTCCGAACATCTGAGTCTCTTGCTGTCTTTAAAAAACAATTAAAAACCCACCTTTTTACTAAACACTTAGGCTGACTGTACTTATTTACTAACATTTTGTTCCATTCTTTTCCATTTAAAAAAAAAAAAAAAAAAAAAAATGCAGATTTGTGTTCTTTGACTGTTGTTTACCTAAACTTGAGAAATGAAATGTTCACTATAGAAGCACTTCTGTAAGTCGCTCTGGATAAGAGCGTCTGCTAAATGCCGAAAATGTAAATGTAAATGTAAACTATAAAGCAAGACATGCGGGTGCTGTCCAGAATGAAGTGCTGAAAGTCACCAAATCTTACAACAGTAAATACGATAAAGCTTGAATCCAGAAGGAGCTTTTGCAACCATGCATTGTTGTTTTTGTTATTGTCGTTATTATTATTATTATTATTATAATTATTATTATTATTATTATTATTATTATTATTGGTGTTGTTTTGTTGTTGTTGTAAAAAAATAAATGAAATTAAAATATAAAATAAAAATTAATCTGTATGGTACTGATGCCTAAATAAAATGTATATTATACTATACATATTAATAATCAAATAGATTAATAGAAAAATAGAATGTTGCGACACTTGTTAGATTGTGTTAAAATATTTTTACAATACTAAAAAGATATATGATGATGATAAAAAGCTCTCACCATTTCCGGAAACTCGTGGTCATGCAAGAGATTTTCTTTCACTGTACGATGTGTTTCTGTAAAACTTGGGTCCTCCACTAAAACACTTTGTCCATTAAGTGTAGAGTATTTACAGTAACTTTTTTTAGAGTCAGTTGTCATACAAACATCATAATTATATATGTGAGGAAGAGTTCCAGTAACTCCAGTATCTGTGTAGCCCGGTGGATAATAGGGAATAACGGGAAGATTGGACTGATAGAAAATCCGCGATTGTCTCCATCTGTAGATCTTTACTGATATTATAACGACTACAGTCGTGATAAAAAGAAAAGAGACAGCAGCCAGTGCTAAAACTAAATAAAACGTCAGGTCATTATTATATTGTTTGCCCTGCGTAAAATCCTTGAATTCTGAGAGAGCGACAGGGAACCTATCCGCTACAACTACATTGATGTTAACAACAGCTGAGCGAGATGGCTGTCCGTTATCCTCCACAACTACAGTGAGCTTCTGTTTCACAGCATCTTTATCAGTGACCTGGCGCACAGTTCGTATCTCTCCATTTTGTTGACCCACTTCAAAAAGTGCCCTGTCTGATGCCTTTTGGAGTTTGTAAGAGAGCCAGGCATTTTGTCCGGAGTCAACATCGACAGCAACAACTTTAGCCACAAGATAACCAACATCTGCTGAAGGAGGAACAATCTCAGCCACCGGTGAGCCACTCGTCTGTACTGGGTAGAGAACCTGAGGAGCGTTGTCGTTCTGATCTTGGATTATAAATCTCACTGTCACGTTACTAGTGAGTGAAGGGGAGCCTCCGTCCTGCGCTTTTACGCAGAAATTAAAGTCTTTTAACTGCTCGTAGTCGAAAGAGCGCACAGCATTAATGACTCCACTATCAGCACTGACTGACACATATGAGGACACAGGAACTCCATTAACAGTGCTATCCTCTAAAATATACGAAACGCGGGCATTTTGGTTGGAGTCGGTGTCACTGGCTTTCAATTTGAGTATAGAGAGACCTGGTGTGTTGTTCTCGACCACATAGGACTCGTAATTGTTTCTCTCAAATACAGGAGCATTATCATTCACATCTGATATGTGTAAACGGAGTGAAGCGCTACTAGAGAGTGAGGGAACTCCCTCATCAAAACAAGTTACAGTAATGTTGTACTCAAAGTCTTTCTCTCTATCTAATTCCTGATTTGTGCGAATGCTAAAGAAATTGTTTGACTGAGATATAATTTCAAATGGAATGTTGTCAATTATATTGCAGTCAACTTGTCCATTTGCACCTGAGTCGGGGTCATTTATTTTCAACATTGCCACCACGGTATTTAAATTAGATATCTCAGATATTGAGCTCGACATAGAGATAATGTCTATCCTTGGGGTATTATCATTAATGTCTAACACATCAATAACAACCTTACACGTGTCAGAGAGTCCTCCTTGGTCTCTTGCCTGAATATCAAGCTGGTAATGGTTTAAGGTTTCATAGTCTATTTTATTATTAAGTAGCACGTCACCATTATGCTTATTTATAAAAAATATATCAGCCACACCACTGTCCATTGTATCAGAAATGTAATAAGACACGTTACTGTTAAAGCCTGTATCTGCGTCAGAAGCAGTTACTGTTGTTAATTTAGTACCCTTTGTTGCATTTTCGATTATTGTAGCTTTATAAACTTTTTGCGCAAACACTGGAGGATTATCGTTTACATCTAGGACTGATACATATATATGCATTGAGCTGGATAACTGTGGCTCACCACCATCCAACGCCGTCAACACTAAATCAATGTTGTCCTGCCTTTCTCGATCAAGTTGCTTTTGCAAAATCATTTCTACATTTTTCTCCCCAACTGATTCCTTGTCTAAAATGAAGTTGTCCGTGGGTATGAGTGAATAGGTTTGGAGGCCGTTTATTCCAACATCCGAATCGACCGCTTTGCCAAGCACGAATCTGGCACCGGTAATCGCCGATTCACTCACTTCAATCCTAATTTCATTCTTCTGGAAAACTGGCTCATTGTCATTAATGTCCGTCACTTCCAGGGTAACAGAATACAATTCCATCGGGTTTTGCAAAATCATCTGAAGATGTAAAGCACAAGGTGTTGTCCTAGCGCAGAGGGACTCGCGATCTATTTTGTCTTTGATTAGAAGCAATCCGTTTTCTCTGTTTAGTTCCACATATTCTTTGCTTGCCCCTGTATACATTCTTGCATTTCCTAATTTCAGTCTTTTCAAATCCAAGCCCAAATCCTGTACAATATTTCCAATTATCGACCCTTTTGCCATTTCTTCTGGGATAGAATAACTGATCTGTCCGCACACATAGTGAGAACAAAAGATGACGACAAGCAGCGCCGTATAAGAGAACACCGTACCGAATGTGCCCTTGCTTAAATTAAAGATCACCAAACGCAGCATTTTCTCAGGTTCTTCAGTGTCAAAAAATCTAAACAAATATGTTCTTTACTATTGAACAAAACTACTTTTGCAGTTGCATTTAATACTGCCAGCGTTAATGAAACCCTGCCCTTTTCTCTCTGGTTAGGGATGATGTGGGAGGGTTTGAGGAGAGTTTTAGCTTCAGCCAAAGACACTCGTTGTTAAACAGCGACTCTCTGAGTGAAAACTAAGTATTACACTTACCATCAGCGCAATGTAAAGATACACATGGACCTGAAAACTCTTACTTTTAAGCTTCATTTCTCATAAATAAGCAAACTGCTAGTAGATGCACCTTTTTTGTCCCAGTTCTTTTAAAAGTGAGGCTTTAATTGTCTAAGGCTTTCCTCTGAAGCTAAGCTACGTTCCTAAAGACATAATTCACCAAATAAGTGTTTCTTTAAACATTTTAGACAAAATAGCGCGTTTGATCAAAATACGACCAAAAAGGTATGAGCTTTTGTTATTTTTCCACAGAAACACACGCCTAAAACAGTAATGGTATACAGTAAACACTTTTTGGCAAAGTCATTAAGGCTAATATGCTATTTTTAATTAAAATACGTTTATGTTTTGATTATATTGATACAGCTTTTGGAAATCCCCCTTTTTACTCTATTCGTTCCCATTCATTTTTTGAAAGGCACATTGATATACTGTTTCCGCTGATTATTTTGATTATCCCTGCCTTGTTTGCTGTGTATTTAATTTTGTTTTTGCAGATCTGTGCGAGGTATTAGCATTTCTTTAAAGTATAGACTGAGCGTTTTCTTGTACATCCATAGCTTTCGTTTTATGGATAAAGACCGACCGACCTTTCTGCCTATTATATTGGCCACGTTTTAGATTGTCCTTATCTGTGCCTTGCCCTCACTTGCATCCAGCACGCCTTTATAACGTTTTCTATAACAGAATGCAACATGTTGATTTTTGTCACCTGTGTATCTGCACCCATTTGAGTAAGATACACAGTATATTTCGACTCTTGTTGACAATGTAAAAACCTAGAAATAGGCAAGAAAAAAAAACATTAGCCATGAATATTAGTCATTTTAAGGTGTATCGGATTTATCAGACGTGGCATTGTTATTCACTGCATCTTTACCCTCCAGCAGTGACAATGTTGGATTTTAAGGCATTATGTCATTTGTAAACCAAACGTCAGAACTAACATTCGAACTCGTGCTCTGGTGTAATTTATAAACATACATTACATGAAAACACCCTGTACATTAAACGGTTACCTAAAGTTACAAAGCATACGTACAAAGTGCGCGGATGTACAAAATACTTGCATAGTTCATATCTTGCACTTAATTTTTCTATCATTCATTTTCCTAGGGAAAAGCAAATTTGTTCAGTTGGGGTTGCCTTTTACATTTTTTTTTTTTTTTTACAAGGAATCATATGGGCCTTCAGACACACATTATTTCCATGATAAAATGATAAAATTACGTGCTTACCAGTTCTGGAGATTCATCATCTTCCAACATTTCTTTTTCATTTACTGTTCTTTGAAAAGTGTCTGTAAAACACGGCTCCACCACTAAAACACTTTGTCCACTAAGTGTTGAGTACTTGCAGTCACTCTTTCCCGAAGGAGCTGTCATACATACATCATAATTATACATGCGCGACAGAGTTCCAGTATCTGCGTAACCAGGTGGATAGTATGGGATTACGGGTAGATTGGACCGATGAAAGACGCGCGATTGTCTCCACCTGTAGATCTTTACTGATATTATAACTACTACAGTTGTGATAAAAAGGAAAGAAACAGCAGCCAGTAATAAAACTAAATAAAACGTTAGGTCACCATTATTGCCTTTACCGTGCGTAATATCTGAAAATTCCGCGATTACTTCAGAGAAACTGTCTGCTACAGCTACGTTGATGTTAACTACAGCTGAGCGAGATGGCTGTCCGTTATCTTCCACAACCACAGTGAGCTTCTGGTTTACAGCATCTTTATCAGTGACCTGGCGCACAGTTCGTATTTCTCCATTTTGTGGTCCCACTTCAAACAGCGCCCTGTCTGTGGGTTTTTGGAGTTTGTAAGATAGCCAGGCATTTTGTCCAGAGTCAACATCAACAGCCACCACTTTAGTAACAAGATAACCAACATCTGCTGATCGAGGAACAATCTCAGCAACTGGTGAGCCACTAGTTTGCACTGGGTAGAGAACTTGAGGAGCATTGTCATTCTGATCTTGTATGATTATCGTCACTGTTACTTCAGAACTTAAAGGAGGAGATCCTCCGTCTTGGGCTGTCACATTAAAGGAAAATGATTTGATTTGCTCAAAATCAAAAGTCCGGGTTGCATGTATAATACCACTTTCTAAATTAATTGATACAATAGAACTTACTGCGATTCCATACTGATTATTATCCTTTAACAGATAAGACAGCCGGGCGTTTGGACCCAAATCAGCGTCGCTTGCTTTTACTGTAAACACAGCTATACCTGGCGAGTTATTTTCGGAAATAAATGCTTTATATTCATCAACGCTAAATACGGGTGGGTTATCATTTACATCAGAAATTTTAACATTTAATGTTTTCGTACTATGTCTTGAGGGACTTCCTTGATCTGATACCATAATTGTTACGTTGTATTCGGCGTCGTTTTCCCGATCAAGGAAATCATCTGTAATTAAAGCATAGTAATCACCAGGTGAAGATTTTAGTTTAAATGGTAGTTTTTCATTTATTTTGCACTGCACAAGTCCATTTTGACCGGAATCTGCGTCATCCACATCGATAACAGCCACTGTGGTTCCCAGTGGAGAATTCTCAGCAATAATATTTGAAAACGACATAAGCTGTATGGAAGGTGAATTATCGTTTACATCATTAACCTCTATAACAACTTTACACGTATCCGCAAGTCCCCCTTTATCTCTTGCTTTCACACTTAAATGAAAGTTTTTTACTGTCTCATAATCTAAAGTGTTTAACGTTGTAATTTCACCTGTATGCGTATTTATTTTGAACAGTTCTCTTGCTAGCTTACTGGCTTGAGCGATTGTGTACAATATTTGTCCATTATTTTTTTCATCGGCATCATTAGCGCTTACTTTGGTAATAATTGTTCCAACAGCTGCATTTTCCAATGTTTGAACCTTATATTCAGACCTCTGACATACAGGGGCGTTATCATTAGCATCTAGTACAGAAATATGAATTTTCATTGTACCAGATTTTTTAGGTGATCCACCGTCAAATGCAATCAGAACTAATTTTAGCTCATCACGCTCCTCTCGATCCAGTTCTTGATCCAAAATCATTTCAATGTATTTGCTTTCATCATCCTGGCTTTTTGTTTCTATTTTAAAATGATCCGTAGGCGATAGAGCGTAATTTTGGATCCCATTTATTCCTATGTCCATATCTATAGCGCTGTCCAAGGGAAAGCGTGTTCCCGAAGCCGTGTTTTCACTTATTTCCAAATTAACAACTTCTTTACCGAATACGGGTGCATTGTCGTTTATGTCCAATACCTCAACTATAATACGGTGAAGTTCTATGGGATTTTCCATGATCAGATCAAAGCTGAAGCTGCAGGGCGTTGTATGCTGGCATAGATCCTCTCGGTCTATCCGCTCTTTCACCACCAAAGCCCCTTTGTCTCTGTTCAGCTCGACATACTGCCGATCTCCCTTTGTTACAACCCGAGCTTTTCCTACAATTAGTCTATTTATTTCTATTCCTAAATCTTTGGCGATGTTTCCTAATAACGATCCTTCTGTGGTCTCCTCTTGGATGGAATATCGAGCCTGACAAAAGACAATGCCCATTCCGTAGGTGCAAATAATAAAAACAATCTGCCATTTTAGCTGCATACTGGTCATATGATAATGGTAAAACCTAAAACACAAACGTAGATAAACTATTCCGATATAAAACTTTCATTAGATAGTAAATTAGTAAAAGAAACAAAGAAGATGAATTATGTACCTAACCAAAAAGGAACAAGAATCGTAACACTCGAATATTGTTCTATTCAGAGCATAGAGCAGAAAAACATCGATGCTACTTTATCAAAAAATACGTCAGTATTAAGGGCAGGAGGAGTTTTTTACCCCTTGTGTACATTTGTCTAATAGCGACGCTTAGCGTAAAAATAGTAAAACTACACCGGTGTATTAAAGGCAAATACTGATACAGTTAGTAAGTGAATGAGTGCGTGAATGAGAGGGAGAGAGAGAGTTATCGATATGAAGGTTCTAACAGAAGTGTGTCAACAATGCACTGAAACAGAGCTAAAATGTCACCATTTCTAAAGCAAGGGAGTCAGGAACTTAGTTCAGCACCACAAGAAGAACAGCGCCAATAAGGAATCAAAATAAAGTTTGTGAAAAGAAAATTTAGTTCGGTTCAGTTTTTCAGTTATTCAGTGGTTCAATGATTAGTACTAAGCTATAAAAGTGCCAGTTAACTTATTATATTATTTATTATTATTATTATTATTATTATTATTATTATTATTATTATTATGTTTACTGCAGTACCTTATGTGTTACATTTTACGTACTTAGGTAATATAAATTAAAACATATTCCTACCGACTGTAATGAATCTGGGTCCTGTAGAAATTCACTGGTCTTCATTTCTCGCTGAAGATCTTGATCCACCAATAAAACACTTTGTGCACCTAGTGTTGAGTACTTGCAGTCACCTTTTCTTGAGTCAGTTGTCATGCAAACATCATAATTATATATGTGAGGAAGAGTTCTAGTAACTTCAGTATCTCCGTAACCCGGATAGTACGGAATAACGGGGGGATTGGACCGATAGAAGGTGCGAGATTGTCTCCACCTGTAGATCTTTACTGATGTTATAACCACTACAGTTGTGATAAAAAGAAAAGAAACAGCAGCCACTGCTAAAACTAAATAAAACGTCAGGTCATCGTTATATTCTTTGATGTGTGTGAAATCCGTGAATTCAGAGAGCATTTCAGGGAAACTGTCCGCTACAGCTACGTTGACGTTTACTACAGCTGAGCGAGATGGCTGTCCGTTATCCTCCACAATTACAGTCAGTTTTTGTTTCACAGCATCTTTATCAGTGACCTGGCGCACAGTCCGTATTTCTCCATTTTGTGCTCCCACTTCAAACAGCGCCCTGTCTGATGCTTTCTGAAGTTTATAAGATAGCCAAGCATTTTGGCCAGAGTCTACATCCACAGCTACCACTTTAGTCACAAGATAACCAATATCTGCTGAACGAGGAACCATCTCAGCCATCGGAGAGCCACCAGTTTGTACTGGAAAGAGAATCTGAGGAGCATTGTCATTCTGATCTTGAATAATAATGGTCACTGTAACTTCTGAACTCAAAGGTGGAGATCCTCCGTCTCGGGCTGTTACATTAAAGGAAAATGTTTTCATTTGCTCATAGTCAAATATCCTGACTGCATGCACAACCCCACTTTCTAAATTAATAGACACTAACGAACTTACTGCATTACCCAGCTTATTATTATCTTCCAAAAAATAAGACAGCTGAGCGTTTGGACCCCAGTCAGGATCACTTGCTTTTACTGTCAGCAAAGCAACAGCAGGGGAATTGTTTTCGATAATAGATGTTATATAATTATTAGAACTAAATACGGGTGGGTTATCATTCACATCAGAAATCTTAATATTTAATGTTTTATTAGTTTGTAACGAAGGGCTTCCTTTGTCGGATACCATAAATGTTATGTTGTATTCAGCAACGTTCTCCCGATCAAGAATATCGTTAGTAATTAAAGCAAAATACTCACCAAGTGACGATTCTATTTTAAAAGGTAGCTTTTCATTTATTTTACACTGTACGAGGCCATTTTTACCGGAATCTGCGTCCTCTATATTAATAACAGCTACAGTTGTTCCCATCGGAGAATTCTCAGCAATTATATTTGACAATGACATGATCTGTATCAAAGGGGCATTATCGTTTACATCTATAACGTCTATAACAATTTTACACGTATCTGCAAGCCCCCCTTTATCCATGGCATTGATATTTAATTCATAGTGTTTTTCAGTCTCATAATCCAAGGCGCCCACGAGCCTTATATCTCCTGTTTCTGATTTTATCTCGAAAACATTTCTGGCTTCTTCAGTCGCTTGAGCAAAGGAATAAGAGACTTGACCATTTACTCCTTGATCAGCATCAGTGGCGACCACAGTATTTAATATTGTACCGAGTGGAGAATTTTCACTGACCTCTGTTTTATAAAGCGATTGTTTGCACACCGGAGCATTATCATTAATATCTAACACAAAAATATGAATTCTCACCGTGCCAGATTTTTTAGGTAAGCCACCGTCATATGCAATGAGAATTAAATCTAGTTCCTCGCTCATCTCGCGGTCCAGTTCATGCTGCAAAACCATTTCAGGGTGTTTGTTGTCACTAGCCTGATTATTTATTTCCAGCTTAAAATTATTGTCAGGGCTTAGAGAATAGCTCTGAATTCCATTCATACCCACGTCCAAGTCTACTGCGCTGTCTAATGGGAAGCGAGTCCCAGATGCCGAGCTTTCGCTAATTGTTAAATTAACAATATGTTTAGGAAATTTTGGCGCATTATCATTAATATCTACTACCTCAACTGTGACCCGATGTAGTTCTATTGGGTTTTCCATGATCAAATCAAAGCTGAAGCTGCAGGGCGTTGTTTGCTTGCATAGCTCCTCTCGGTCTATCCGCTCCTTCACTACCAGGTCACCTTTGTCTTTGCTCAGCTTCACATACTGGTGTCCGCCCTTTGTCAAAACCCGAGCTTTTCCGGAAATAAGTCTGCTTATGTCGATTCCCAAATCTTTGGCGATGTTTCCTACAAAAGAACCCTCTGGGGTCTCCTCTGGGATGGAATTTCGAGCTTGAGAAAAGACGGGGTCCAATCCGTAAAGACAAAAAATGAAAACTACAGTCTGCCATTTTATCTGCATTGTATTTACCCGACAATGGCAAGACGCGAAACACAGACACACAGAGACCATACTGGTAATATTTGTAGAATCTTTAAAAAACGTCATTGTAAAGAAGTAGCTAGAGACCAAGTTCGCTCTATTTGGAGCAGGAAAAGCCTCGCCGATGAAACGCGTCAGTATTAGAATGCAGAGAGTTTTTTTTTTTCCAAGTTTTTAAACCATTTGTACACTTGTTGTCTAACAGCGACGCTTAGAGTATTAATAGCGAAACTACAAATTGTGAAACGTTTTTACAAGAGACGTTATTGTATACTGTAAATCTGAATATTTTGAGTAACAGAAAATCATGACAAACAGAAAGCTTCTGATGCAGGTCGGGCGTTAGGTTCACATTTCAGCACCACAGAGAGAAACAGCTCCAGAGTGGGAAAATGAGCATTTACAATTAACACACACACACACACACACACACACACACACACACACACACACACACACACCCGCTCGCACACATTTATTAAATTTCGAAATTAAGAAAGTAATTGTAATATTTTGAAAGTGCTGTTGAAAGTTATTTAAAAGTTAACTTTATATTAATATAAAATGTTACATGCAGTGTATTGCTGTAGTTTGTAGAGTAATGAAAAAACACTTATAGTTTAAAGATTAAGGGGTATTAATAACATAAAAAAGAAGTCAACAGAAATTAGTCACTTACCTTTTAAAGCACGATGTTTAGGTATTTCCAAACGGACATAAAAAACAGAAAACAGTCATATTTAGTGTCCTGTTTTACATATTTTTTCTCTGTACTTGCTTGAGTAATAAACCACAGATCATTCAACTATGTATAACCAAATCTAAAACTAAAGCTGTTTAAATATTAGGGAATAAGCGTGGTGTAACGTTTTATGAGGAGATAAAAGAAGAGCATTCATTAACTTACTTAACCAACGAACAATATAACACAAAAACATAGTCATAATAACATAAAAGTCAGTCCCCTGGTGTGGGGACACATAATGATGCAATTCCATGGTATGGATGGAGTTTTTCATGTTAATTGCTGAGGATTTTCTAAGTGATAAGATCATAAGATGCACTAATAACTAATTATAAAAGTCTAGCTGAGAAAGCTACTCTGTAATGAATATTTTTGTCAAAAATTAGGAAAACCCAAGCGAACACAGGGGCATACCAAACTTTTATACTGTATATGTTTATGAATATATATATATATATATATATATACATACAGTATATACATACAGTGTATCACAAAAGTGAGTACACCCCTCACATTTCTGCAGATATTTAAGTATATCTTTTCATGGGACAACACTGACAAAATGACACTTTGACACAATGAAAAGTAGTCTGTGTGCAGCTTATATAACAGTGTAAATTTATTCTTCCCTCAAAATAACTCAATATACAGCCATTAATGTCTAAACCACCGGCAACAAAAGTGAGTACACCCCTAAGAGACTACACCCCTAAATGTCCAAATTGAGCACTGCTTGTCATTTTCCCTCCAAAATGTCATGTGATTTGTTAGTGTTACTAGGTCTCAGGTGTGCATAGGGAGCAGGTGTGTTCAATTTAGTAGTACAGCTCTCACACTCTCTCATACTGGTCACTGAAAGTTCCAACATGGCACCTCATGGCAAAGAACTCTCTGAGGATCTTAAAAGACGAATTGTTGCGCTACATAAAGATGGCCAAGGCTACAAGAAGATTGCCAACACCCTGAAACTGAGCTGCAGCACAGTGGCCAAGATCATCCAGCGTTTTAAAAGAGCAGGGTCCACTCAGAACAGACCTCGCGTTGGTTGTCCAAAGAAGCTGAGTGCACGTGCTCAGCGTCACATCCAACTGCTGTCTTTGAAAGATAGGTGCAGGACTGCTGTCAGCATTGCTGCAGAGATTGAAAAGGTGGGGGTTCAGCCTGTCAGTGCTCAGACCATACGCCGCACACTACATCAAATTGGTCTGCATGGCTGTCACCCCAGAAGGAAGCCTCTTCTGAAGTCTCTACACAAGAAAGCCCGCAAACAGTTTGCTGAAGACATGTCAACAAAGGACATGGATTACTGGAACCATGTCCTATGGTCTGATGAGACCAAGATTAATTTGTTTGGTTCAGATGGTCTCAAGCATGTGTGGCGGCAATCAGGTGAGGAGTACAAAGATAAGTGTGTCATGCCTACAGTCAAGCATGGTGGTGGGAATGCCATGGTCTGGGGCTGCATGAGTGCAGCAGGTGTTGGGGAGTTACATTTCATTGAGGGACACATGAACTCCAATATGTACTGTAAAATACTGAAGCAGAGCATGATCCCCTCCCTCCGGAAACTGGGTCGCAGGGCAGTGTTCCAGCATGATAATGACCCCAAACACACCTCTAAGACGACCACTGCTTTATTGAAGAGGCTGAGGGTAAAGGTGATGGACTGGCCAAGCATGTCTCCAGACCTAAACCCAATAGAACATCTTTGGGGCATCCTCAAGCGGAAGGTGGAGGAGCGCAAAGTCTCGAATATCCGCCAGTCTCGAATATCCGCCGCGTGATGTCGTCATGGAGGAGTGGAAAAGCATTCCAGTGGCAACCTGTGAAGCTCTGGTAAACTCCATGCCCAGGAGAGTTAAGGCAGTTCTGGGAAATAATGGTGGCCACACAAAATATTGACACTTCAGGAACTTTCACTAAGGGGTGTACTCACTTTTGTTGCCGGAGGTTTAGACATTAATGGCTGTATATTGAATTATTTTAAGGGAAGAATAAATTTACACTGTTATATAAGCTGCACACAGACTACTTTTCATTGTGTCAAAGTGTCATTTTGTCAGTGTTGTCCCATGAAAAGATATACTTAAATATCTGCAGAAATGTGAGGGGTGTACTCACTTTTGTGATACACTGTACATACATACATACATACATACATACATACATACATACATACATACATACAGCGAACATATACATACATACTTACGTATTAAAATAAACACAAGGACACAAATATAATCTTTCATTTATTTATAAACATTTTATTTAGTGTACTACATGATCCGAACAGACTTGTGTCAGAATTTATCTGGTAGTCATGTGCAACAAAAAAAGATAAAATCGTTATACATAATATAATTAATAATATATAACACAAATGAGCAACTCGAATTGATAAAAAGTCGTTTGCATGCTATTAAACGTCAGATTGGATAATAATACTTGGATATCCTTACCACTTGTGTAAAGCTGGAATCTAAAAGACTGATTATACTGGACTCATTTGAAATTTTCTTCAACGTGTTATTAGCAGTAAGTGTGTTGTCACCGTAAGATGAGATAAACCTGAAGTCGCTGGTGCGTGATCCTGTTGTTAGATATCCATCATAATGATAGGAACTGCGATAGGTTTCAGCTCCCTCTACCTCTGCATAGTTTGGAGGGAGGTACGTACTCGGAATGGTGATTGCTCCGTCAAACATCAGTCTGGGTTTTCTTCTGTGGCAAAACTTTATAGCCACTAAGTCAGAAAAAAGGTGGACACCGAAACCAGAGCGATGATTAAATAAAATGTCAATTTCGAATTGTTGTTTTCATAAGTCATGTCTTTAAGCTCTGGAACTTTAGCAAGGTTATCTGAAATTAGTAAATTTACAGAGCAGATTGCAGAGAGAGGAGGCTGTCCGTTATCTTTTACCGATATAACAAGGTTTTGTTTTATGCTGTCAGATTCAGCAATATCCCTCAGAGTTTTGATCTCACCACTATGCAGACCAAGGATGAAGAGTTCTGGTTCTGTAGATTTTACTATTTGGACAACCACGCGTTCTGTCAAGAATCTGCTTCCACCGCGATAACTTTGGAGATCAACGAACTTGATAGAGCAGCTTTGGAAACAATCTCAGTCATTAAAGACTGTACATCGGGAGCAGGGAATAGTATTTGAGGAGCGTTATCATTCTCATCTGTTATAAACACACTCACAGTCACGTTGCTGCTGAGTGGAGGTAACCATTGTCTCTGGCTACAACCTATATTTTAAAATTTCAGAGTTTCTCGTAATCAAATGACTTCATAGCGTGGATTGTGCCACTTTCCGCATCAATAGACAAGAGAGAGGATATCGGTACACCGTTGACCTCATTTGGAACCAAAGAATACAGTACTGTACCGTTCTGTCTGGATCTTTTGCAGTTAGAGCACACATAGAGGTACCAGGTTTATTATTTTTAGTTACATACAGTGGGGCCAAAAAGTATTTAGTCAGCCACTGATTGTGCAAGTTCTCCTACTTAGAAAGATGAGAGAGGTCTGTAATTTTCATCATAGTTACACTTCAACTATGAGAGACAAAATGAGAAAAATCCAGGAAATCACATTGTAGGATTTTTAAAGAATTTATTTGTAAATTATGGTGGAAAATAAGTATTTGGTCACCCACAAACAAGCAAGATTTCTGGCTCTCACAGACCTGTAATTTCTTCAAGAAGCTCTTCTGTCCTCCACTCGTTACCTGTATTAATGGCACCTGTTTGACCTCGTTATCTGTATAAAAGACACCTGTCCACAGCCTCAAACAGTCAGACTCCAAACTCAACCATGGCCAAGACCAAAGAGCCTTTCGAAGGACACCAGGAAGAAAATTGTAGACCTGCACCAGGCTGGGAAGAGTGAATCTACAATAGGCAAGCAGGTTGGTGTGAATAAATCAACTGTGGGAGCAATTGTAAGAAAATGGAAGACATACAAGACCATTGATAATCTCCCTCGATGATCAAAATGATCATGAGAACGGTGAGCAAAAATCCCAGAACTACACAGAGGGACCTGATGAATGACCTGCAGAGAGCTGGGACCAAAGTAACAAAGGCTACCATCAGTAACACACTACGCCGCGAGGGACACAAATCCTGCAGTGCCAGGCATGTCCCCCTGCTTAAGCCAGTACATGTCCAGGCCCGTCTGAGGTTTGCCAGAGAGCATATGGATGATCCAGAAGAGGATTGGGAGAATATCATGTGGTCAGATGAAACCAAAATGGAACTTTTTGGTAAAAACTCAACCCGTCGTGTTTGGAGGAAGAAGAATGCTGAGTTGCATCCCAAGAACACCATACCTACTGTGAAGCATGGGGGTGGAAACATCATGCTTTGGGGCTGTTTTTCTGCAAAGGGGACAGGACGACTGATCCGTGTTAAGGGAAGAATGAACAAGGCCATGTATCGTGAGATTTTAAGCCAAAACCTCCTTCCATCCTTCGATCATTTCCATCATATGTAGAATTATTAACTCTTTCTTGACCACTGGTATAGTTCCCCCTTCACTGAAAGTTGCCATAATCCGACCAACTCTGAAGAAACCTGGTTTAGACCCTTCTGATTTAAATAACTATCGGCCAATTTCAAATTTACCATTCATTTCCAAAATCCTTGAGAAGGTGGTTGCAGCTCAACTTCAGCTTCACCTTCATAATAACAATCTTTTTGAAAGATTCCAATCTGGTTTCCGCCCTAAACACAGCACAGAAACTGCACTGGTTAAGTTAACCAATGACCTCCTTAGAGCAGCTGATTCTGGCTTACTTTCTATTCTTATTCTCCTTGACCTCAGTGCTGCCTTTGACACCATATCCCATCAGCTCCTCATGGATCGCCTGGCTAGCATTGGGGTCTGTGGCACTGTAAATCAGTGGTTTGCCTCCTACCTCGCTGACAGAACACAGTTTGTACAGATCCAGAATCACAGGTCAGAGTGTCTCACCGTCTGTAATGGAGTTCCACAGGGTTCAGTGCTGGGACCGCTCCTGTTTAACATTTATCTCCTTCCGCTTGGCAATATTTTTCGGCATTATGGCATTCATTTTCATTGCTATGCTGATGACACGCAGCTTTATGTATCCACTAAGCCAACTTCTACTACTCCTCCGATTACTCTTATTGCTTGTCTCCATGATGTACATACATGGATGACAAACAACTATTTAAAACTAAATAGTAGTAAAACCGAGATACTTCATATTGGATCTAAGGCTGTACTTTCGAAAAATAATATTAGTTCATTTTCCGTTGCTGAGGATATCATACCTGTGTCCACCCATGTTAAGAGCCTTGGTGTTATCTTGGATAGCACCCTTTCTTTTTCAACTCACATAAATAGTGTCTCCCGGATTGCTTTTTTCCACCTGCGAAATATCTCCAGACTGAGGCCCGTCTTATCACAGCACTCCACGGAAGTCTTAGTCAATGCATTAGTCACATCACAGATTGACTACTGCAATGCAATCCTGGCTGGCATTCCCAAAAAACTTATTCAAAGACTTCAGCATATCCAGAACTCAGCAGCACGGATAATTACATGCACCAAGTCCACTGAGCATGTCACACCACTGCTGATCCAACTGCATTGGCTCCCAGTATCACAACGGATCAATTTTAAAATTTTATTACTGACATTCAAGGCACTTCATAATTTATCCCCTGCATATCTCACAGACCTCCTACAGTTTTACACTCCTTCCCGCTCGTTGCGATCTTCCTCAGCAGGTTTTTTGGCAGAACCAGCCATTAATAGTACAATGGGTACCAGGGCTTTCTCCTATGTTGCACCTAAACTCTGGAACACACTCCCCACCCATATTCGAACATTGCAATCCATCGCAGAATTCAAAACGGCTCTTAAAACTCATCTTTTTAAACTGGCTTATTCACTTTAACATATCTTGTACTTTTTGTTTTATGTTTGTGTGTTGTGATAATTTGTTTGTTGTAGTTGTAATAACTTATTATATGTTTTAATACTTGTTTTAGTTGATGTAAGGTGACCTTGAGTGTCATGAAAGGCGCCAATAAATAAAATGTATTATTATTATTATTATTATCAGTGAGAGCATTGAAGATGGAACGTGGCTGGGTCTTCCAGCATGACAATGATCCCAAACACACCGCTCGGGCAATGAAGGAGTGGCTCCGTAAAAAGTATTTCAAGGTCCTGGAGTGGCCTAGCCAGTCTACAGACGTCAACCCCATAGACAATTTGTGGAGTCCGTGTTGCCCAGCGACAGCCCCAAAACATCACTGCTCTAGAGGAGATCTGCATGGAGGAATGGGCCAAAATACCAGCTACAGTGTGTGCAAACCTGGTGAAGACTTACAGGAAACGTTTGACCTCTGTCATTGCCAACAAAGGTTATGTTACAAAGTATTGAGTTGAACTTTTGTTATTGACCAAATACTTATTTTCCACCATAATTTACAAATAAATTCTTTAAAAATCCTACAATGTGATTTCCTGGATTTTTTTTTCTCATTTTGTCTCTCATAGTTGAAGTGTAACTATGATGAAAATTACAGACCTCTCTCATCTTTCTAAGTAGGAGAACTTGCACAATCAGTGGCTGACTAAATACTTTTTGGCCCCACTGTCAGCAATATAGGATTGTTCCTCAAATGCAGGAGGATTGTCATTAATGTCTGAAAGTAATAAATGAATAGTCATGGAGGAGGATAAAGATGGAAATCCTTCGTCATAAGCTTTGATTGTTAAATTGTAATATGTTTCTTGCTCACGGTCCATAGGGCTCGTAGTTCAGTTTAAATGGGACATTTTCTTGAATTGATATAATTTCTTCAATGATAATGACCATTATTTCCCAAGTCCTTATCATGAACATTAATAATAGCCGCCTCAGTCCCAACACCAATATTTTCAGGTATAGGATTGTTTACAGAGGTGACCATGATAGCTGAAGCGTTATCATTTACATCTATGACATCTATAATTATACTAGCAGTTGATGCTAATCCTGATCCATCTTTGGCCTGGACTCCAGTTTCATAAAATTTTTCCTCCTCATAGTCGATGTATCCGCTTACCTTAATTTGTCCAGTGTCCTTATCAATTGTAAACAAATCTGCAGCATTATCACCAATATCGGTGAAATAGTATGTTACCGCCCTGTTATATATGGTAAATTGATGTATGGAGATAATTTAAATTTCATGAATGCCACAATTTTGGCAAAATAACATACATTTCTATTGTAATTTAAAAAAAAGTATAGGCTTTAGCAACAAAAAGCATAGAAAGACAGATATTTAGCCCTGGAGAGAACTAACATTTAGCCATTGTACTAGCGTGCCAGTCCCAAAACAGATTTTTGATACAAAATTACTACTATATGGACACTGTCTGCAGAGGCTATAAAAGCAGCTGGCACTCGTATGCCGTCACTGGATCGAAATCAGTTTGAGTATATATGTTAATGCACTGGTTCCAAGGCATATCCAGAATTGTTTATACAGATTACTTAAAAATTAACTAACTATAAACTGCTACAGGATGATCTGATATAGCTACAAGGCAGCTGTAGCCTAGTGGTTAAGGTACTGGTCCAGTAATCAGAAGGTTGCTGATTCAAGCCTCACCACTTTCAGGTTACAGGTACCTTCAGTTGCTTAGATTGTATACTCCTGTAAGTCACTTTGGACAAAAAAAGCATCTGCTAAATGCTGAAAATGTAAATCCAATACATTATGAATGTCAATCAGTTTGAAAAGCTGCTGGTGGGGCCTAAGAAATTGGAAATTCAAGGATGTTGTTAAATATTTCCTTGGCAACTATTGATCTTCAAACTACAGTACAACCATCTTTAAGCTTACAAAGCGATGAAGTGCAACATGTCATTGAAAATCCATTCCCTGCATTTACACTTGGATTTCTTTCCTGCTAATTTTGGTGCAGTAAATGATGAACATGGCGAGCGCTTTCACTTAAACATTGCCATGATGGAAGCGTTACCAAGGCTACTGGAATCCATCAAAGCTGACTGACTAGTGCTGGAAACTAATACAAGATGCACTGAACATTGAGTACAAACGGAAATCAGCAGCAAAACACTTTTAGCTCAATTGAACTAAGGACACATGTAAGACTTAAATTACATTTAATTTAGATTAAATTAATTAATCTCATGTTTCTCAAAATTACAAAGTGAAACAGACAATAAAAAAAATCTATATTTGTGTTCAGCTTGAATGGGTCTACTAAATCACCAAATATTTTCAAGGAAGCAAAACTTTTCCAAAAAATTATTGTACAATTGTAATGTTCAATTACCTTTTATTGTATTGTATATGTTGTTCCTACAAGCAAACTTGTATGTATTATTTATGGCTCACATCCTTATATATTGTCAAAGACATAAATACATGTACTGTCTATCAGTGGCGGCTGTCTAAAATTAGACATTATCTCTTAAATGACTTGCTAAAAACTTGTTTCAGCATAATAATGACTTTAATACTTGTTTATTTTTGGACACATGACAAAAACAACTTTGGCAGGTAGAATTAAATCATTTTAGTTACAAGTATTTACATAGTACAATTTATGTTACTGCATCAAAATTATAGTGTTTAATGTTCACAGCAAAGTGTAATCCTCACGTGTACAGTTTTTTTTACTGTTCTACAAGTGCTAAAACCTTTAACATTTTTTTATCTAAAATGCTTTAAAAGAGTCACACTGTCATCATAAACTTCAGTAAACATTAGCTCTTACCTTTAAAAGCACAGCAAACATGTGATTCCAGGAAAACATGAAAAATCAGAAAGAAAAATTATGGTTAGTATCCCATTCTCTTAATAAAAAATCAATGCATTTGGATGAGGTTAGAATAAAATAGTATATATATATATATATACAGTATATATTGGCTACAACACAAAAATTTATCAAAATGCACAAGTTACAATCTTGAGCAAAGGTTTTACCACTCTGGTAAGATTTTATGTTTTATATTGTTAACTTGATAGAACCTAAACACAAAAGTTAAAGCATTGATTAAACAGTTGTAGTCAAGACGTGTATCTCACCTCATCAGTATCTTCATTGATAACATTTGGGCCAAAAGGATCATTCTGACTTATTTTAAGGGTATCACTAGCAGTGAATCTGTTGTCACTGTAAGATGTGATGAACTTGAAGTCACTGGTGCGTGATCCTGTTGTTAGATAGCCATCATAATTGTAAGAACTGCGAAGTGTTCCAGCTCCCTCCACTTCTGCGTAGTTGGGAGGAAGGTATGCACTGGGAATAGCTACTGCTCCATCAAACAACAATCTAGGTTTTCTCCTGTGGCAAAACTTCACAGCCACGATAAGAATAATAAAAGTCAGAAAGAAGGTGGAGACGGAAACCAGCGCGATGATCAAATGAAACGTCAGTTTGGAGTCACTTTCCTCATTGTTAAAGTCCTTAAAAGTTGGTACCTCATTAAGGTTATCAGAAATCAGTAAATATACAGAACAGGTTACAGAGAGAGAAGGCTGTCCATAATCTTTTACTGAAATAACAAGGTTTTGTTTCATGTTGTCAGATTCAGTGATATCCCTCAGTGCTCTGATTTCTCCACTATGGAGACCAATAGCAAATAATCCCGAATCAGTAGATTTCAAAATCATATATGATAACCACGCATTCTGTCCAGAATCTGCATCCACAGCAATGACTTTGGAGATCAGAGAACCTGAGAGAGCAGCTTTAGGAACAATCTCAGTCATCATAAACTTTGCGTCGGATGTAGGGTATAATATTTGTGGAGAGTTATCATTCACATCTGTTATAAACACACTCACTGTCACGTTGCTGCTGAGTGGAGGAGAACCATTGTCTCTGGCTACAACGTGGACTTTAAAGTTCCTGAATTTCTCGTAGTCAAGTGATCTTACAGCATGTATCACCCCAGTGTCTGCATTAATTGATATATATGATGACACTGGAAGTCCGTTGACTTCAGTGGGCAGCATAGAATATAGTACTGTGCCGTTCTGTTTCCAGTCTGGGTCTTTTGCAGAAACCGAACAAATAGAGGTACCTGGCTTATTGTTTTCAACCATATACGCAACATAGGATTGCTCTGTGAACAGAGGACTGTTATCATTAATGTCTGAAACTGACAAATGAATAGTCATGGTGGAGGATAATGATGGAGAGCCACCATCAGCAGCAATAATTGTAATGTTGTATTCCGCATCTTTCTCTCTATCCAGCATACTTGTGGTTACTAAAGAAAAATAGTTCTTAATGGATGGATTTAGTTTAAAGGGAATGTTTTCCTGAATAGAGCAACGTATCTGTCGATTATCTCCTGAATCTTTATCCTGAACATTTATGATGGCTACTTCAGTGCCTACTGCTGAATCCTCTGGTATGGGGTTATTTAAAGATTTAAGAATTATTCGAGGTGCATTATCATTGAGGTCAGTAAGATCAATGATGATTTTTGCAGATGATGCAAGGCCAGGACCATCTTTTGCCTGCACCTTAATTTCATACATAACTTCTGCTTCATAATCTATGTGACCACTTACCCTAATGACCCCAGTTGTTTTATCAATAGAAAATAATTTTGCTGCTTTATCAGACAAGCGACTGAGCTCATATGTGACTTCACTATTTACCCCTTCATCAGCATCCGCTGCGCTAACTGTTATCACTTCTGTGCCTGTAGGTGTGTTTTCAGGCAGACTTACTCTATAGACAGTTTGACTAAACACGGGAATGTTGTCGTTGGCATCTAGAACAGTAACATGGATAACAGCAGTGCCTGATTTCCGTGGATTTCCACCATCAGTTGCGGTAATTATTAATTCGATGTCTTTCTGTTTTTCTCGATCCAGTTCTTTCTCCAGTACCAATTCAGCCTGTTTTCCTCCATCTGCATTATCATACACAGACAACAAAAAATAGTCGTTCTTTTGCAATACATATCCTTGAACCGCATTAGGTCCTATGTCCAAGTCATGAGCTTCATCCAAAGGGAAACGCTCGCCTTTGTGAGCAGACTCTCTAATCTCAAATCGTATACGCTCACTGAGAAAATGAGGAGAATTATCGTTTACGTCCTCTATCTGTAGTGAAATGCGATGCACTTCAAGAGGATTTTCCAGTACAAGTTCGAAATTTAAAATACAAGAAATTCTCGATCCACAAAGCTCCTCCCGGTCTATTATCTCCGTTACGACCAAATTTCCAGTGTTCAGATTAACGTCGCAATACCGTTTCGCGCTGTCCTCTGTCTCTATCCGAGCCCTACGAGCGGATAAGCGTTTGGCGTCCAATCCGAGATCTTTTGCTATATTTCCAACTACATACTGCCGCTTTGTCTCCTCTGGAATAGTATAGCTCAAATCTCCACAGACTACGCGAACAAAAATGCACATCCAGGTCAAGATAAATACTGTTGGAAATTTGCTTATCTGTCTTTCCATTCTGGCAACTGTAAAATTTTCCTTAATGTATCAAATAAATGACCAAAAACAATGTAATCCTTTTGAATCACTTTCAATGCTCACAACCAAATGCAGCAATGCTTGTCACGGTCAAAGAAAAATTACACATCAAATGGGTGGAGTGGTTGATTTTATTTTCTTGCGTTGGTGAACAGCGACCCTCTGAGGTTTTATTTTTATATTGCAGTCCGAACTTCTTAGTTTTGTTACTAATAAGTTATTCATCCAGTAATGAAATAAGCAGACAAGTCAAAATGAAAAGAAAATGAGATCACAGAATCAATCTCACGTGTTTTTTAATCAAGAGACGATGAATTACTAAAGCAATAAGCCACGAGAGTCCGTACGTTACTGTGATTTTAGCACGGGGATGACGTTTTGGCACGACGCGAAGCGGAGTGCCTAAAACTTCTTTCCCCGTGCTAAAATCGTAACAGTAACGTACGGTCTCGAGTGGCTAATTGCTTTTATAAAACGGCGGTCAACATAAAATATAATAAATACAACAATGTTTAATTCATAAATGTATTTATTGTGTATAAACTTACAATAAAGCATTCTTCCGCGACGCAAAATAGTTCGATTAACAGTGTTGCTAGGCAACATGAGGGCGAAAATAACATTAAATTTTTCTTTTCAGTGGCGTATTAATATGGAATGATGTGAGGTGGTCATAGGTGTGAGTTTATCGGGGATTTTACAACGGCTTCGAACGCGGCTCAGCCAATCAGATTTTAGGACCGAAACTATCCGTTTTATAATGTTAGTTTTTGTAATGCACTAATAGACAGAAACGTCACAAGGTTCTGGATTTATAACACGAAGCACCACCTTCCGACATCATTGCTAAACTGTAATTATGTATTTATGTGACCCAGCCATATATACAAACCATAAAAGCCTAAAATAGACAATGCATTCTATTCGTCATTAATTATTGATAAAATACAATGTTTTAGCGAAACAATAAGCTAAGAAACTTACTACATTCTTTTGGGTAGGTCAAGTGTGTGTTTAAAAATAATTCATAATTATGGATGTATCTTGTGGTTAGTTTATAAAATATAACTTGAATAAAAAGATAAAAGAAAATATGTGAAGAAATCCCAGGCAAATACGGGGAAAACATACAACTTCAACAAGAACTCATGACCTTCTTGATGTGAGGCGACAGCCCACATTGCCCTTTAGCTACCAATAACTTGCATTTTCCAATGTAACTAGTTTTAGACACTGTAAGTTTTAAAATGACAGTCACTGTCAGTTTTAAAACCAAATACATGTCATCAGCGTGTGTTATTAATACATCACCAGTTTACACCACTATGTACTAATAAGAAACAAACAAATTATCTTTAACGTTATAATTAAAAAGCTTTAACCATTCCACACAGTTATCGTATTTAAGAATTGTTTTAAGAATGAGTTTTTACCTTTTGAAGCACAAAACAGATGATTTCAGGAAGAGTACATGAAAAGAAAAACAAAAACAGTTACTGTTATATTGTACATGCTTCCTTTAATAGCTGCTAATTCTCTGTTTATCATCTGTTCAGGACATGAACAATAACAATTCACGGATGACAAATGTTCATTCACTTATTCTTTTTTCAATAACTACTTCGTTCTAGTGGTTATAGTGGGTCTAATGCTGCAAAAAAGGAAGTACATTGGATTACCTTAAAAAAGTAACCTCATAGTAGACATATAAACCCAATATATTTTATGTTTTGTCTGGTTAACGTCATTCAATCTGTTAATTCAATTCAGTAAAACTTTATTGTCATTGTACAAATACAGTGTTGTACAGTATAACAAACACTGTCAGGCTACTTCTCCGGTGCAGATATAAACAACAACAGTGCAAAGACAGTAGACAAAAACACAAGACAAAGGTGTATAGACAGTCAGTACAGGATATTTGCAAGGTATAAGGTAGTATTAAAGTGTACACTATATTAGAAATAAATATGTAGTCTGAACAACTACAGGTGTTTACGTCTTAATATATGTCCTTCCTGCATTTCAGGCCTGCAACAATTTTTTTTTAACATTTGGGATGAGGACAATGTAGGGCAAGAAATTAGGTCAAACGAAAGCTAAAAATTATTGCGAGTTCAAACCGATAAACAGATCATGTAAATGGGTGATTGTAATCAAGATTTGGAACAAAAGCAGTATCCACACAAGGCTTTGAGGAGCAAAAATAAGCAAAGAATCTCCAGTTTGTCAATAAATGCATAAAAAAATTATTAAAATGTAAAAAAAACAATGTTTCTTGTGAACGACTGGAAGGGATTTGCATATTTCTTCATCCACAGTGCATAATGTCACTAAACGATTTAAGGAATCTGGAATTATTTTAGTGCATAAACAGCAAGGGTGCAAGCCTAAGCTAAACACCCATAATCTCTGATCCTTCAGACGGTCCTGCATCAAGAACCGCCATTCATTCATACTTGATATAACCGCAAGGGATTACTTCGGCAAACATTTGTCAAACACTACAGTATGAAGTTACATACACAAATGTCACCTATAAAACGTTACTGTGCAAAAACAAATTCTTATGTTAACCATGTCCAGAAGTGATTTAGAGTTCTTTGGGCTCAGAAAAATCTGGGACGGACCATTAAACAGTGAAAATGTGTGTTGTTGTCTGATGAATCAGTATGTGGAGTTGTGTCAGTGCCTTTGGCAAAGGTCATTTACACTTCTGTGATGGCAGCATTAATGCAAAAAAAGTACAATGACATTTTAGAGCAAGATATGCTGCCTTCAGGACCAGATCTTTTACACAGACAAGGATATGGGTACTTGACTGGGCTGACTACAGTCCTGACCTGTCTCCAGTAGATAACGTGTGGCGAATTTTGAAATGAAAAATGTGACAACAATGCAATCCTGCATTGTTTCACACCTTAAAACGGGTTTGCAGGTTGAGACAAAATAGCACTTTAAAACTCTTTAAATTTAGGTCAACAATATATGTACAGCATCTTACATTATTAGTTTCAATAATGTCATTCAAATTTGTGTCTTAATTTCCTAATTTATAATAGTCATAACTATTGACTACAGCTGGTGACCTTTCTATTCCAAAATATACTGATGAGCAAACAAGGTCACAAATGGCCAAACAGCTGAGTTAAACTATCTCTGAAACAAGAAGGGGTGCTCACAGACAGCAATTGTTGCTCACAGACAAACAGTGATGTGAGCAGAAACATGCCACACTGTTTGGTGGCCAAGGTTCATCAATGCCTTTAAACATCATGGCTTTGGTACAGATTATTCTAAGATCTACTGTGGCTTCAACTGTGGACTTTAATCCTGGTTATGAGGTGAATGTGTCGCACCGTGCATCAAACCCCTCTGTGTATAGGATGCTGCAGTCGCAGACCAGTGCACCTGTCCATTACACAAAAATATTTACATCTACAGCATTTAATAGACTCTTTTATAAACCTACAGTTGTGACCAAGCACAGTTCAAGCAACTTAGGGTTAGGAACCTTGCTCAGGGACCCAACATTGGCATTTGGTGGTTTGTTTGTTTATTAAGATTTTAACGTCTTGTTTTAAGGCAAGCAGTAGCCTAGTTAAGGTACTGGACTAGTAACCAGAAGGTCGCTGGTTCAAGCCCCACCACTGCCAGGTTGCTGCTGTTGAGCCCTTGAGCAAGGCCGTTAACCCTCAATTGCTCATACTGTATCTGTAATTGTAAGTCGCTTTGGATAAAAGCGTCTGCTAAATGCCATAAATGTAAATGTTTTACACTTTGGTCACATTCATGACAGGAATCGTAGTTATTCATTACACATGATTTATCAGTTTACAATGTTATATCAAATACAGACATGGAAAATTTAGTGTCTCCAATTTACCTCACTTGCATGTCTTTGGACTGTGTGAGGAAACCGGAGCACCCGGAGGAAACCCATGCAGACACAAGGAGAACACAGAAAGGACCCGGACCATCCCACCTGGGGACCCTTTTTGCTGTGAGGCGACAGTGCTACCCACTAAGCCATCATGGCAGTTGGTGGTGGTGAGGCTTGAACTGGCTACCTTCTAATTACCAGGCCAGTGCCTTAGCTGCTGAGCTACCAATGCCCTAGATTAACCTACAATAGGCATGGCCTGATGGTCTGATAATAAATATTGTACATTGTGCAATATTATCAGCTTCTCTGATTTTACTTTTTTAGGTATGTTTCTATAAACTAGTGACAAGAGTTATTTTCAATTAACAACAAAATAGACAGGAAAGGCCATAACAGGTAGTTATGTCTGGTAGTCTGGTAGTTCTTTATCCACATTTTAATTCTCCAGCTTGTTTGGCATAGAGCATTGTACTGCCAGAAAAAAACCTGTCCTTAGATTCTGGAAACATATTCTGGAACATATTTTCTTCTAAAATTACTTTAAATGAAGCTCGATTACTGTGGTCATGACAAAGAGAAAGCTGCCTCATTTCATCTTTGCTTAACCACCCTCAGATCATTGCAGATTATCAGACTTCACAGTAGATATGCTAGACAGTTTGGCTTAAAAGACCTCTCCAGATCTCTGTTTAACCATTAGATAACCAGGTGTTGAGCCAAGCTGACTCATCATAAAAGATGGTCTTACTCCAGTTCTGCATGGTTTAATGCTTATGATCTTTTGCAAATCTTAACCAATTTTTTCTTTTGTTTTCTTCAATGGGGATTTTCCCATTAAAGTTCTTCATGTTGGTCACATTATGTTTTACAGTAGCATGTGGACATTAAAATAAGATGGCTATCATTTCTGTAGGTGAAGAGTATGTTTTCCTGCCAACTAGTTTATATTGTGTATGGTTCATTTATGCATATTATTTTTATATTTTGGCCAAAGCACAAAAATGTGATGCACAAGTTAGTTACAAACTTGTGCAAAGGTTTTACTACTTTGGTAAGATTTTATGTTTTATGTTGTTGACTAAAGTTGACAAGTCCTAAACACAAATCAACACAAGATCGATTTTGGCCAGGAGTGTCAAATTCAGGAGTTGATCAATAGATGCAATATTTAAAATATAAAAAACAGCACTGGTTAAATAGCTGTAGTCAAGATGTGTACATGGTGTGTCTCACCTCATCAGTATCTTCATTTGGGCCAAAAGGATCATTCTGACTTATTTTTAGGGTATCACTAGCAGTGAATCTGTTGTCACTGTAAGATGTGATGAACTTAAAGTCACTGGTGCGTGATCCTGTTGTTAGATATCCATCATAATTGTAAGAACTGCGAAGTGTTCCAGCTCCCTCCACTTCTGCGTAGTTGGGAGGAAGGTATGCACTGGGAATAGCTACTGCTCCATCAAACAACAATCTAGGTTTTCTCCTGTGGCAAAACTTCACAGCCACGATAAGAATAATGAAAGTCAGAAAGAAGGTGGAGACGGAAACCAGCGCGATGATCAAATAAAACGTCAGTTTGGAGTCACTTTCCTCATTGTTAAAGTCCTTAAAAGTTGGTACCTCATTAAGGTTATCAGAAATCAGTAAATATACAGAACAGGTTACAGAGAGAGAAGGCTGTCCATAATCTTTTACTGAAATAACAAGGTTTTGTTTCATGTTGTCAGATTCAGTGATATCCCTCAGTGCTCTGATTTCTCCACTATGGAGACCAATAGCAAATAATCCCGAATCAGTAGATTTCAAAATCATATATGATAACCACGCATTCTGTCCAGAATCTGCATCCACAGCAATGACTTTGGAGATCAGAGAACCTGAGAGAGCAGCTTTAGGAACAATCTCAGTCATCATAGACTTTGCGTCGGATGTAGGGTATAATATTTGTGGAGAGTTATCATTCACATCTGTTATAAACACACTCACTGTCACGTTGCTGCTGAGTGGAGGAGAACCATTGTCTCTGGCTACAACGTGGACTTTAAAGTTCCTGAATTTCTCGTAGTCAAGTGATCTTACAGCATGTATCACCCCAGTGTCTGCATTAATTGATATATATGATGACACTGGAAGTCCGTTGACTTCAGTGGGCAGCATAGAATATAGTACTGTGCCGTTCTGTTTCCAGTCTGGGTCTTTTGCAGAAACCAAACAAATAGAGGTACCTGGCTCATTGTTTTCAACCATATACGCAACATAGGATTGCTCTGTGAACAGAGGACTGTTATCATTAATGTCTGAAACTGACAAATGAATAGTCATGGTGGAGGATAATGATGGAGAGCCACCATCAGCAGCAATAATTGTAATGTTGTATTCCGCATCTTTCTCTCTATCCAGCATACTTGTGGTTACTAAAGAAAAATAGTTCTTAATGGATGGATTTAGTTTAAAGGGAATGTTTTCCTGAACAGAGCAACGTATCTGTCGATTATCTCCTGAATCTTTATCCTGAACATTTATGATGGCTACTTCAGTGCCTACTGCTAAATCCTCTGGTATGGGGTTATTTAAAGATTTAAGAATTATTCGAGGTGCATTATCATTGAGGTCAGTAATATTAATGATGATTTTTGCAGATGATGCAAGGCCAGGACCATCTTTTGCCTGCACCTTAATTTCATACATAACTTCTGCTTCATAATCTATGTGACCACTTACCCTAATGACCCCAGTTGTTTTATCAATAGAAAATAATTTTGCTGCTTTATCAGACAAGCGACTGAGCTCATATGTGACTTCACTATTTACCCCTTCATCAGCATCCGCTGCGCTAACTGTTATCACTTCTGTGCCTGTAGGTATGTTTTCAGGCAGACTTACTCTATAGACAGTTTGACTAAACACGGGAATGTTGTCGTTGGCATCTAGAACAGTAACATGGATAACAGCAGTGCCTGATTTCCGTGGATTTCCACCATCAGTTGCGGTAATTATTAATTCGATGTCTTTTTGTTTTTCTCGATCCAGTTCTTTCTCCAGTACCAATTCAGCCTGTTTTCCTCCATCTGCATTATCATACACAGACAACAAAAAATAGTCGTTCTTTTGCAATACGTATCCTTGAACCGCATTAGGTCCTATGTCCAAGTCATGAGCTTCATCCAAAGGGAAACGCTCGCCTTTATCAGCAGACTCTCTAATCTCAAATCGTATACGCTCACTGAGAAAATGAGGAGAATTATCGTTTACGTCCTCTATCTGTAGTGAAATGCGATGCACTTCAAGAGGATTTTCCAGTACAAGTTCGAAATTTAAAATACAAGAAATTCTCGATCCACAAAGCTCCTCCCGGTCTATTATCTCCGTTACGACCAAATTTCCAGTGTTCAGATTAACGTCGCAATACCGTTTCGCGCTGTCCTCTGTCTCTATCCGAGCCCTACGAGCGGATAAGCGTTTGGCGTCCAATCCGAGATCTTTTGCTATATTTCCAACTACATACTGCCGCTTTGTCTCCTCTGGAATAGTATAGCTCAAATCTCCACAGACTACGCGAACAAAAATGCACATCCAGGTCAAGATAAATACTGTTGGAAATTTGCTTATCTTTCTTTCCATTCTGGCAACTGTAAAATTTTCCTTAATGTATCAAATAAATTACCAAAACAATGTAATCCTTTTGAATCACTTTCAATGCTCACAACCAAATGCAGCAATGCTTGTCACGGCCAAAGGAAAATTACTCATCGAATGGGTGGAGTGGTTGATTTTATTTTCTTGCGTTGGTGAACAGCGACCCTCTGAGGTTTTATTAGTATTTTGCAATCTGAACTTATTTTTTGTTACTAATAAGTTTTTCATCCAGTAATAAAATAAGAATACAAGTCAAAATGAAAAAAAAAAACGAGATCACAGAATCAGTCTCACGTGTTTTTAAATCAATTGACGATTAATTACTTTTGGTATTTGTAATGCACTAATGGACAGAAACGTCACAAGGTTCTGGATTTATATCACGAAGCACCACCTACCGACATCATTGCTAATCTGTAATTATGTATTTATTTACTGTGGACCCAGCCATTTTTACATATAAAATTCAGTGTTTTTCACATTAACGTTGACTGTCATTTTATTGCAGATCATATGAACCCAATATATTTCATGTTTTGTCTGGCTAACGTCATTATTAACGTCACATCTATTAATTTATTTAATTTAAATTGAACTTTATTTTCATTATACCAATACAGGGTTTTACAGTATAACGAAACACTTTCAGGCTACTTCTCCGGTGACGATATAAAAGACAATAGTGCAAAGACAATAGACAGAAATATTAGACAAAGGTGCATAGACAGCTAATACAGAATATTTGCAAGGTCTAAGGCAGTATAGTAGTACACTATATTAGAAATAAATATGTAGTCTGAACAACTGCAGCTTAGGTTTTTAAATACATATAGTATTATAAAGTGTGCAATATCAGTTTTTCTGATATCAGTTTTTCTGATTTTACTATTTTAGGTGTGTTTCTATAAACTAGTAACAAGAGTTTTTTTTCATTTAACAACAAAATGTTGACATTTAGAAAATGTATTTATATGATATGATCAATCTTTTTTATGTACATTCCAGAGGTTTTAGTGAGGTTCAGGTTTAGAGATTGAAATGGCCATAACAAATCTCAACCTATCTTTTCTTTTCTTCTCTTTAATGGGGATTATCCCATGCAGTTCTTTATGTGGGCCACTTTATGCTCTATAGCAGTATGTGAACATTCAAATAAGTTGGCTCTCATTCTTGTAAGTATTTTTAGCCCATTGTCTGTGTGTAGCTTGTTGTTCCCAATGTCTGCTACTTGATCTTGAATGAACCATTGTTTTTGGAAGCAAACTAACTGTATCTTTTTGCCAGTGCAGCTATAATTAAAGTCTCCTTTTTTCTTACTCAAAACTTTCTTTGGAGCAGTCAATGCTTTTGTTCTTCCACTTTTATTTTGACTACATATCTCAAACTGAATATTACACATGAAATTCATTGCTTCATTTACTTTACACACAGAATGACTCTTGTAGGTTCTAGACCAAAAGACAATAGGATAATTCGGTGACATTTTTAGAGAACCACTAGATGTACGTTTGTTGTCATTGTAAGATGTGACAAAGTTCTGGTGTGCGATCCTTTGTTAGAAATCTAAACTGCGGGACTATCCTCTGCATAGTCAGGCGGGATTATATGCGCTGGGTTTTGTGAATGCTCCATCAAACAACAGTTTGGGTTTTCCCCTTTGGCAGAATAATGGAGGTCAGAAAGAAGGTGGACACGAAAACTAGTGCAATCATCAAATAAAAAGTCATTTTAACTGCAAACCATTTAACTATTTGCAACTTTTATTTTTTCTATTTGCAAACTCTGGTTTAAGTCTCGAGCAGTGTTTAAATAAAGAACGTATCCATAAAACGGAGTGCAGATACTTCAGCACCATGGAGAGATCCAAATCAGTAATTCACCATGTTTAAACCCTTTTGATGAAACACACATTATAACAAATCTCAGAAATAGTTTTCATGACATTTTTCATATATGGTAAAACGTATAATCTATATTTTAATTGCACTCTAGCCTTAATTTATAAAATGAGGTACAGCACTATAAAACAAGTCAATTTTGTTATAGTTGCATATTACGTTATTGGATTCTAGTGCTGCATTTGACCGGGCTAATCAGCCAAGACATTCATGTCAATGTAATTAGGTGTTCCACTGACATGAATTTATTCATATCAAACAATTAGCAACAGTTTGCCACTGATACTTGTAACCATTTATCACCAGAACTTAGTGTTCCTATGCATCCAAAAGATTGGAGCAATTCTCTTTAGCAGGTAATTAATTTTTTATAGAGCATTTACCAAGTATTAATTATATGGATATGATGTGTTATATACAACACCAGCCATAATATTTAGCGCAACACTGAAATACTCAATAGGTGCTTGCAGAGTTTTACCTTCTGAATGCACAATAACTTCAAAGCTTACAACAAAGCTTAAATCTCTCTCAGAATCAAAGCTAATGACTACATATAACAGTTAAAGATCAACACAAAAATGTGTTGCGTATGGAAAAAACATATGCTTGATGATAAAGCCCTGATCTTACCTCTAAGATGTTGCAGGAATCTAAAAGATTGATTATATTGTTATCTTCAGATTTCTTTCTTAAAGTGCCATCAGATGTCATTGTAGTGTCATTGTAAGATGTGACAAACTTAAAGTCACTAGTGCGTGATCCAGTTGTTAGATATCCATCATAATTGTAAGAACTGAGGAGAGTTCCAGCTCCTTCCACTTCTGCATAGTTGGGAGGAAGATACGTGCTGGGAATAGCCACTGCTCCATCAAACAACAGTCTAGGTTTTTTCCTGTGGCAAAACTTCAAAGCAACGATGAGAATAATAAAAGTCAGAAAGAAGGTGGACACGGAAACCAGCGCGATGATCAAATAAAATGTCACTTTAGAGTTGCTGGTCTCATAAGTCGTGTCCATAAGTTCTGGAACCTCAGCAAGATTATCAGAAATCACCAAGTATACAGAACAAGTTGATGAAAGAGGAGACAGTCCGTTATCTTTTACTGAGATAACTAGATTTTGTTTCATGCTGTCAGATTCAGTAATGTCCCTTAGTGCCCTAATCTCTCCGTTATGAAGACCAATGGCAAAAAGTCCCGGATCAGTGAATTTTACAATATGATATGATAACCAAGCGTTCTGTCCAGAATCTGCATCAACAGCGATCACTTTGGAAACGAGAGAGCCCGATATAGCTGTTTTAGGAACCATCTCAGTAATAAAAGACTTTCCATTTGGAGTAGGGTATAATATTTGTGGAGAGTTATCATTATCATCGGTTATAAACACGTTGACATTCACGTTGCTGCTGAGTGGAGGAGAACCATTGTCTCTGGCTACAACCTGAACTTTAAGGTTCCTGAACTTCTCGTAGTCAAATGATTTCACTGCATGAATCACACCAGTATCTGCATTAATGGATAAAAACGAGGAAACCGAAACACCATTTTCCTCTCTGGGAACCAGAGAATACAGTACTGTACCGTTTTGATTCCAGTCTGGATCTCTTGCACTTACAGTACAAACCGAAGTTCCTAGTGCATTGTTTTCAACTACATACGCACTATAGCTTTGTTTCACAAACACAGGAGGATTGTCGTTAATGTCTGAAATTAATAAATAAATAGTCATGGTGGAGGATAATGATGGAGAGCCTCCATCAGTAGCAGTGATTGTTATGTTGTAACCTGATTCCTTCTCTCGATCAAGCAAACTTGTAGTTATTAAAGAAAAATAATTTTTAATAGAGGCATTTAGTTTAAATGGAACATGCTGCTGAATAGAGCAGTGTATTTGACGATTTTCTCCGTAATCTTTATCCTGCACATTAATAATGGCAACTTCGGTACCTACAACGGCATTCTCGGGTATATTATTGTTCAGAGATTTGAGAGTAATTTTAGGAGCGTTGTCATTTACATCAGTAATTTCAATAATAACGTTTGCAGTAGATGCTAAGCCAGATCCATCTTTGGCTTGGACTTTAAATTCATAATACTTTTCTTCCTCGTAGTCGATATTTCCTCCAACCTTAATTTCTCCAGTTAGCTTACTAATGGTAAATAGTTCTGCTGCATTATCAGAAATGCGACTAAATTCATATGTTACAGCTCCATTCGCCCCTTCATCTGCATCTGATGCGCTCACAGTAACGACTTCTGTCCCTAAAGGTGCATTTTCAGCCAAAGTGACTTCATAAACGGGCTTACTAAACAGAGGAACGTTATCGTTAGCATCCAGCACAGTTATGTGTATAACAGCAGTCCCAGATCTCGGAGGAATGCCGCCGTCAAATGCAGTAAGAATCAGATCAATGTCCTTCTGATATTCACGATCCAGTTCCTTTTCAAGCACCAGTTCAGCATATTTTCCTCTTTCAGTGTTCCCCTGTACAGCCAAAACAAAATGATCGTTCTTCTCAAGCGTATAACTGTTAACTTCATTTTGCCCGATATCTGAATCATGAGCTTCATCCAAATGGAATCGCTGCCCTTTCATAGCGGACTCTTGGATTTCGAAGGCAATGCGTTCATTAATGAATTTTGGCGCATTGTCGTTGATATCTTCAATTTTTAGAGAAATACGATGCAATTCCAGTGGATTTTCAAAGACAAGATCAAAATTTAAGATGCAATTTTGCCTTATTCCGCAAAGCTTTTCCCGGTCTATTGTCTCCGCCACGACCAAATCGCCAGTCTTTATATTAATATTTACATAACGCTTTCTGTTGTCATCTGTATCTATTCGGGCATTACGTACTGATAATTTGAATGTGTCGATTCCGAGATCCTTAGCGACATTTCCAATCACAAACTGGCGCTTTGTTTCCTCTGGCACTGCGTAGGTCAATTCACCGATGGCAGAAGAGCAAAAGAAGAAAAAAGGCGCTATGTAAAGAACAGATGACGCAAACAAAAGCCTTGTCCATCCCATATCTGCAGAGTTATACATTCCTCATGGAATAAGTTTGCCTGACGTAGTTATAGTCTATATAATCTTTAAATACTTCTCGATATCTAGACGATCAGACTGCTTTTGCTTTGTTGGTGCAATCCACAGTTGAATACGGTATTTAGGAGACTGGCTGAAAGGTTCAGCCATACGTGGATTTGATGGTGAACAGCGACGCCCTGAGGATTCTGTGTTTACTGCAAGCAGTCAACCAGCAATACAAACGGACACAATTTGATTCGCCTAAATGGTTAGCGTGCCTCATGTCATTTAATGATTATTAACAGTGGTATTAGTTATATAAGCATGACAATACAGTGTATATCTCAAATTGCAGCTTAGTGGTTAAGGTACTGGTCTAGTAAGCTGAAAGTTGCTGGTTCAAAGCCCGTTTTAGAGAAATTAAGTATTATATTTTATTACCCGTGACGTCACTCAGCCCCCCCATCAGAGGCCAAATTGCACCAAAACCATCTCATTCGTTTGTGCTGCTAAAAGAAACATTTGTGTTGTTTTAATTTTCAAGTTATAAATCCATAAATATTGGCCTAGTGACGTCACCCAGCCCCCCCCCCCCCCCCTCCCCCCATTTACGTCCAAATCGCACCAAAAGCACCTAATTCGTTTGTGCTACGTTTGTGCTGCTAAAAGAAATACCTGTGCTGTTTTAGTTCTAAAGTTATAGGCTAAATTCTCTATTAAGTGAGGACACTTAGCCCCTAACAATGTTAAAATTGCATCACAGAGTGAAATTTGTTATCATCAAATTAACTTTAAAAACCTTTAACCTTTTAAATGTTAAAATGTTATCCATAACATTATCCATACACATGTTACACAGCTAAATTGATTTGTGAATTCCAAATGTTAATGCTATTTCAAAGGTTTTACATGCTTGTGGGCTGTCAACAAGTATATTCTACCTACAGACTCACCGCAGGAGGGGGTAGTGTGAATAATCAAAATGTAACATAGCTTAAAAAAGTTTAGTCACAGCAAAATTCCATGGTTTGTGTTATAGCTCTGATGTCTTTGTTATTCTATTTATATAGGTCTTCAAACCAGAGTAAGGAGTAAAGGCCTTAACACGACCACCCAGTAATGCAAGAGAGAAATCAGAAACAACTTCTTTTGGTACAGATGCTCCTCCTCTAAGCCATTCAGAGACCCAGTTTGATATGGCGTTAATGTCATGCCGCTCAGACAGCATTTGCACCACTGGGATGTGAATAGAAGTATCTCCATGTGAGGACAGAACTGAAATATATGAAATATATGTCCTAATGTTTCTGTTGGTCTAGTGAGCCTTTTGACAACTGTACCTGTAGCATCAAAACTTACACTTGAGTCTTTAGTAGTATTTTGTAGACTAGTAGTTGAGAGGGGGTCCAATAATGGCATAAAAAATTTGTCAAGGAGATGTCATGAATACTGCCCCTATGAGGCACACTGTATTTTATTAGATGAGGGGGAAAGGATGGGGTGTTTGTGTCCTACCTCCCTATCCCCTCTCTCTTGTTTGGCTTTTCTTAATGTACTCAGACTTGGTAGGTGGGTAGGCTCTAGGTTACCGAGTTGCATTATCTTGTAAGCCTCTGTGGCTCGCCACAGTTTTTTACCCTGCCAGAGTTCTTCAAAGACCGGAAGTCTTTTCTCTCCAGATAGCATGTGCTTTGCCTTTCCAGTATGAAGACTGTAATCAATTCTGCATTTTAGCACTGCTGGTGTGCTCACCTCTGGTAGACTCTCACTGGAAATGCACAATTTTGCATTGCACTCAGTACAGTGGCCAGTGATGTCAATGCACTTAGATGCACTGTGTGGGTACACTTTTGCTCTCTTGAAACTAAGTGTGCAGGCTAATCTGGTCATGTTCCAGATCTCTTCATTTAGGATATGAGACCATGTGCCAGAATCAAAGCTGTAATTGTCTTCATCTGCCTTTACCTTCATCTATATTTTTGATGCAAACATTTTCAATTTCAGTTGATTTGTATTTAACTTGCCTTTCATTGTGTATGTACAGCATATGTTTGTTTTATATTTTTCACTGAACTGTCCAATCATGTTTTAAATGTAATTAATATGATTGAAATTCTCAGAGGACTATCACAGGGTTTTATTAGAAGCAATAAATTACATTAAAATGAAAATTATGTGTTTATGCGCTATAAAAACTCTTTCCTGGAAAGTCTCTTCCAACAGTCGCCTGAGGAGAGGACAAAAGAAAAGTATGCTCAGACCTTAGTCAAACGTGACTATCAACTTTTTGTTGCTAGGACAATGGTCTTTCTCATATGTGTTTTTTGGTTGTTTTTTTTAATAAAGCTTGCATAAAAATGTTTTATCATGCCATTCCTTGGGTTGTTGAAGCCAATTTACTGGCCAGTGAGCGTAATTGAAATGTAGGTCTTTATAATAGCGTGGTAATGTGGAGCAGAATGACATTCTGCCAAGGTTTTGATGCAGCATGCTATCTAGTGAAAGGGAAAGTACAAACAAAATGAATGAGTGCAGTGTAATTAGACAAGACCGTGCATCTTAATACAATAAATATGCAGGGCAGCATGATGGAAAGTATAAATGTGTAAAGTATTATGATGTGTAAAGACCTAACAGAACTGACAACAAGTTGCATAGGGAGATGGATAAACAAGTATAACCTTAATGACTAATATGACATTATATGGTGAGGGTTATATATTTTTGTGTTTTGTAAGTGGATGCTGCAGTAGATTCTTGCAAACAATGTTAATGAGCCGAGGATGCTTTGGGGTTACTTCTTTACAGTGTCATTACAGCGATACACATATGAGAATCCATTGCCCCAACCATGAAAACCTGCTGAATTTCCCACAGTCTAGCGAAGCATTTGCTGATCACCAGTAAACTGCATGTCAAATTAAACATGCATTGCATTCTTCATAAAATACTTGTATTCATACAACAAACAAGCCAACTCTGCCTTTTATTACTGATGTTGAGTCTACTAGACACTTTTCTCTTCATAAAGGGACAATAAAGTACAAAATATTGAAAATAGGTCATCTTACTGTTATTTTAATCACGTTTTTACCTGGAAAAGAAATTTTAGGGGTTTAAGTTGTGCTGTCTAAAAATGACTGCTTACAGTCAACAGGTCCCCACCCTGCATCTCAGACTTTGGTCCACATGGAAACATGGCTTAAAATAAAGATTCCCACCGTTAAGAGATCACATAAGGAGAATTGGTTTATTTATCAAAGACTTTTGACATTAAAGTTATTGATGCGACTAAAGAAGAATGAATACCTATACCTATACTTTTGTAGTGTATATTGCTGTAGTGTTAAGTGATTCACAGTTTACAGAGGGCTGAGGTTGATAGTCATCCTTTTACAAACGTGTGGTAAGTTATGTTCTGCCATAAGTTGTGTATATTGCAGGAATATCAATTAAAACATGAAAACCAATTAAAACTGCGTGTTTAGTTTCAAGAGGATATTGAAGAGGATACGCAGTATGGCTGAGTGCTTTGACATATCTGTGCAAAGTGGAATCTACATCCAATGACGTCACCCAGATGAGATGACGTCAAACAAAATGATGTCAAACAGATGAGAGGGTTTTGATGCAATTTGAACATTTTAATGGGCTAAATGTCCTCAATTTATTTAAAAAAATATTATTTAGCATATAACTTGAGAATTAAAACAGCACAAATGTTTCTTTTAGCAGCACAAACCAGCACAAACGTAGCACAAACGAATGAGGTGCTTTTGGTGCAATTTGGACGTTAATGGGGGGGCTGGTGACGTTACGGGTGTAATATTTATAGCGTAATAACGTAAGAATTAAAACAGCACAAATATTTATTTTAGCAGCACAAACCAGCACAAACGTAGCACAAACGAATGAGATGGTTTTGGTGCAATTTGGACGTTAATGGGGGGCTGGTGACGTCACGGGTGTAATATTTATAGAGTAATAACTTGAGAATTAAAACAGCACAAATGTTTTTTTTAGCAGCACAAACCAGCACAAACGTAGCACAAACGAATGAGATGCTTTTGGTGCAATTTGGCCTCTGATGGGGGGCTGAGTGACGTCACGGGTAATAAAATATAATACTTAATTTCTCTAAAACGGTGCCAGCACAAACGATGATTCCTACGGCACAAACCTTTTCTGACCACATGGGGGGCCAGCTTCACGGACATTGCAGGTTGCCATTGCTGGGTCCGTGAACAAGGTCCCTAAGCCTCAGTTGCTCAGACTGTATACTACTACAAGTCGCTTTGGATAAAAGCGTCTGCTAAATGCCGTAAATGTATAGTTTGAAATAATGATAAAAATGCAAAACCTCTAAATTAGCAAGCACTATGTGTGTTCCTATCGTATGGTTGTAACTAAAGATTATGGTGTATGTGTTCTACACTGTTCTGAGGGCAAGTTTTCCTGTAAGGGTGGGATAAAATAAGATCATCGCAATGTAAAGCACTATTTAGGCACAATATCTATAATAGATTGCAACGTATAATCCCAAAAAATATTTTAGCACCATAAAGAGATTTCATTTAGAAATTCACGGTTTAAATCAACGGCATGTTCACCAACAAGATAGTTAAACTCTCTTTTAGAAAACTTATTTTCTTCACAATTCATTTTTTTTATTTACATTGGGGGAGGTATTTTAAGCATATCTGACTGTTGGGGGTGACACACTATATATTGTACATTATGGACTTACCAAAACCAAAGACATAAAAATCGAATTCTAACTACCCCACTTCTTTTCAAGCTATACCCTATTGCAATGTTTTCTGAAAGCTTTTAACATAATTTTAGAGAGTGTACACTTCTGTATATACAGTTAAAATGGCGTTTTAAGTCAGTCACGATTCTGACATATCAAAACTTTACCGCAGTTTTAAAATGGAAGCAAGTTAATAAAAACAAATATCAATCAATTTATTAATTTATTTTAAACATCTAGCCAAAAAAACATTTTAAGGTATCTTATATTTCAAAATTGGAAAAATAATCATTTGCATGAAAAATAGTATCATTTAGTGTATATAATATATAATGAAACTTTGATCTTACCTCTAGGTTATTGCTGGAATCTAAAAGACTGATTATGTTGCATTGGTCTGGATTTTTTCTCAACGTGTCATTGTAAACAAGAGTGTTGTCATTGTAAGAGGAGACAAACTTGAAGTCACTGGTGCGTGATCCAGTTGTTAGATATCTATCAGAATTGTAAGAACTGAGGAGAGTTCCAGCTCCCTCCACTTCTGCATAGTTGGGAGGAAGATACGCGCTGGGAATAGCCACTGCTCCATCAAACAACAGTCTAGGTTTTCTCCTATTGCAAAACTTCACAGCCACGATAAGAATAATAAAAGTCAGAAAGAAGGTGGACACGGAAACCAGCGCGATGATCAAATAAAATGTCACTTTAGAGTTGCTGGTCTCATAAGTTGTGTCCATAAGTTCTGGAACTTCAGCAAGATTATCAGAAATCACCAAGTATACAGAACAAGTTGATGAAAGAGGAGACAGTCCGTTATCTTTTACTGAGATAACTAGATTTTGTTTCATGCTGTCAGATTCAGTAATGTCCCTTAGTGCCCTAATCTCTCCGTTATGGAGACCAATGGCAAAAAGTCCCGGATCAGTGAATTTTACAATATGATATGATAACCAAGCGTTCTGTCCAGAATCTGCATCAACAGCGATCACTTTGGAAACGAGAGAGCCCGATATAGCTGTTTTAGGTACCATCTCAGTAATAAAAGACTTTCCATCTGGAGTAGGGTATAATATTTGTGGAGAGTTATCATTATCATCGGTTATAAACACGTTGACAGTCACGTTGCTGCTGAGTGGAGGAGAACCATTGTCTCTGGCTACAACCTGAACTTTAAGGTTCCTGAACTTCTCGTAGTCAAATGATTTCACTGCATGAATCACACCAGTATCTGCATTAATGGATAAAAACGAGGAAACCGAAACACCATTTTCCTCTCTGGGAACCAGAGAATACAGTACTGTACCGTTTTGATTCCAGTCTGGATCTCTTGCACTTACAGTACAAACCGAAGTTCCTAGTGCATTGTTTTCAACTACATACGCACTATAGCTTTGTTTCACAAATACAGGGGGGTTGTCGTTAATGTCTGAAATTAATAAATAAATAGTCATGGTGGAGGATAATGATGGAGAGCCTCCATCAGTAGCAGTGATTGTTATGTTGTAAACTGATTCCCTCTCTCGATCAAGCAAACCTGTAGTTATTAAAGAAAAATAATTTTTAATAGAGGCATTTAGTTTAAATGGAACATGCTGCTGAATAGAGCAGTGTATTTGACGATTTTCTCCGTAATCTTTATCCTGCACATTAATAATGGCAACTTCGGTACCTACAACGGCATTCTCGGGTATATTATTGTTCAGAGATTTAAGAGTAATTTTAGGAGCGTTGTCATTTACATCAGTAATTTCAATAATAACGTTTGCAGTAGATGCTAAGCCAGATCCATCTTTGGCTTGGACTTTAAATTCATAATACTTTTCTTTCTCGTAGTCGATATTTCCTTTAACCTTAATTTCTCCAGTTAGCTTACTAATGGTAAATAGTTCTGCTGCATTATCAGAAATGCGACTAAATTCATATGTTACAGCTCCATTCGCCCCTTCATCTGCATCAGATGCGCTCACGGTAACGACTTCTGTCCCTAAAGGTGCATTTTCAGCCAAAGTGACTTTATAAACGGGCTTACTAAACAGAGGAACGTTATCGTTAGCATCCAGCACAGTTATGTGTATAACAGCAGTCCCAGATCTCGGAGGAATGCCGCCGTCAAATGCAGTAAGAATCAGATCAATGTCCTTCTGATATTCACGATCCAGTTCCTTTTCAAGCACCAGTTCAGCATATTTTCCTCTTTCAGTGTTCCCCTGTACAGCCAAAACAAAATGATCGTTCTTCTCAAGCGTATAACTGTTAACTTCATTTTGCCCGATATCTGAATCATGAGCTTCATCCAAACGAAATCGCTGCCCTTTCATAGCGGACTCGCGGATTTCTAATGTAATGCGTTCATTAATAAATTTTGGTGAATTGTCATTTATATCTTCAATAGTCATTGAAATGCGGTGCAACTCGAGTGGATTTTCCATGACGAGTTCATAATTTAGAATGCAGGTGTGTCTTGAGCCGCAAAGCGTTTCCCGGTCTATTGTCTCGGAAATGAATAAATCTCCAGTACCCAAATTAATATCCACATACCGCGTGCTGCTGTCTTCGGTATCTATCCGAGCTTTTCGTGTCGACATTTGTAAAGCATCGACTCTTAGGTCCCTTGCGAGGTTTCCAATTACATACTGGCGCTTTGTTTCTTCTGGTACTGTATAAGAGAAATCTCCCTGAACAGGAGGAAAAAGGATGAATACAAGAGCTATGCAACGAAAAACCAAAAGCCTTGTACATCGCATATTTGCAGAGTTCAAAAGTCCTTATCGAATTAATGCCAGTGATGTTATAATGGTGCAATCGCAGAATGCTATTGTCGCTAGAATTGTTTGCATTTAACTATACACGAGATGGGCAGAAAGGTTCAGCAAACATGGATTTGATGGTGAACAGCGACACTCTGAGTATTCTTTATTTACTGCAGGCTGTCGACAAGCAATTGAAGGGGTAAATTTATGTAGTATACAAGTATAAAACAAAACAATTATAAACAGGGGTGCAATGGTAGCTCGGCGGTTAGGGTTCTAGGCTTTAGGTGGTTAGAGCTTTATTCTGAACAAATAAAAATAACTTTTTTTTAAATAAATAAATACAAATTTATTAACACATTTATTGTGAAGTGTCTCTTAAACTATTACAATTTGTTATAGTAAGACAGTTACATGTATTTAATGTATTCGCGTGAGAGGTGTAAAACTGCTTAATTGTCTTTAGAGCTAAACTAGCTAAACGTTTGAAACTTTTATGTACATCAAATGTTTGTAAAACAATATTGATATTTAAAATTATGTAATTGGTTTAGCAGTATGGTGGGATTTGAATTATACTATTCTGTGCAATATATCTTCATGTTCACTGACTGACACATAGGCCCTTTCATCATATAATTATTGTTTCCCCAGATCATTCTGCCATATTAGTATGGACATAAAGTTTAGTGTGTTGGAAAAAATAAAGAGGCTAATGTTCAGAGATTAAACAACACTTTTACTTCAAAACACAAAGGAGTTAATACTAGCAGCAAAATAATAATCACTGTGGTAATGATTAAGATGATAGCTGTTTTTATAGCTGTTAAATAACTGTTTTATAGCTATTACATTTTGAAAGCACTATGCTATTTTATCAAACATAATACCCAAATAAAAATCTAATCTCAAGGGTGCATGAATTATCTCTAAGCTAGTTTATCTGTATGTAAAAAGGAAAACCAGGTATGTCTTACAATAAAAAAAAAAATAGGTATAGGTATAGCACACACATATGTAGGTATAGCACACACACTGGTCATTCGTACTGAGTTGACCTATTTGTGTCTCCACTTCTTGCCATGAATGAGTGTACTTGGTCTGTAACAATGTTTAGGTTGGTGGGATGTGTCAAAGTAACATCTACTTGAATGCCAGGGTCCAAGGTTTTTCCATATTTGCCCAGAGCATTGTACTTCCTCCACCAGCTAGACACTGTTTGGTAGTGCATCCTGATGCTATGTCTTCATAAGGAAGTAACAAACCAGGCCGTCCACATGATGTAAAAAATATGATACATCAGACCAGGCCACCTTCTTCCATTGCTACACAGTCCAGATCTGATGCTTACTTGACCATTATAGACACTTTTAGCAGTGGACAGGGTTTAGCATGGTCACTAGGTTTGCGGTTAAGCAGTCTTATAGTCTAGTTTGCGATAAATGCTCCATATAAAGCACATCACTGTACCCTTTATTCTACTGTGAACTGGTCATCTTTACACACTCGTTGTGCTATGCATTGGTTTATGCTCATATACAAACCCCTGCTTGGTTTGTTTCCTCCCTATTTGTGTAATTTATTGCAAACCTCATCTTCAGTTTATTATACTCGCGCTGCTCATCGTATTTCACTGAAGGTTCCTAAAACAAACACCATTTTTGGTCAGTCATCATTTCAAGTAGCTGCAGCCATAGACTGGAACAAACTGCAGGAAAATCCAAGGCTGGATAAATTTATTTCTAAGACAATTTAAAAAAAACAAATTACAGATATCTTAAGAGATACATGCAGCTGTATGACAAACTGATTTTTCTTTTATACTGTTGCTGGATGATTCAACTATGTGTTGTTGTATTGTGATCATCGTTGTTTGTTTTCAATGTCTTATGTAAATTTGTTTGTATGATTGTTCCTCAACAGGCTTTGCCTTTTGCCAGGCCACAATTGTAAATAAGAAGCAGTTCTTAATGACTTGCCTGGTTAAATAAAGGTTAAATAAATTTTAAAAAAAAATGCAGCAAGCTGGGATGCAAGCACAAAGATTTTTTTAACTATTCTCATACCAGACTGATGTTTTGGAGATGTTCTGACCCTGGCTCTGTTCTGACTCTGTCATATTGCCATCACAATTTGACCATAGTCAGAATCTTTCCAATACTTACGTTTTCATTAACCCCAAAAACGGACTGCTTACTTGCTGCCTAATATATTACACCCACTGATATGTACCATCATAGTCTGATGTTATTCACTTAACCTTTCAAGGATTTTAATGTTGTGGCTGTTCTGCCAGAAAACTGTCAAACAAGTGCCAGTGTTAGAAAGAAGTCAACATTGAACAATACTATAAAAAGACAATGTCTACCCCAGAAGCAACCAAACAACAGCAGCATATTTTACATATTTAAGTAATTTGGTCTTCAGATACAGATGTTTTTAACAGCTTCGTTTGAAACCCACACCCATGGCGGAGCCAGGCATTTTAAACATTTGGGGCTTAACCCACAGGTCCAGGACAATGCACGCCTCAGAAGATTTATTTATGCCAGCTATATGAACCGTTTTTCAAGTCATCTAAGACAATTGAATGCCAAAACAAATCTAACCATAGAGTATTCCAGATATTTAACCTGCTCAAACCAACTCCTGTTACATGTGCTTTGCTAAGCTTCAAATTTCATACATTCATAGAGGGAAGGTCACTTTCTTTCATTATCATTTTATTTAAAATAAAATAAGTCAAGCTAATATTTGTATGCGCTACCAATGCAAAGTATAACTTGCCAGCAAAAAAATTAAATAAAAATGTTATAAGAATATATAACATAAGAATATATAATAAAATAAGAATATTTATCATTGTCAAAACAGCAATCTAATGTATCTACATAAAGCCACTGGTAGTAAGGAGAAAACATTATTACAAATGATCCAAGTCAATAAATACTATTCTACAAATGAATTAAATACACAAGATAGAAAGAAATGTATTTTGAATACAACTAAAAATGACAATGGAAGCAACAACAAACAAAAAGCTAGGATTCGCCACAAATTATTACAAAGTTAGTTTGAAATTGTAGATGTTATAAAATGTTCTATCCCTGCATAGAAACAACACAACTGATGCAGTGATGTGGGGTCTGCTGACTAAAGACAACTTAAATCACAAATGAACAGATAAGAAAGTATCCAAATGTACAATATAATAAACTATTATCTTACCTCTGGGGTATTGCAGGAATCTAAAAGACTGATAATATTGGAATCATCTGGACTCTTCTTCAAAGATCCACTAGCACTAAGAGTCTTGTCATTGTATGGTGTGACGAACTTGAAATCACTGGTGCGTGATCCTGTTGTTAGATATCCATCATAATTGTAAGAACTGCGGAGAGTTCCAGCTCCCTCCACCTCTGCATAGTTTGGAGGGAGATAAGCGCTGGGAATGGCGACTGCGCCATCAAACAACAGTCTGGGATTTTTTCTGTGGCAAAACCTCACAGCCACGATGAGAATAAAGAACGTCAGAAAGAAGGTGGAAACAGAAACTAATGCAATGATTAAATAAAAAGTCCGTTTTGAGCTGCTCTCTGTCATATCTTTAAGTTCTGGAACTTCAGCAGAATTATCAGAAATCAATAAATATACAGAACAGGTGGCAGAAAGAGGAGGCTGTCCGTTGTCTTTTACTGAGATAACAAGGTTTTGTTTCATGCTATCAGATTCAGTAATATCTCTGAGTGCTCTGATTTCTCCACTATGGAGACCAATGCTGAAAAGTCCCAGCTGAGTACATTGAAAAATATGAAATGATAGCCACGCATTCTGACCAGAATCAGCATCAACAGCGATCACTTTGGATATCAGAGAACCTGAAAGAGCAGCTTTAGGGACCAATTCGGTCATTAAAGACTTTTCCTCCGGGGCAGGATATAATATCTGTGGAGTGTTGTCATTTTCATCTGTTATGAACACATTAACAGTCACGTTGCTGCTGAGTGGAGGAGATCCATTGTCTCTGGCTGCAATTAGGACCTTGAAGTTCCTGAACTTTTCATAATCAAAAGATCTTACTGCATGGATCACACCAGAGTCAGGGTTAACTGATAAAACAGAAGACACTGGAACACCATTTATTTCACCCGGCATAAGAGAATACAGTATTGTGCCATTCTGTCCCCAGTCTGGGTCTGTCGCAAGAACAGAACAAATAGAGATGCCTGGTTTGTTATTTTCAGCTACATATGCACTATACTTTTGCTCATCAAATTCTGGATAGTTATCGTTCACGTCTGCAACTAATAACAAAATTGATTTGTATGAACTAAGGGGAGGAGAACCCTCATCCATCGCTATAATTGTAATATTATACTCTGAAGTCTTTTCACGATCTAGGATGGACGATGTAACCAGGGAAAAATGGTTTTTAACAGATGGTTTTAATTTAAATGGAGCATCGTTTTGAACCATACATTTGACAGTGCCGCTGGATTCCATGTCTTTGTCTTGCACATATAGTAGCGCAACCTCTTCACCTATCAATGAGTTCTCAGCCACAGGTGACTTTAGTGACTTTACCATTATAACTGGGGCATTATCGTTTACATCAATAACATCTATGATTACTTTGCAAGTGGATGCTTGCCCAGCTCCATCTTTGGCCTTAATCCGAATTTCAAATGACGACGTGTCCTCAAAATCGATCTTTCCTTTAATAACTATTTGGCCGGTTTTGGGATCAATTGAAAAAAGACCTTTAGCCTTTCCAGAAATGTGACTAAATTCGTATGTAACCTCGCCATTTGGTCCGTCGTCTGCATCAGTAGCATTAACAGTTACCACTAGAGATTCTAATGGAATATTTTCAGGAATGCTCACCTTATATATTAGATTTTTAAATACTGGCTTATTATCATTGACATCCAAAATGCGAATCGAAACAAGTACAGTTCCAGATTTCGGAGGGTTACCCCCGTCATATGCGGTTATTAAAAGGGTGTGTTTGTCCTGCTTCTCACGATCCAGTTCATTATCCAAAAGTAATTCTGCATATTTTCCTGTTTCTGCATTCGTGTGTACAGTTAAACCGAAGTATTCATTATCTGTCAGCATGTACCGTTGTACTGTATTAGCACCTATGTCAGCATCAAGGGCTTCGTCTATGGAAAATCGTGCCCCCTTGTCTTCTGATTCTGTTATCTCTAAATAAATCTCGGCGTGGGGAAAAATTGGAAAATTGTCGTTTATATCCACAATTTCTATTGTCACACGATGTAATTCCAAAGGATTTTCAATGAAAAAATCGAAATCTAAAATACACACTGTCTTTTGTCCACATAGCTCCTCTCGATCGATTCTCTCGGATACAACCAAATCTCCAGTTTGGGCGTTGATTTCACAAAAACGAGATCCCCCTTCAAATTCAATTCTTGGATTTCGAGATAAAAACATGTTTCTGTTTATCCCTAAATCCTGTGCAATTTTACCGACCACAGAACCTTGCTTCTTCTCCTCCGGAATAGAATATCGGATATCACCAAAACATACATGCATAGCAAATGTCCCGATGACCAAGGCTGTCCACAACGACTTTCGCAGAGACAAGCACGCTCTATATGTCATTGTAAATCCAAGTTAATGTTCTGCTCGAAGTAAAAGAAACAAGAAGAACGCTTATGCACAGACGTGTCAATACAAAGAGTAGCTGCAGTGAGAAGGTGATTGGAACATGAGACTATTTCAAACCACGGTCAACAGCGACACACTGTGATATAAAAGTAGAAGAATCAAACTTATCTGCTAAGTAAAACCTGTTTCTAAACTGTCAGTACTATTACACGTTTCTGTTATTGTATCCAAAAAAGCCAAAACAATGCAACGTTTAAGATATTTTAAACATTTATATGAATATAATTAAATGAATATAATTATATGAATATAATCTGAATTATATTCATATATCTTATTATTATATATAGTTATTAATAAAACGTGTAAGAAATTAATGAACATTACCAAGACATATTAAATTTCTTACCACTAAGAAATTTCATGTATCTTAACGACATATTACATTTTAATTTACATTATCTGGACTCCTCTTTAAAGTTCCACTAGCTGTCTAGCAGTAAGTGTGTTATCATTGCTTAACTTGATTAACCTAACCCTTGTGTTCTGTTGATATTGACTTGTTCTTTAGAAGTACTGCCTTGTTCTTTAGAATCCCTGAGACCCCAGTGTTGTGTGGGTAAAATAAATTTAGAGAGAGAGAAGAGGTCAGCTATAACTTCAACAGGTATGCAAAAACTGAAACATATGAAAATATACTGTATTTATCATATTTCCAGGTGGGGACCCCAAACAGAAGTGTATAAATGTGTAAGTATATTTTAAAATCTATATTATTATATTTTATAAAATCTGGTTTGACAATATAGAGTTTTGTTCAGAATCAACACAGAGTAAAATTAGTTTAGAAACCAAAGAACCAGATAAAGCAGCCTCAGAATCATAGTCTTTACTATTACTTTTGATTACTATTGTCTCTGGCTACATTCTATATTTTAAAGGTCTTGAACTCAAGATCAAATAAATAATCTTGGATTACACCCGTACCTTCATAAATTAATTTAAAAAAAAATGATGAAACACTTTTTGATCTCACTGGGCATCAGAGAATACACCACTGTTTAGTCTCCAGTCTGAGTCCCTCACAAGAACAGAACAATCAAAGGTAGGATGTTTATTTTTTTTCAGTTATATTACTTCAAACTTCATCTTTAAAAACAGTAAGTTTGTCATTTAGGTCTGAAACATATATAAATATTGATAACAAAGGAATTGGAATTTTGTCTATTCTTGCTGTATACAAGCTGCAGTAGTAATACAAGTCTGTAGTCACTGTCTTATCCTACGCTTCATGATGTACCACACGATTTCAATAAAACACAGACCTGGACTGCAGGCAAGCCACTCAAGCACACATATTCTGGATCTTTGAAGCATCGCTGTTGTAGCACATGCAGAACGAGGCTTGGCATTATCTTGTCATGTGTCGAAAGTGCCTTCACCAATCTAAAAGTCATACCCCCCATACCATAACAGATGTTAGCTTTTGCACCTTCTGCTGATAACAATGCAAATAGTCTTTTTAATATATGACATGAATAATTTAATGTTCATTTTTTTAATAAGATGAATTTTGGTCAAGATGAGCTTTGGTCCAAATAACTCAGCAGCTTTTATTTATTTTTTTTGCATAGATATTATATAGGATTTATCTTTGTGTAATGGAGTTTCAAGTCACATCTCTATCTACCTACCTAACCACCTATCCACTAACCTACCTACCTACCTACCTTGTATCACCCCTTTGCCAGCAATTACAGCTGTAATTTTTCTTAGATATGTCTCTTTAAGCTGTGCACACTTTGATTTTAGCAGTTTATTTTATTCTTTATGGCAGATCTTTTTTCAGTCAGATTGAATAGCAAGCATATGCATACTGCCATCACCACGTTTCTAAGGTTTATAAGGACTCTAATTCTGGACTTTGTCTGTGTCACTCAAGGAAATTCAGAGGCCAGCCTCAATGCCACTTCATTGTTTTTAGACAAAGTAAACTATTGTCCCAGTCCTAGTTTGTGTATACACAGGAAGATTTTTTCAGTAATGTAACTTGTAATTTTAGAAAGGTTCAAGCTTGTGCCAGCCTTCCTCTATGTAAAATAAATGTGCCACTGTGTTACTGAAAACACTCAATGACTTAAATAGTGTTTGCTTAGTTGCTCTGATGTATGTCTCGCCACAATTTGATCACAGTGAACCACAGACAGTTAGTTGGACTTTATGGCTTGTTTAAAGTTCATGGTGAGTGTGTGCCTTTCCAAACTATAGTACCATAACTTGTGGGACTTTAGCTGCATTGTGGATTACTAACTTGTCATAATCTTTCTCCATTAGATTTTAAGCAGTTTTCCACTGCACTTGTTCTCAAATTCCTTAATGAATCACTAATAGCTTGGTGAGGGTGCTGACTTGTTTTTCCACACCCTTGTCAGTTTGACCATCACAACCTTGCCCTTTGTCATTATTTACTTCACTTTACTACAAATCATTACTAATGCTTTTTCAAAAGTCCAGGTTTTATCTCATAGGTTTTATTATGGTCCCACATCTACTATGCACACACACACACACACACACACACACACAAAACCTCATTTTTTTAATTACACAAATTTTAAAGCTACTATGTATTGGTGCCAAAATTACTAGTTGTGACTGAATTTACATATTATAAATCATAATTACAACAAAGCCACAAAAAACATCATCTTGAGGTTTTCTCTGAAATTTAAAGCACCATACAATACATAACCTTAGCAACACAGTCTCACAGTTATCATTACTGTTAACTACCACTGAAATATTAAAACAAAGTACAGTATATTGAAGGATGGTCAGCATTAACTTGAATAATGACCTAAAAAATAAAATAAAGCTGTGTGCCACTGTAATGTTTAAATTGTAAAGCAAACCTGACCAGCCAACATGTGACTTCTGGTTAAACTCTCTTTTGGCCACAATTCACAATTGTTTTCAAAAGCTCATTTTGCAAATAGAAAGCTTTAATTAAACTAAATGCTTTAATTAAACTAAATGCTCTCATTAACTTAATGCTTTAAAATTAAGCCAACTTCTGCCAAACACCTAACACATTTAACAATGTAACAAACTGAGGTAACAAAAAACTTCTAATTAAATGAGCATGTTTTAACTTTGACCTTACCTCTTGGTCATTGCTGGAATCTAAAAGACTGATCATGTTGGACGCATCTAGACTCTTCTTTAAAGTTCCACTAGCAGGAAGTGTGTCACTGTAAGATGTGACAAACTTGAAGTCACTGGTGCGTGATCCTGTTGTTAGATATCCATCATAATTGTAAGAACTGCGGAGAGTTCCAGCTCCCTCCACCTCTGCATAGTTGGGAGGGAGATATGCACTGGGAATAGCAACTGCTCCATCAAACAACAGTCTGGGTTTTCTTCTGTGGCAAAACTTCACAGCCACAATCAGTATAATGAAAGTCAGAAAGAAGGTGGAGACGGAAACCAGTGCGATAATCAAATAAAAAGTCATTTTGGAGTTGCTCTCCTTATAAACCTCATCTTTAAACTCTGGAACTTCAGCAAGGTTATCGGAAATAAGTAAATATACAGAACAGGTTGCAGAGAGAGGAGGCTGTCCGTTGTCTTTCACTGAAATGACAATGTTTTGTTTCATGCTGTCAGATTCGGATATGTCCCTCAGTGCTCTGATTTCTCCACTATGAAGACCAATGGTGACCAATCCCTGATCGGTGAATTTTAAAATATGATAAGATAACCAAGCATTTTGTCCAGAGTCTGCGTCCACAGCAATTACCTTTGAGATTAAAGAACCCGCCAGAGCAGCTTTTGGAACTATCTCCATCATCAAAGACTTTCCATCAGAAGAAGGGTATAATATTTGAGGAGCGTTGTCATTCTCATCTGTTATAAACACACTCACAGTTATGTTGCTGCTGAGTGGAGGAGAACCATTGTCTCTGGCAACAACCTGAACTGTAAAGTTCCTAAACCTCTCATAGTCAAATGACTTCATAGCATTTATTACTCCTGTATCTGTATTAATAGATAAAAACGAAGATACTGGAACACTGTTGACCTTACTGGGTACTAAAGAATACAGTACTGTACCATTCTGTCTCCAATCTGGGTCTCTCGCAGTCACAGAACAAATAGAGATTCCTGGTTTGTTGTTTTCAACTACGTATGCAATGTAAGATTCCTGTTCAAATACTGGATGGTTGTCATTGATGTCTGAAATTGATAAATGAATAATCATGGTGGAGGATAATGGTGGAGAGCCTCCATCAGTAGCAGTAATAGTAATGTTGTAATCCGTATCTTTTTCTCTATCCAGCAAATTTGTTGTAACTAAAGAAAAATAGTTCTTAATAGATGGGTTCAATTTAAAAGGAATGTTTTCCTTTATAGAGCAGTGTATTTTTCGATTATCTCCTGAATCCTTATCTTGAACAGTTATAATAGCAACTTCGGTGCCTGCTTCTGCATTTTCAGTTATGGGGTTATTTAGTGACTTGATAATGATTCGCGGTTCATTGTCATTGACGTCAGTGATATCTATAATAATTTTTGCAGTCGATGCTTGACCAGGACCATCTATGGCCTGGACACCAATTTCATAGTACCTCTCCTCTTCATAGTCTATATTACCGCTCACTTTAATTTGCCCAGTTTGCTTATCAATCGTAAATACATGTGCTGCATCATCGGAAATGCGACTAAATTCATATGTTAAAGCTCCATTTGCTCCTTCATCAGCATCTGATGCGCTTACAGTGACGACTTCTGTACCTAAAGGTGCATTTTCAAACAAAGTTACTTTATATACAGGTTGACTAAACACTGGAATATTATCGTTAGCATCCAGCACAGTAATGTGTATAACAGCGGTCCCAGATCTCTGAGGAATCCCACCATCAAATGCAGTGAGAATTAAGTCAATGTATTTTTGTTGTTCACGATCCAGTTTCTTTTCGATTATCAGCTCTGCATTTTTGACCTTTTCAATATTTTCTTGTACAGACAAAACGAAATTATCGTTGATTTCGAGAGAATATCCTTTAACTCCGTTTTGGTCGATGTCTGAATCATGAGCCTCATCCAAACGGAATCGCTGCCCTTTATTAACGGATTCCCTTATTTCAAAAGTAATGCGTTCCTTAAGAAATTTTGGTACATTGTCATTGATATCTTCGATTTGCAGGGAAATGCGATGCAGTTCGAGTGGATTTTCCAACACAAGCTCATAATTCAGGATACAGTTTTGCCTTGCACCGCAAAGCTTTTCACGGTCTATTGTTTCCGCAATGATCAGATCTGCAGTATTTAAATTAATATCCACATACCGCTTGCTGTTGTCTTCTGTATCTATCCGGGCCTTTCGCACTGATAATTTTAAAGCATCAAGTCCTAGATCCTTTGCTATGTTACCAATAACATACTGATGTTTCATTTCTTCTTGAACCGTGTAGCTCAAATCTCCAGTGACGGTGCGCAGATTGCAGAGAGCAAAGAAAACCACTGAGAAAACAACGTTCACGTTCACCGAGCTACGTATCATGGTCGCCTATCAAAATGTAACAAAATTAAAGAAGAGAAATATTAAAATATTCGTATTTCCTCCTTCGTCGCACTGATTTATCTGGCGTTTGTTCTGACTGCTGTTCTGGGAATGGATAGACATTTAAAAGATGGGCGGTGAGTGACTGAGTCTGTTTTCTGCTGGTGAAGAGCGACACCCTGTGTATTTTGCAACTATTACACTCTCACACTCGAGTTTCCTAAACGTAATAATACAGCACATTTAAACCAGTGTGTGATGGTAGCGGTTCTGCCAAAATCAATTATTAGAATAAATCTAAATACTTAATTCATCGCGGGCTTAAAAATATAAGAGAGTTATCGTACATTAATACATTATACTATACTGACATTAAAATATCTTGCAGTAAAAACCTTGAAGTGACACATTTTACATAGAAGAAGATCTGTCAGTAAGTCCAGTGCAATCAAACATTAACGGCTGTATAACGGAATAGCACACACTAAAATTAGTAAACTGGAAGAAAGACTGCAGTAACGACACAGTAAACAGCAAATATTAAAAAAGTAAAAACTTAAAGCATTGTGAATAAATGAATAATGTGTAGTTAATTTGACTATGGTCATTCATTTTAGTCCATGTTATTTTTATTTTTCTAAGGTGGTCTGCGTAAAATTTAAATTAAGAGAAATTGTATTATAAAAGCTTGTATGTATGTATGTAGATATAGATATAGATAAAGATATATACACACAACCCATCACAAGGCTTCGGCCATGCTCTTTATCTCACATACAGCCAGTCATAACTGTGTAAACACCCAAACAGCTGAGAACACTTTTGTGATTCAAACCTGAATAATACTATTATTGAAAATAGACTAATATACACATGGGCAATCGAGATTCTTGCCACAAAAATTACTTTTCAACACAATTAAGTTGGAGTAACATTTTCATCAGGAGAACTAATACAGTCACCTAGTCTGTATTTAAGATTAAACAAAATGTTCTAAATCGGAGATGACAACTTTACCGATACAACGCTGTCCAGTAATTGGTGCTGAAATCTGCTGGAAAAGTGAGACTGAGACTGAGACTGAGACTGAGACTGAGACTGAGCGAGAGAGAGAGAGAGAGAGAGAGAGAGAGAGAGAGAGAGAGATAGATAGAGGTTTGTTGTTGGCCAGATGTTAATGTGGGTAAATGCTTTGGTTTGAAGGCGTGAATACACCCAAAGCTCCTGTTCATTTACTCACTTAAACCAATATACAGGATTGGCAAATCTATCCACTACTATAAAAACAAAAGAGAAATGAAAGTAACCATATATATTTTCAAAAATTCAAAGCTGTGCGTAGATCCACACTGTCTACTGTGCCCACTGCACAACCAATAATTGTTCTCAGGTAATCCAAAATCAAGACCAGGCTTCAAATAAAAATACACAACTTACACAATTAAAATTATAAGTAAAAAGTTCCACTATAATATACATAAAACGTTTGTCTTACCTCTAGGCTATTGCAGGAATCTAACAGGTTGATCATATTTGAATCTTCAGGATCCTTTTTCAAAGTTCCACTAAATGTGTTGTCATTGTAAGATGTGACAAACTTGAAGTCACTGGTGCGTGATCCTGTTGTTAGATAGCCATCATAATTGTAAGAACTGCGAAGAGTTCCAGCTCCCTCCACCTCTGCATAGTTGGGAGGGAGATAAGCACTGGGAATAGCAACTGCTCCATCAAACAAGAGTCTGGGTTTTCTCCTATTGCAAAACTTTATGGCCACAATCAAAACAATAAAAGTCAGAAAAAAGGTCGAAACAGAAACTAGTGCAATAATCAGATAAAATGTAATTTTGGAGTTGCTCTCTTCATAAGTTCTGTCTTTAAATTCTGGACCTTCAGCAGGGTTATCAGAGATAAGCAAATACACAGAACAGGTTGCAGACAGAGAAGGATGGCCATTATCTTTCACTGAGACAACAAGGTTCTGTTTCATGCTATCAGATTCAGTAATGTCCCGTAGCGCTCTGATTTCTCCATTATGAAGTCCAATAGTAAAAAGTCCAGCATCAGTAGCTTTCAAAATCTGATATGACAACCAAGCATTCTGTCCAGAGTCTGCATCCACAGCAATAACTTTTGAGACCAAAGAACCTGATAAAGATGCTTTAGGAACCATCTCAGTCAAAAAAGACTTTCCATCAGAAGAGGGGTATAATATTTGAGGAGAGTTGTCATTCTCATCTGTTATAAACACACTCACAGTTACGTTGCTGCTGAGTGGAGGAGAACCATTGTCTCTGGCAACAACCTGAACTTTGAAGTTCCTAAACCTCTCGTAGTCAAATGACTTCATAGCATGTATTACCCCTGTATCAGTATTAATAGACAAAAACGAAGATACTGGAACACTGTTGACCATACTGGGCACCAAAGAATACAGTACTGTACCATTCTGTCTCCAGTCTGGGTCTCTCGCAGTCACAGAACAAATAGAGATACCCGGTTTGTTGTTTTCAACTATGTATGTAATGTATGATTCCTGTTCAAATGCTGGTTGGTTGTCATTAATATCTGAAATTGATAAATGTATAGTCATGGTGGAAGATAATGGTGGAGAGCCTCCATCGGTAGTGATAATTGTAACATTGTAATCTGCGTCCTTTTCTCTATCCAGCAAAGTTGTTGTAACTAAAGAGAAATAGTTCTTAATAGATGGGTTCAATCTGAAAGGAATGTTTTCCTGAACGGAGCACCGGATTTGGCGATTATCACCAGTATCTTTATCTTGAACATTAATAATGGCCACTTCAGTGCCTACCATTGCATTCTCGGGTATGAGGTCAGTTAATGCCTTGAGAATAATTCGAGGTTCATTGTCATTGATGTCAATTATATCTATTATAATACTTGCAGTTGATGCTAGTCCAGGGCCATCTATGGCCTGTGCTTCAATTTCATAGTATCTCTCCTCTTCATAGTCTAAATGTCCGCTCACTTTAATTTGCCCAGTTTGCTTATCAATTGTAAATAAATGTGCTGCACCATCAGAAATGCGACTAAATTCATATGTTAAGGCTCCATTTGCTCCTTCGTCAGCATCTGATGCGCTTACAGTGACGACTTCTGTACCTAAAGGTGCATTTTCAAGCAAAGTTACTTTATATACAGGTTGACTATACACTGGAATATTATCGTTAGCATCCAACACAATTATGTGTATTCCAGCAGTACCAGATCTTTGAGGAATCCCACCATCAAATGCAGTGAGGATAAAATAAATGTCTTTCTGCTGTTCACGATCCAGTTCATTTTCAAGTACAAGCTCTGCATATTTTCGCCCATTGTTATTATCTTGCACAGACAAAACAAAATGATCGTTCCTCTCCAGCGAATATCCTTTAACTCCGTTTTGACCGATGTCTGAATCATGAGCCTCATCCAAACGATATCGCTGCCCTTTTATAACTGATTCCCTTATTTCAAAAGTAATGCGGTCCCTAAGAAATTTTGGCGCATTATCATTAATGTCTTCAATGTGTAGGGAAATTCGATGCAGTTCGAGTGGATTTTCCAACACAAGCTCATAATTCAGGATACAGTTTTGCTTTGAGCCACAAAGCTTTTCACGGTCTATTGTTTCCGCAATGATCAGATCTCCAGTATTTAAATTAATATCCACATACCGCTTGCTGTTGTCCTCTGTATCTATCCGGGCCTTTCGCACTGATAATTTTAAAGCATCAAGTCCTAGATCCTTTGCTGTGTTACCAATAACATACTGATGTTTCATTTCTTCTTGAACCGTGTAGCTCAAATCTCCAGTGACGGTGCGCAGATTGCAAAGAGCAAAGAAAACCACTGAGAAAACAACGTTCACGTTCACCGAGCTGCGCAACATGGTCGCCTATCAAAATGTAACAAAATTGAAGAAGAGAAATACTAAAAAATTCGTATTTCCTCCTTCGTCGCACTGATTTATTTGGCGTTTGTTCTGACTGCTGTACTGGAAATGGATAGACATTTAAAAGATGGGCGGTGAGTGACTGAGTCTGTTTTCTGCTGGTGAAGAGCGACACCCTGTGTATTTTGCCACTATTACACTACTACGCTCGAGTTTCTTAAACATAATAAAACAGCAAATTTTAAGCAATTTATGATGGAAGCGGTTCTGCCAAAATTAATTATTAGAATAAATGTAAATAATTAAATTCATCGCGGGCTTAAAAATATAAGAGAGTTATCGTACATTAATACATTACACTATACTGATATTAAAATATCTTGCAGTAAAAACCTTGGAGTGACACGTTTAACATAGAATAAGATCTGTCAGTAAACCCAGTGCAATCAAACATTACCGGCCGTATAACTGAATAGCACACACTAAAATTAGTAAACTGGAAGAAAGACTGCAGTCACGATACAGTAAACAGTAAGTATTAAAAAAGTAAAAACTTAAAGCATTTTGAATAAATGAATAATCTGGATTTTAGTCCATGTTATTTTATTTTTTCTGAAGTGATCTGCGTAAAATTTAAATTAAGAGAAAATGTATTATTAAAGGTTGTATGTATGTACTGTAGATATAGATGCAGATAAAGACATATTCACACAATCCATCACAAGGCTTCAGCCATGCCCTTTATCTCACATACAGCCAGTCATAACTGTGTAGACACCCAAACAGCTGAGAACACTGTTGTGATTTAAACCTTAATAATATTATTATTGAAAAAAAACTAATATACATATGGGCAATCTAGATTCTTGCCACCAAGTATACTTTTCAACACAATTGAGTTGGAGTAACATTTTCATCAGGGGGACCAACACAGTCACCTAGTCTATATTTAATATTAAACGAAATTAATTAAACTAAATCGGAGATTACAACTTTACAGATACAACGCTGTCCAGTAGCTGGTGCTGAAATCTGCTGGACAAGTGAGACAGAAACCGACAGATTGACATGAAGAGAGAAAGAGAGAGAGGAGAGAGGTTTCCTTATTGGTCAGATGTTAATATGGGTAAGTGCATTGGTTAAAAACCAGGAATACACCAAAAGGTCCTGTTCATTTACTCACTTAAACCAATATGCAAGATTGGCAAATCTATCCACTACAATAAAAACAAAAAAGAAAGGGAAGTAAACATGTATATTTTCAAAAATTGGGAGCTGTGCATAATCCACACTGTCTACTGTGTCACTGTACATGCAATAATTGTTCTCAGGTAATCCAAAATCAAGACCAGGCTTCAAATAAAAATACACAATTTACACAATTAAAATTATTTACTGAGTAAAAAGTTCCACTAAAATATAATTAAATCTTTTGTCTTACCTCTAGGCTATTGCAGGCATCTAACAGGTTGATCATATTTGAATCTTCAGGATCCTTTTTCAAAGTTCCACTAAATGTGTTGTCATTGTAAGATGTGACAAACTTGAAGTCACTGGTGCGTGATCCTGTTGTTAGATAGCCATCATAATTGTAAGAACTGCGAAGAGTTCCAGCTCCCTCCACCTCTGCATAGTTGGGAGGGAGATAAGCACTGGGAATAGCAACTGCACCATCAAACAACAGTCTGGGTTTTCTCCTATTGCAAAACTGTATGGCCACAATCAAAACAATAAAAGTCAGAAAAAAGGTGGAAACAGAAACTAGCGCAATAATCAAATAAAATGTCAGTTTGGAGTTGCTCTCCTCATAAGTTGTGTCTTTAAATTCTGGACCTTCAGCAGGGTTATCAGAGATAAGCAAATACACAGAACAGGTCGCAGAGAGAGAAGGATGGCCATTATCTTTCACTGAGACAACAAGGTTTTGTTTCATAGTATCAGATTCAGTAATGTCTCTTAGCACTCTGATTTCTCCATTATGAAGTCCAATAGTAAATAGTCCAGTATCAGTAGCTTTCACAATATGATATGACAACCAAGCATTCTGTCCAGAGTCCGCATCAACAGCAATAACTTTTGAAACCAAGGAACCTGATGAAGATGCTTTAGGAACCATCTCAGTCAAAAAAGACTTTCCATCAGAAGAAGGGTATAATATTTGTGGAGAGTTATCATTCTCATCTGTTATAAACACACTCACAGTTACGTTGCTGCTGAGTGGAGGAGAACCATTGTCTCTAGCTACAACCTGAACTTTGAAGTTCCTAAACCTCTCGTAGTCAAATGACTTCATAGCATGTATTACCCCTGTATCGGCATTAATAGACAAAAACGAAGATACTGGAACACTGTTGACCTTACTGGGTACTAAAGAATACAGTACTGTACCATTCTGTCTCCAGTCTGGGTCTCTCGCAGTCACAGAACAAATAGAGATACCTGGTTTGTTGTTTTCAACTATGTATGTAATGTATGATTCCTGTTCAAATACTGGATGGTTGTCATTAATGTCTGAAATTGATAAATGTATAGTCATGGTGGAGGATAATGGTGGAGAGCCTCCATCGGTAGCAATAATTGTAACGTTGTAATCAGCATCTTTTTCTCTATCCAGCAAACTTGTTGTAACTAAAGAAAAATAGTTTTTAATAGATGGGTTCAATTTGAAAGGAATGTTTTCCTGAACGGAGCACCGGATTTGGCGATTATCACCAGTATCTTTATCTTGAACATTAATAATGGCCACTTCAGTGCCTGTCATTGCATTCTCGGGTATGGGGTCAGTTAATGCCTTGAGAATAATTCGAGGTTCATTGTCATTGATGTCAATTATATCTATTATAATACTTGCAGTTGATGCTAGTCCAGGGCCATCTATGGCCTGTGCTTCAATTTCATAGTACCTCTTCTCTTCATAGTCTAAATGTCCGCTCACTTTAATTTGCCCAGTTTGCTTATCAATTGTAAATAAATGTGCTGCACTCTCGGTAATGCGACTAATTTCATATGTTAAAGCTCCATTTGCTCCTTCGTCAGCATCTGATGCGCTTACAGTGACGACTTCTGTACCTAAAGGGGCATTTTCAAGCAAAGTGACTTTATATACAGGTTGACTAAAATCTGGAATATTATCGTTAGCATCCAACACGATAATGTGTATTCCAGCTGTACCAGATCTTTGAGGAATCCCACCATCAAATGCAGTAAGGATTAAATAAATGTCTTTTTGCTGTTCACGATCCAGTTCATTTTCAAGCACAAGCTCTGCATATTTTCGCCCATTGTTATTATCTTGCACAGACAAAACAAAATGGTCGTTCCTCTCCAGCGAATATCCTTTAACTCCGTTTTGGCCGATGTCTGAATCATGAGCTTCATCCAAACGGAATCGCTGCCCTTTATTAACGGATTCACTGATTTCAAAAGTAATGCGTTCCTTTAAGAATTTTGGCGCATTATCATTAATGTCTTCAATTTGTAGGGAAATTCGATGCAGTTCGAGTGGATTTTCCAACACAAGCTCATAATTCAGGATACAGTTTTGCTTTGAGTCGCAAAGCTTTTCTCGGTCTATTGTTTCCGCAATGATCAGATCTCCAGTATTTAAATTAATATCCACATACCGCTTGCTGTTGTCCTCTGTATCTATCCGGGCCTTTCGCACTGATAATTTTAAAGCATCAAGTCCTAGATCCTTTGCTACGTTTCCAATTACATGCCGATGTTTCATTTCTTCTTGAACCGTGTAGCTCAAATCTCCAGTGACGGTGCGCAGATTGCAAAGAGCAAAGAAAACCACTGAGAAAACAACGTTCACTTTCACAGAACTACGCACCATGGTCGCCTATCAAAATGTAACAAAATTAAAGAAGAGAAATTTTAAAATATTCGAATTTCCTCCTTCGTCACACTGATATATCTGGTGATTGTTCTGACTGCTGTACTGAGAATCGATAGACATTTAAAAGATGGGCGGTAAGTGACTGAGTCTGTTTTCTGCTGGTGAAGAGCGACACCCTGTGTATTTTGCAACTATTACACTCTCACACTCGAGTTTCCTAAACGTAATAATAAAGCAAATTTAAACCAGTGTTTGATGGCAGCAGTTCTGCCAAAATCAATTATTCGAATAAATCAATAATTAGAATTAAGCTAAATACTTAATTTCATCTTGGGCTTAAAAATATAAGAGAGTTATTGTACATTAATACATTATACTATACTGACATTAAAATATATTGCAGTAAAAACCTTGGAGTGACACGATTTACATAGAAGATAATCTGTCAGTAAGTCCAGTGCAATCAAACATTACCGGATGTATAACTGAATAGCACACACACTAAAATTAGTCAACTGGAAGAAAGACTACAGTCACGACACAGTCAACAGCAAGTATTAAAAAAAGAAAAAACTTAAAGCATTGTGAATTAATTAATGTGTAGATAATTTGACTATGGTAATTCATTTTAGTCCATGATATTTTAATTTTTTTAAAGTGATCTGCTTAAAATTTAAATTAAGAGAAAATGTATTATAAAAGGTTGTATGTATGTACGGTATATAGATATAAATATATATACACACATTCCATCATAAGGCTTCGACCATGCCCTTTATCTCACAGACAGCCAGTCATAACTGTGTAGACACTCAAACAGCTGAGAACACTATTGTGATTTAAATCTGAATAATATTATTATTAAAAAAAACTAATATACATATGGGCAATCTAGATTCTTGCCACAACGATTACTTTTCAACACAATTGAGTTGGAGTAACATTTTAGATACAACGCTGTCCAGTAACTGGTGCTGAAATCTGCTGGACAAGTGAGACAGAAACCGACAGATAGACATGGAGAGAGAAAGAGAGAGAGAAGGAGAGAAGTTTTCTTATTGGTCAGATGTTAATGTGGGTAAGTGCATTGGTTAAAAGGCAGGAATACACCAAAAGCTCCAGTTAATTTACTCACTTAAACCAATATGCAGGATTGGCAAATCTATCCACTACAATAAAAACAAAAGAGAAAGGGAAGTAAACATGTATATTTTCAAAAATTGGGAGCTGTGCGTTCTGAGGTCACTGTCTACTGTGTCACTGTGCATGCAATAATTGTTCTCAGGTAATCCAAAATCAAGACCAGGCTTCAAATTAAAATACACAATTTACACAATTAAAATTATTTACTGAGTAAAAAGTTCCACTAAAATATACTCAAATCTTTTGTCTTACCTCTAGGCTATTGCAGGAATCTAACAGGTTGATTATATTTGAATCTTCAGGATCCTTTTTCAAAGTTCCACTAAATGTGTTGTCATTGTAAGATGTGACAAACTTGAAGTCACTGGTGCGTGATCCTGTTGTTAGATAGCCATCATAATTGTAAGAACTGCGAAGAGTTCCAGCTCCCTCCACCTCTGCATAGTTGGGAGGGAGATAAGCACTGGGAATAGCAACTGCTCCATCAAACAACAGTCTGGGTTTTCTCCTATTGCAAAACTTTATGGCCACAATCAAAACAATAAAAGTCAGAAAAAAGGTGGAAACAGAAACTAGTGCAATAATCAGATAAAATGTAATTTTGGAGTTGCTCTCTTCATAAGTTCTGTCTTTAAATTCTGGACCTTCAGCAGGGTTATCAGAGATAAGCAAATACACAGAACAGGTTGCAGACAGAGAAGGATGGCCATTATCTTTCACTGAGACAATAAGGTTCTGTTTCATGCTATCAGATTCAGTAATGTCCCGTAGCGCTCTGATTTCTCCATTATGAAGTCCAATAGTAAAAAGTCCAGCATCAGTAGCTTTCAAAATCTGATATGACAACCAAGCATTCTGTCCAGAGTCTGCATCCACAGCAATAACTTTTGAGACCAAAGAACCTGATGAAGATGCTTTAGGAACCATCTCAGTCAAAAAAGACTTTCCATCAGAAGAGGGGTATAATATTTGAGGAGAGTTGTCATTCTCATCTGTTATATACACACTCACAGTTACGTTGCTGCTGAGTGGAGGAGAACCATTGTCTCTGGCAACAACCTGAACTTTGAAGTTCCTAAACCTCTCGTAGTCAAATGACTTCATAGCATGTATTACTCCTGTAGCTGTATTAATAGACAAAAACGAAGATACTGGAACACTGTTGACCATACTGGGTACCAAAGAATACAGTACTGTACCATTCTGTCTCCAGTCTGGGTCTCTCGCAGTCACAGAACAAATAGAGATACCTGGTTTGTTGTTTTCAACTATGTATGTAATGTATGATTCCTGTTCAAATACTGGTTGGTTGTCATTAATGTCTGAAATTGATAAATGAATAATCATGGTGGAAGATAATGGTGGAGAGCCTCCATCGGTAGCAATAATTGTAATGTTGTAATCCGCATCTTTTTCTCTATCCAGCAAACTTGTTGTAACTAAAGAAAAATAGTTCTTAATAGATGGGTTCAATTTGAAAGGAATGTTTTCCTGAACGGAGCACCGGATTTGGCGATTATCACCAGTATCTTTATCTTGAACATTAATAATGGCCACTTCAGTGCCTACCATTGCATTCTCGGGTATGAGGTCAGTTAATGCCTTGAGAATAATTCGAGGTTCATTGTCATTGATGTCAATTATATCTATTATAATACTTGCAGTTGATGCTAGTCCAGGGCCATCTATGGCCTGTGCTTCAATTTCATAGTATCTCTCCTCTTCATAGTCTAAATGTCCGCTCACTTTAATTTGCCCAGTTTGCTTATCAATTGTAAATAAATGTGCTGCACCATCGGAAATGCGACTAAATTCATATGTTAAGGCTCCATTTGCTCCTTCGTCAGCATCTGATGCGCTTACAGTGACGACTTCTGTACCTAAAGGTGCATTTTCAAGCAAAGTGATTTTATATACAGGTTGACTAAACACTGGAATATTATCGTTAGCATCCAACACGATAATGTGTATTCCAGCTGTACCAGATCTTTGAGGAATCCCACCATCAAATGCAGTAAGGATTAAATAAATATCTTTTTGCTGTTCACGATCCAGTTCATTTTCAAGCACAAGCTCTGCATATTTTCGCCCATTGTTATTATCTTGCACAGACAAAACAAAATGATCGTTCCTCTCCAGCGAATATCCTTTAACTCCGTTTTGGCCGATGTCTGAATCATGAGCTTCATCCAAACGATATCGCTGCCCTTTATTAACGGATTCACTGATTTCAAAAGTAATGCGCTCTTTAAGAAATTTTGGCGCATTATCATTAATGTCTTCAATTTGTAGGGAAATGCGATGCAGTTCGAGTGGATTTTCCAACACAAGCTCATAATTCAGGATACAGTTTTGCCTTGAACCGCAAAGCTTTTCTCGGTCTATTGTGTCCGCAATGATCAGATCTCCAGTTAAATTAATATCCACATACCGCTTGCTGTTGTCCTCTGTATCTATCCGGGCCTTTCGCGTTGATAATGTTAAAACATTGAGTCCTAAATCATTTGCTACATTTCCAATTACATGCTGATGTTTCATTTCTTCTTGAACCGTGTAGCTCAAATCTCCACTGACGGTGCGCAGATTGAACAGTAGACTACATAAAACCGCTGTTAATACACTTTTAAATGTTCCAAATTTTACATCCTTTGAGCTTAGTGACAACATGGTTCCTTTTGTTTTGACACGTTGAAGCAAGCGCCACGAAATGATAGAGTCTTTTTAGAGACGGTGGTTTATCTGTCGCGTCGATTGTTCTGACTTCTATTGTGAGCTACGATTACATTTAGTAGATGGGCGTTTAGTGGTTTAGGCTGTTTTCTCCTGGTAAAGAGCGACACCCTGTGCATTTTGAGAATATAACACTCTCAAAAATATCATGCACTTTTTTTTGACTTTATAGTCATAGAAACAAGTAAATCCTAAGTTTAATTAATACAATAAATAGATGACATCCATAAAAATTATTTTGCAACATACAACTTATTTGAAGCCATTTAACAAAAAACAAGATTACAAACTTGTAAACTGATGCAGTTCCTCAGGTTTAAGAGAGCTGCACAAAATAACAGTTCTTACATAACCAACTAATAAACAATTTCGGTACACCGAGTGGCTTACCAGACAACAAATAAAAATATGAATATAAATAAAAAAAGAAAACATCATGAGAGTAGTCCAATGAAATTTAGATGTCGTTAACAAAACTAACTTAAGGATGTGCCTATGTGACATAATGAAATTGTAAAGTATCGAACCAAAATTAAACAAAGCTGAAGTTGCGTTTATCAGAGAAAAATGTGATAGTTTGTGTCATTTGGTGATTCCTCCCATGTGTATTTGGATTTTTAAGATTTCCACTATGTTCCTTGTGCACTGCAAAGCTGCAACGTTCTCTGATTTGGGCTTAAATATGTTCAGGACATCAACTAAATATATATAAAATGTTCAAAAACTAGCGCTTTCATTTGACAAAGGGGTCGAGATGGCTACAGTGCTTACATATAAACAAACACAACGTGGGAGTACACCCATGGCATGGCGCGAGTTTTAAGCAGGGATTTAAACCATCACATATTACTCTTCAATACCTGTAAACAATGTGTATATTAGTAACATGTACCCGGAGGAAACTCGAGCAGACATAATGAGACCATACCAAACGCTTTACCAGTTTAAAAAACCAAGACTAGAAACCTCAGCCACACCTCCTGCTATGCCACCACTAGTCCCTCTATATTTGTCAGGTAGTCCAAAAATACAAGAACTTGGTTACAATATTATGTTGCTTAATCAAATAGCTTGTAAAAAATCATCTTACCTCTAGGGTATTGAACGAATCTAACAGACTAACCATGTGGGGTTTATCTGGACTCTTCTTTAAAGAAGCAGTAAGCGTGTTGTCATTGTAAGACGTAATGAACTTAAAGTCACTGGTACGTGATCCTGTTGTTAGATATCCATCATAATTGTAAGAACTTCGAAGAGTTCCAGCTCCCTCCACCTCTGCATAGTTAGGAGAAAGATACGCGCTGGGAATGGCGACCGCTCCATCAAACAACAGTCTTGGTTTCCTCCCGTGGCAAAACCTCACAGCCACAATGAGAATAATAAAAGTCAGAAAAAAAGTTGACACAGAAACAAGCGCAACGATCAAATAAAATGTCAGATTGGAGTTGCTTTCCTCATAGGTCATATCTTTAAGTTCTGGAACATCAGCAAGGTTATCAGAAATAAGCAAATATACAGCACATGTTGCAGAAAGAGGAGGCTGTCCGTTATCTTTCACTGAGATAACTAGGTTTTGTTTCACGCTGTCTGGTTCACTTATGTCCCGTAGTGCTCTGATTTCTCCACTGTGAAGGCCAATACTGAAAAGTCCCGGATCGGTAGATTTAACAATCTGATAAGAGAGCCACGCATTCTGTCCAGAGTCTGCATCTACAGCAATCACTTTTGAGACCAAAGAGCTCGAAAGCGCAGCTTTAGGAACCATCTCAGTCATTAAAGACTTTTCCTCCGGAGCTGGGTATAATATTTGAGGAGAGTTATCATTTTCGTCTGTTATAAAAACACTTACAGTAGTATTACTGCTAAGTGGAGGAGAACCATTGTCTCTGGCTAACACCTGGAATTTGAAGTTTCGGATCTTCTCATAATCAAATGATCTCACAGCATGGATTACCCCGGTATCTGCATTAACTGATACAAATGAGGCTACTGGTATACTGTTGACCTCACTGGGTACCAGAGAATACATTACTGTTCCGTTCTGCCTCCAGTCTGGGTCTGTTGCAGTAACCGAACCAATTAAGCTACCTGGTTTGTTGTTTTCTGTTACATATGCGGTAAAGAACTGCTGAACAAAACTGGGTGAGTTGTCGTTCACGTCTGACACAGTTAAATTAATTGTCATGAATGAGGACAGTGGTGGAGTGCCTCTATCAGTAGCAACGATCGTTATGTTATAATTTGTCTCTTTCTCTCTGTCAAGGATGCCCGTGGTTAGCAGGGTAAAATAATTCTTTATCGATTTATTTAATTTAAAGGGGACATTTTCTTGAATAGAGCATTGAACCTGGCGATTATCCCCAGAGTCTTTATCCTGAACATTAATAATGGCTACTTCGGTGCCAGCAATAACATTCTCAGGTAACGGGTTGTTTAAAGCCTTAATGTTAATATTAGGTGCATTGTCATTTACATCACTGACATTTATAATAATAGTTGCAGTTGATGCTAAACCAGATCCATCTTTGGCCCGAATACCAATTTCATAATATTTTTCATCCTCATAATCAATATCTCCATTTACACTAATTTGCCCAGTAAGCTTCTCAATTGTAAATAATAACGCTGCACTATGAGAAATGTGGCTAAATTCATATGTAACAGCTCCATTCGCTCCTTCATCAGCATCGTACGCGTTCACAGTAACGACTTCTGTACCTAAAGGTGCATTTTCAACCAAAACGACTCTATATACTGGCTGACCAAACACTGGAACATTATCGTTAGCATCAAGCACAGATATGTGAATGACAGCAGTCCCCGATCTCTGAGGAATTCCGCCGTCAAATGCAGTAAGAATCAAGTCAATGTCCTTTTGTTGTTCACGATCCAGCTCTCTCTCAAGCACCAACTCAGCATATTTCCGCCCGTTTTTATTGTCGTGTACAGACAAAGAAAAATGATTGTTAATCTGGAGTGAATAGCCTATAACACCGTTTACTCCGACATCAGAATCATGAGCTTCGTCCAAAACGAAATGCTGTCCTTTTATTGCAGATTCTTGGATCTCAAATGCAATACGCTTGTTAAGAAATGTTGGAGCATTATCATTAATATCGTCAATTTGTAGAGAAATGCGATGCAACTCGAGTGGATTTTCTAACACGAGCTCATAATTCAGGATGCAGTTTTGCCTCGAGCCACACAGTTTTTCCCTGTCTATTATCTCTGCAATAATCAAATCCCCAGTATTGAAATGTACATCCACAAACCCCTTGCTGCTGTCATCTATCCGAGCCTTTCGGCCTGTAAGTTTTAAAACATCGAGTCCGAGATCCTTTGCAACGTTTCCAATCACATACCGCTGTTTCATTTCTTCTTGAACCGTGTAGCTCAAATCTTCACTTACAATGGGCGGACTAATGAGGAGAACAAAGAAAACCACACGTAGTAAATGTAAAAACTGTCCAAATTTTACATACGACGACTTTAGTGACATTTTTGTTTTTTCAAACTTGTCAAAATAAAACACGAAAAGAGATAATGAAAGATAAGTTCCTGTCCAGGTACATGCAATAATCTATTGCAGCGACTGTTCACTGGCAAAATGAGCTACGGTTATATGTTTAAAAGAAGGTCGATAATGGGGTTCAGTGTTCCCCTGTTAAAGAGCGACACTCTGTGCATTAGGCGAGTATTACACTCTTAATGAACGATTCACAGCATTTCTGTATGCATAAGGGAGCTCTTAAACTTGTAGGCATGTAATGCAAATAATTGGTTTAAAGCCATCTAACAAAACATAGAAAATAATAAGACATTGTTCGATGTAATAGTCATGATGATGATGACGATAATAATAATGAAAATGTTGCATACATCATAGGAAAAAAAAAGAAAAAAAAAAGAGAAACACGTCTACAAACATCGTCGTCCTATGCATGATGTCTTAATTAATATTATTTACATGTGATACATCTATGAATGTCAGCTTATTTAAATATGCTTTTCCGTGATGTTGTTGCTTCTAATACCATTTTGACATTACTATTGCTAACAGATGGCCAAAGCTTATTACTACTAAAATGGCTGAGCTATTACAATAGCTATGTACAATGCTAAGATTACGTTTAAATTATTATGTTTAATATATTGCTAAATTTTAAATTTAATAAAGTATTTTGTTGTATATGATGCATTACTACGGTGGCCGAGAAGTGCAAAACAAATTTACATTTCAGAAAACAAAATTACAAAAAAACAAAAACAAATTTACAACAAAAGCAAAAACAAATTTACAAGTGCTCGGGTACCCAGTGTTTGTAAATTTGTTTTGGCATATGTAAAAGTGTTTCAGCACTTGTAAATTTATTTTCGGCATATGTAATTTTGTTTTCTAAAATGTATATTTGTTTTGCACTTCCCGGCCGCACATATTTGACGGAAAAGGCAGGGACAATAAACCGGAAGTGCGTGTTGCTTACCTGCTGTCAATCAAACTGTTTCTCAGCGATAAAGTGAACGGAGTTTGTGATGGTGACGATAAACAAGGTTTTGTCTAGTTTGTGGAAATCATTTTATCCAGTTGACCCGCTATTGTTTTTCTTGTGGAAAGTTTTGTGCAGATGTTTAGACGTGGCGTGTGCATCTCTATCTACCGTCCGCTCTTCTAAACATCTAAGGAATTCCCACAAGAACAACAAAAGCGAAATAATGAAAATAATTAACACAAAATGGACAAAACATTGTTTATTAGGGACGGAACATTTGATACCGAGGCTTTAAAGCTTGTTTCACTTTTGTAACACTGGACTCAGTGTATCGGAGCTTATATTAAAGCAGCATGTGCGGGACTGATGAAGCTTTGTGCTGTGTTTTATCTCACTCACTATATAAGAGACAATCAAACCAGGGTTACCCACCGTCCTGTAACATCACAATCCTTCTTTATCTGGAGACTAAACACCGCGTTCAGTACTGAACTGATACAGGACGCTTTGTTCTGTATTTTTATCAATGGGAGACTGAGGGAATTATATTAAGTAGTGTTCACTTTTATTCTTAGTAACGGTGTGTGTGCGCTGGTTATAGCAGCAGGGGGGGACCTTACACAGTCATGAGAACAAAGGTTTTATTTATGGTGTTTAACATTTATTATTTTCATTCTTTATAATAATAAGTCAGAACCATATTTTAGGCAAAACAACGCACTCCGCCCACTGTGCTACACATACAGCGGTTTATTAAACAGGTTATGTCACGTTACTAAGAATAAAAGTGAACACTATTTAATATAATGAATTAAGCAGCAGTTTCCTTCTGTTTCATACACCACACCGTCTCCCATTGATAAAAATACGGAACAAAGCGTCCTGTATCAGTTCAGTACTGAACGCGGTGTTTAGTCTCCAGATAAAGAAGGATTCTGTATGTTACAGGACGGTGGGTAACCCTGGTTTGATTGTCTCTTATATAGTGAGTGAGATAAAACACAGCACAAAGCTTCATCAGTCCCGCACATGCTGCTTTAATATAAGCTCCGATACACTGAGTCCAGTGTTACAAAAGTGAAACAAGCTTTAAAGCCTCGGTATCAAATGTTCCGTCCCTAATAAACAATGTTTTGTCCATTTTGTGTTAATTATTTTCATTATTTCGCTTTTGTTGTTCTTGTGGGAATTCCTTAGATGTTTAGAAGAGCGGACGGTAGATAGAGATGCACACGCCACGTCTAAACATCTGCACAAAACTTTCCACAAGAAAAACAATAGCGGGTCAACTGGATAAAATGATTTCCACAAACTAGACAAAACCTTGTTTATCGTCACCATCACAAACTCCGTTCACTTTATCGCTGAGAAACAGTTTGATTGACAGCAGGTAAGCAACACGCACTTCCGGTTTATTGTCCCTGCCTTTTCCGTCAAATATGTGCGGCCGGGAAGTGCAAAACAAATATACATTTTAGAAAACAAAATTACATATGCCGAAAATAAATTTACAAGTGCTGAAACACTTTTACATATGCCAAAACAAATTTACAAACACTGGGTACCCGAGCACTTGTAAATTTGTTTTTGCTTTTGTTGTAAATTTGTTTTTGTTTTTTTGTAATTTTGTTTTCTGAAATGTAAATTTGTTTTGCACTTCTCGGCCACCGTACATTACCGTACAAATTGTGTATGCACAAAACTTGCTTAATGTTGGGAAAGGAAGCTATAGCGGAGACCATATCAACTAATAAACTTTTAACTTACCAGGTTATTGCTGGTATCTAAAAGACAGGTCATGTTCGAGTCATCTGAAATCTTATTTAAAGTTCCACTTGCAGTAAGTGTGTTGTCATTGTAAGATGTGACAAACTTAAAGTCACTGGTGCGTGATCCTGTTGTTAGATAGCCATCATAATTGTAAGAACTGCGGAGAGTTCCAGCTCCCTCCACTTCTGCATAGTTGGGAGGAAGGTACGCGCTGGGAATGGTGACTGCTCCATCAAACAACAGTCTGGGTTTTCTCCTCTGACAAAACTTCAGGGCCACAATCAGAATGATAAAAGTCAGAAAGAATGTGGACACAGAAACTAGTGCGATGATCAAATAAAACGTCAGTTTAGAGTTGCTTTCCTCGTAAGTCATGTCTTTCAGTTGTGGAACTTCAGCAAGGTTATCCGAAATCAATAAAAATACAGAGCAGGTTGCAGAGAGAGGGGGCTGTCCGTTATCTTTCACTAAGATAACAAGGTTTTGTTTCATGCTGTCAGATTCAGTAATGTCTCTTAGTGCTCTAATTTCTCCACTATAAAGTCCAATGCTAAAAAGTCCTGGATCTGTAGATTTTTCTATTTGGTAAGACAACCACGAGTTTTGTCCAGAGTCCGCATCCACAGCGATCACTTTGGAGACCAAAGAACCTGAGAGAGCAGCTTTAGGAACCATCTCGGTCATTAATGACTTCCCCTCGGCAGCTGGGTATAATATTTGAGGAGAGTTATCATTCTCATCTGTTATGAACACACTTATAGTCACGTTACTGCTAAGTGGAGGAGAACCATTGTCTCTGGCTACAACATGTACATTGAAATTTCTAAACCTTTCATAATCGAATGACCTCACAGCACGGATCACACCAGTGTCTGCGTGAATTGATAGAAAGGAGGACACTGGAACACCGTTGACCTCACTGTGCACTAGAGAATACATCACTGTGCCATTTTGCATCCAGTCTGGGTCTCTCGCAGTAACATAACAAATAAAAATACCGGGTTTGTTATTTTCAGCTACATAAGCGCTATAAAACTGTTCTTCAAATTTAGGAGAATTGTCATTGACGTCTGAAATTAATAAACAAATGTTTTTGGACGATGACAACGGAGGGCTGCCATCATCAGTAGCGACAATTGTGAGATTGTAGTTTTGTAAAAGTTCCCTGTCTAGTGGACCAGTGATGATAATAGAATAAAAGTTCTTAATTAATGGGTTTAAACTGAAAGGGACATCCCCACCAATAGCGCAACGAATTAGTTGGTTTCCACTAGAGTCCTTATCTTGCACATTGATGATGCCCACCTCTGTGCCAGTTAATGTATCCTCTGGAATTGGGTTGGAAAAAGACTGAATGACAATAACAGGTTTGTTGTCATTCACATCTGTGACATCTACTATTACTTTTGTATGTGATACCAGTCCTAGTCCGTCTTTTGCTTGTATGCGAATCTCATATACTGGTTCCTCCTCGTAGTCAATAGCACCTATTACTTTTATTTCACCACTAGCATTATTCAAAGAAAACGCCTTGGCTGCTTTATCGGAGAGCCGGTTGAACTCGTATGTTACCTCTCCGTTTATTCCTTCATCAAAATCTGTTGCAGTTACAGTAAATACAACAGTCCCCAATTCGCAGTTCTCTGTCAAACTAACTCTGTAGCTAGATTGGCTAAACAATGGAGCATTATCATTAGCATCTAAAACAATAACATGTAAAGCGACACTACCAGATCTCTCAGGTTTACCGCCGTCAAATGCAGTTAGTAATATTTTAATGTGTTTTTCCTTTTCACGGTCAAGTTCTTTATCCAACATCAGTTCACTGTATTTCCCACCGTCAGAATTAGTTCCCACGCGTAGAGAGAAATGAGTATTCTTTTCAAGGGAATATCCTTGAACTGCGTTTTTTCCAACGTCCGCATCGTGCGCCTCGCCCAAAAAGAACACGGCTCCTTTCACAGATGATTCCTGTATCTCAAGTTTAATTGTGTCGGAGGAAAATTGTGGTGAATTATCATTAATATCTTCAATTTCAACTGTAATAGCATGTAACTCCAATGGTTTCTCCAGCACGAGATTGTATTTTAACGTGCACAACGGCTTCGAACCACAAAGCTGCTCTCGGTCAACGATGTCCTCCACAATCATTTTTCCATTGTCAACATTCATAAAACGTTTTCCAGAGCCTTCGGCATTTAAGCTGGCCTTTCTATCAGAAAAGCGTTTTGCATCCAAGCCGAGATCCGACGCAATATTTCCTACGACTGATCCTTGCTTTATCTCCTCTGGTATGGAATATCTTAAATCAACATGACTGGCGCACAGTCGCATAAAGCCAAAAAAGAAAATAAATGCTTTCTGTTGCATGTTCAGTTTCTTCTTTTTTCTTTTGTAAACAGGTGTGTCCCAGTTCACAGATGTTACAGCTCACAATTTCTTATCTTTTAAAATACTATCTTTAATCGATCTTTCGCACATTCGCAATAGCTACCTTTGTTTCCTCGAAATGAGATATTTCCTTCTCAAAAGGTAATGACTGAAGTCAATTTTTTACCGCTGTCTGAGAGCGACACACGGAGGTAATTTAGCGAAATTGCAGGTGACTTAACCTGTTGGGGAATGGACCCCTTTTTTCATTGATAAACGTAAGCCACATGCACATAATAATTGTTTCTGTATTTTATTTTATTTGTTAAAGACGTAAAAACGGTCTAATTTACAAATAATGGAACGTATGCTATGTTAAAGTAGTGATAAAGTTGCGGAAAAAAAAAAAAAAAAAAGATAATATATACGACACCACAGACTGTTGAGCAGCTGAAGTCTCGTACCAAGCATTAATGGGCAACAATCCACTTGCAAATCTGCGACACGTAGTATCCTCAGTTCCCAAACCACTAAAAAGTCTCATTATAAGTGATGGAAAACAGAAGTAAACACACTGTGGCAACATTTTTGGAGTGTGTTGCAGGCATCAAATTGTAAATATGTTTATATTTACAGAATACAATGAAGTTGATTTGTGAAATAATCGGGAATCTTTTTTTTTACTTTTGTTATTAAAGAAAATTAAGACATAGAAAAGACAATTGGTGAAATCTGTTAGATAAGTATTAATGATAGTATTAGATGTATTATAAGTATTATTAGTAGTAGTATTAGTAGTAGTAGTAGTGGAATGTCAGATTCAAAACAGATTTTAAGTTACACAAAAAAATATATTTAATTTACATTTTAACGTGCAGATAGCCTTTAGCAGACTAAATGAGTGCAACGCTGTCCACCTTCGTGGTGCTGAAACTAACTTGTTGACTATGAAGCATAGGGAATAGATCAGATCAAATATGGGAATTTCATATTCTAAAATATGAAAATAGCAGTACAACAGGATAAACAACAACAACAACCACAACACAAAGTAAATGTACAAAGGTAAGTGTACAAAGAAATGCATACGTGTTTGGAGGCTAACCCAGAGCATAACTAATAGTAATACGTTTTTTTGATCATTCATCATTATATTCAAATAATCTGGACTCTTCAAAAAAGTGACACAACTAAACTTGTGTCACTGGTGAACTGATGCTGAATCCTAATGTTAAATATTTATTAAAATTCTTAACAATCGGGTATTTAAATAACTGTAAAGAGTGGTGTTATTATTAGTAGTAAACTAGGTTTCCCGTTCAAGAGTACTTACCTCATTTGACTTGCATGCATCTGAAAGACTTAAAATATTTGAACAATCTGGACTTTTCTTCATTGTTACACTGGCTGTTAGTGTGTTGTCATTGTAAGGTGTGATGAACTTGAAGTCACTGGTGCGTGATCCTGTTGTTAGATAGCCATCATAATTGTAAGAACTGCGGAGAGTTCCCGCACCCTCCACTTCTGCATAGTTGGGAGGGAGATATGTGCTGGGAATTGCAACTGCCCCATCAAACAATAGACTGGGTTTTCTTCTGCGACAAAAACTCACAGCCACAATGAGAATAATAAAAGTCAGAAAGAAGGTGGACACTGAAACCAGTGCAATAATTAAATAAAAAGCAAGTGTAGAGTTGCTGTCCTCATAAATCATGTCTTTAAGTTCTGGAACTTCAGCAAGGTTATCAGAGATAAGCAAATACACAGAACATGTGGCAGAGAGAAGAGGCTGTCCGTTATCTTTCACTAAGATAACAAGGTTTTGTTTCATGCTGTCTGTCTTAGTAACGTCTCGTAGTGCTTTGATCTCTCCACTATGGGGGCCAATTGTAAAAAGTCCTGGATCAGTAGCCTTTACAATCTGGTATGACAACCATGAGTTCTGTCCAGAATCTGCATCCACAGCAATCACTTTTGAGACCAGGGAACCTGAGAGAGCAGCTTTAGGAACTATCTCAGTCATTAAATACTTTCCGTCAGGAGCAGGATATAATATTTGTGGAGAGTTATCATTCTCATCTGTTATTATAACACTCACAGTAACATTGCTACTAAGTGGTGGAGAACCATTGTCTCTGGCTAAAACCTGAAGTTTAAGGTTTTTTAACTTTTCATAGTCAAATGACTTTACTGCTTGAATTACACCAGTTTCTGCATTAATAGATAAAAATGAGGACACTGGCACACCACCAATCTCACTAGACAATAAAGAATACAGTACTGTGCCATTTTGTTGCCAGTCTAAATCTTTTGCAGTAACAGAACAAATAGTTGTGCCTGGTTTGTTATTTTCTTTCACATAAGCACTGTATGCCAGCTGTTCAAACAAAGGAGGGTTGTCATTTACATCTGACACAGACAGATACATTGTACTTGAAGAAGAGAGTGGTTGAAGCCCTCCATCAGTAGCAATAATAGTTATATTGTAATGTGATACTTTCTCTCGATCAAGCATACTCGTGGTTACCAAAGCAAAATAGTTCTTTTTAGACTGATTTATTTTAAAAGGAACATTTTGTGGTATGAAGCAACTGATTTTTCGATTATCTCCTGAATCTTTATCTTGTACATTTATAATAGCCACTTCGGTGTTAACTAGAGCGTTTTCAGGTATTGGATCATAAAACGATTTGAGAATAATTTTAGGAGCATTGTCATTTACATCAATAATATCTATGATTATTTTTGCAGTGGAAACTAAGCCAGGACCATCTTTGGCCTGGACTCTTATTTCATATGATGTTTCTTCTTCAAAGTCTATGTCTCCCTGTACCTTAATTTGACCAGTTTTACTGTCAATAGAAAAAAGCTTTGATTCTTTATCAGATATTTGAATAAATTTATAGCTGACTCTCCCGTTTTCCCCCTCATCAGCGTCACCTGCGGTCACTGTTAAAACTTCTGTATCCACGGGTGCATTTTCTGCCAAAGTAACCTTATAAACAGATTGACTGAAAACCGGTGAATTATCATTGGCATCAAGAACATTGATGTGAATAACTGCAGTTCCAGACCTTTGTGGGGTGCCACCATCAGTCGCAGTAAAGGTTATATCTATCTCTTTTATGTGTTCACGATCCAGTTCTTTTTCCAATACCAGCTCTGCATATTTCCTCCGTTCTGCGTTTTCTTTAACCGACAGAGCAAAATACTCGTTCCTTTCAAGTGAATATCTTTGTACTGTGTTCTGTCCTATATCAGGATCATGAGCTTCATCCAAAGGGAAACGTTCGTCCTTGTGGGCAGATTCGCTAATATTAAATGTAATCACATCACTGGGAAACTGAGGAGCGTTGTCATTTACGTCCTCAACTTGCAATGAAATGCGATGTACATCAAAAGGATTTTCCAAAACAAGCTCGTAATTTAAAACACAAGACATTTTTGATCGACACAGCTCTTCTCGGTTTATTGTATCCGTCACGACTAGATTCCCACTGTTGAGATTAATGTTGCAATATTGTTTTGCGCTGTCCTCTGTCTCTATACGAGCCTTACGAGAAGATAATTGCTTAAAATCCAGTCCGAGATCCTTTGCTATATTTCCGATCACATATTGAAGCTTTGTTTCCTCTGGAACAATGTAGCTAAAATCTCCACTAACAGTGCACAAGAAAATGCTTATCCAAGCATAATTAATTACCGGAAAACCGCCTGCCATTTTTTTCATTTTAAGTTGTTGTAAAGTTTACAGTAACTCGTTTCTAACAAATATTCAGGCTAACTAAAGTAGTTTAATATAAAATAGTATCCACAATGAAAACGACCTTCTGCAGCAATGGTTCTTGGTGTCACTAAAAGCTGAAAAATATTATGGGTGTGCAGTCGTAAACGATATTTGTTTGCTGGTCAACAGCGCCCCTTTGTGTATTATAAATATATTGCATGTAAATGTTCCTTCTTCCATTGTTTGGCTTTCCACTGCCACCGCATATTTGGGGTCGCGGTAGTTACAATTCACTGGGCGAAAGTTAGGAAATACCCCAAACAGTCACTTGATAATCAAGGTTTATTTGTCACATACAGAGTCATACACAGTACAGCTGGCAGTGAAATACTTTAGTAACTGCTCGGCCACAGTAGTTACAAAATAAACAAATAAACTTCTAAGTGCAATTAAGTGTCTTCAATTAATCTGACTGACTGCATCTTTTGTGGGAGGAAACCGGAGCTCCCTGAGCGATTTCATTAAAGACTGTCCATCTGGAGCAATGTATAATATTTGTGGAAATTTATTATTATCAACTGTTCTAAACACACAGTCACATTGCTGCTGAGTGGAGAAAAAACATTATTTCTGGCCACAACCTAAACTTTAAAATCTCTTAACCTCTCTTAACTGAACGAATTCACAGCATGGATTACACCATTATAGAATGAATTAATGGCTATGGCAGATGATGCAGGTAAACCGTTGACCTCAATACAGCACTGTTCCAGTTTGCCTCCAGTCTAGGTCATTTGAGGTAACAGAACAAATTATGATGCCTAGTATGTTGTTTTCTTTAACATTTGCATTATATGATTGATGTTCAAATGCAGGAGGACTGTCATTTATATCTGATACAGATAAATGTATTATAGAAATTGACGATGAAGGTGGAGAACCTTCATAAACAGCCTTAATTGTTATGTTGTATTCTGAAACGTTCTCTCCATCCAGCATGTTCGTGGTTACCAAAAAATTGTTTTAATAGATGGATTTAATTTAAAAGAAACGTTTTCCTGAAAAAAGCAGCATGTGCGACGAACATCAAGAGGATCCTCTAACACAAGATCGTGATTGAGAATGTAATTCTTGATGTATAAAGCTCCTCCCGGTCTATTGTCTCCACCTAGACTAAATTTTCACTTTTCGGATTGTCGGATGTAGTAGAGCAGTTTCGCGCTGCCCTCTGTCTCTAAACGGCCCTTACAAGCAGATAATGTTCATACATCTATTCCGAGATCTTTCGCAATGTTTCCGAATACATAATGACACTTAGTTTCCTCTGAAACAATGTAGCTCAAATCTCCAACGAAAGCGCGAATAGAAAAGTCAAATGAAATCATGTAAAGTAGTGTCGGAAACGATCCCATCATTATGTCCATTATTTAACAATCAGAATAACCAATTTATTGCAAATGCCTTATTGAAGTAATGTAATCTAATATTAAATTATCTTCAGCAGTAAACACAACTTTCTGCAACACTGATTTTGGCGTCAGGAAAACTGAGGTATAACATGGGTGAAAGCTTTAGGGATTTTAGTTTGTTGTTAAACTTTGCCCCTTTTAGGATTCCATATGTATTACATTAAAAGGTTTAATGGTCCTTAAAATTATGATAACATTTACTTCTCGTTGCAATGTACCAATGTAATCGAAAACATATTTACACACAATGTTGGGGAAAGACTTTTTAAGCTCCAGATAAAGATAGAAAGATAGATGTCAAACATATCTAAGGCATTTTATCTAAGGCATTCATATGGTAAAGCTAGTAGCAGCTAGTGATTATTCAATCTACTGATTTTGCCACTAAGAGCAACATTTTTTTTCAATAATGAAAAGACAATAAAAGGTTATGAAAGACAAAAGTGATCCTACCACAAGTGAATCTACTGCATCAGAAGGGTTGATAATATTTGAATCATCTGGCCTTCTTTTGAAAGTTCCACTAGCAGAAAGTGTACTATCATTATAGGATGAGATAAACTTGAAGTCACTGGTGCGCGATCCTGTTGTTAGACAGCCATCATAATTGTAAGAACTGCGGAGAGTTCCAGCTCCCTCCACCTCTGCATAGTTGGGAGGAAGATACGCGCTGGGTATGGCAACTGCTCCATCAAAAAACAGGCTCGGTTTCCTTCTGTTGCAAAACTTCACTGCCACAATCAAAATTATGAAAGTCAGAAAGAAGGTGGACACAGAAACTAGGGAGATGATTAAATAGAATGTCAATTTGGAGTTGCTCTCCTCGTAAATAATAAGCTCTGGAACTTCAGCGAGGTTATCCGAAATAAGCAAGTGTACTAAACAGGTTGCAGAGAGAGGGGGCTGTCCGTTATCTTTCACTAAGATAACAAGGTTTTGCTTCGTGTTGTCGGATTCACCAATATCTCTTAGCGCTCTAATTTCCCCATTATGAAGTCCAATTGTGAAAAGTCCTGGATCGGTAGATTTGACAATATGATAAGATAGCCATGCATTCTGCCCAGAATCTGCATCCACAGCGATTACTTTGGAAACCAAAGAACCTGATGAAGCAGCTTTTGGAACAATTTCAGTAATTGCAACTTTTCCCTCTGGTGCAGGGTACAATATCTGTGGGGCGTTGTCATTCTCATCTATTATAATCACATTTACAGTCACGTTGCTGCTAAGCGGAGGAGAACCATTGTCTCTGGCTACAACATGGACTTCAAAGTTCCTGACTTTCTCATAGTCCAGTGATCTCACAGCATAGATCACACCCGTGTCTGCGTTAATAGATAAAACTGTGGATACTAAAACACCGTTAAACTCACTGGGTGCCAGAGAATATAGTACCGTACCGTTCTGCATCCAGTCTCTGTCTCTTGCAGTCACAGAACAAATAATGGTTTCTGGTTTGTTGTTCTCAACTACATAAGCGCTATAGGATTGCTCGTCAAAAACCGGAGGATTGTCGTTAATGTCTGCAATGAATAAATGAATTATTTTAGAAGAAGACAGTGATGGTGAACCTTCGTCCGTGGCAACTACTGTTATATTATAGTGCGCTTCTATTTCCCGGTCAAGTTCTTCGTTGGTCACGATAGAATAATAATTTTTAATCGACGGAATCAATTTAAATTGTACATTTTGCTGAAGTGAACAACGCACTTGTTTATTTCGGCCAGTGTCTTTATCCTGAACATTAATGATGGCAACTTCGCTACCAGGACTCACATTTTCTGGCACTGGATTTACAAAAGATTTAAGAAATATAGCTGGAGCATTATCATTCACATCAGTCACGTCAACGATAACATTAGAAAACGAAGACAGTCCAGCTCCATCTTTTGCTTGGATGCTAAGTTCATATAGTGATTTCTTCTCAAAATCCACCTGACCATTTAAAATTATATCCCCTAATTTCTGATTTAGTTTGAAGAGTCGTTTTAACTCCTCAGATATGTGGCCGAATTCATAGGTCACATGTGCATTTGAGCCTTCATCAGAATCAGTGGCTGTCACTGTAGCCACAACAGTGCCTAAAGCAGAATTTTCAGGTAAAGATATTTTATAAACTGGCTGACTAAATACAGGTGCGTTATCGTTAGCATCAAGTATGCGGATCTGAATTACTAAAGTGCCTGATCTTTTTGGCTCTCCGCCATCTATGGCAGTTAGGACCAGAGTCATTTCTTGCTGTTGTTCGCGATCCAGCTCTTTGTTTAATATTAATTCACCATAATTTGCCCCACCTGGTTTACCCTGCGCGTTAAAACTAAAATGTTCATTATTTTGAAGAGTATACATCTGAACCCCGTTTAGTCCGATATCTGCATCATGGGCCCCACTAACAGCAAAACGAGCACCTTTGTCTGCTGACTCCCTAATCTCAAATTTAATTACATCACTAAAAAATCTCGGAGAATTATCATTAATATCTTGAATCTGAATTAACACACGATGCAGTTCGAGTGGATTTTCCAGAATTAGTTCATATTTTAACAAACACATGGTCATTGTTCCACAAATCTCTTCTCTGTCTATTCTGTCTGCCACTACCAAATCTCCGGAGCTCAAATTGATATCACAGAGGACCTTTCCATTATCATCAACATCCAAACGTGCTTTGCGCTTAGATATGGTGTTTGCGCTTATTCCTATGTCCTTTGCAAGATTTCCAACCAAATATCCAACGTTTGTCTCCTCTAGAACAGAATAGTTAATGTCGTCTTGAATGGTTTGTCTAAACAAAGCAGTGAAACAAAGCAAACCTATTACTACTGTATTGACAAGTCGTCGCATGTACTCCATTTTATTGTAATTTTTAGAATCTTGTAAAAGCTTAATTTCCGTAACCAAAGCGCAGAACACGTTACTAAATAAAATCCAAACTGCATTGGAAGATTTACCGAAAATAAAATAGAATGCCACAAGCGAACATATCACCACGTACTGTCTTCATACTGATTCCAACCCGTCCTTTATCAGTCTAACAGATAGAATGTTGGTAAAATAAGTATATCTCCAACGCAAGCCAACAGCGACACTCTGTGTATGTTGGTAGTAACTGCTTTGAGTTATACAGAATTATAAAAAAAATTAAGTTGGTTTACTACAAAGGGCGCCGTGGTGGTGCAGCCAGTAGTGGCCTGGTGGCCAGTGTATTTTCTGTATGGGATTTGCATGTTCTCCAGGTGTCTGAGTCGATTTCCGCCAGGTGCTCTGGTTTCCTCCCTCAAGTTAAAGGCTTGCAGTCAGGCCAACTGAAGCTACTAAAATTACAAAGTGTGGATGCGTGTGTGTCTGTCTTGTGATTAGCGACCTGTACGTGGTGTTTCTTGCTTTTTGCCCCAAAAAATTGACCCATCGCAACCGAGACCAGGATAAGGCTGTGGTAAAACAGACAATAAATAAATAAATGTTTTACTGCTACGGCAACTGCCCTAATCAATATTTCAACAGTGTACAAAAGTCTATTAAACAATCTTAATGGCAAAGCAAATTTTTCATACCAGTGTCCCGATGTTGTCTTACTGCTTTCCACATTTTTTTCCACAAAAATTAAATCAAATCAAACATGTCAGCAAAAGGTACTCATCATCCCTAAAGCCACTGCATAAAACAATAGCTAAAACACCATCATCATCATTATAGTCATCAACAACCACACACCCGCCAGAATATCATCATCATAATCATCATCAACAAAAACAACAACACCAACTAAACAGACAACATTAAGATAAACAGCTTAACATGTTAAACTTTACATTTAATTTATAATGTTGAAAGGTCTACACTGCAACGGGAAAAAAAGAATGTAGTTAAATTATGTTGACGGTCTTCGAAAAAATGTAAAATTAATCATCTTACCTCAAACGCATCGGCTACATCGGAGAGGTTAATTATGTTTGAATTGTCCGGACTCTTCTTCAAAGTTCCAAGACCAGTAAGCATGTTGTCATTGTAAGACGTAACGAACTTAAAGTCACTGGTGCGCGATCCTGTTGTTAGATAGCCATCATAATTGTAAGAACTGCGGAGAGTTCCAGCTCCCTCCACTTCTGCATAGTTGGGGGGAAGATACGCGCTGGGAATGGTGACTGCTCCATCAAACAACAGTCTGGTTTTTTTTATGTGGCAAAACCGCACAGCCACGATCAGAATAATGAAAGTCATAAAGAAGGTGGACACGGTAACCAGCGAAATTATCAAATAAAACGTCAGTTTAGAGTTGCTTTCCTCATGAATCATGTCTTTAAGCTCTGGAACTTCAGAAAGGTTATCTAATATAAGCAAATACACAGAACATGTTGCAGAGAGGGGAGACTGTCCGCTATCTTTCACTGAGATAACAAGGTTTTGTTTAATGCTGTCAAATTCAGTAATGTCCCGTAGTGCTCTGATCTCTCCACTATGAAGACCAATACTAAACAGTGCCGGATCGGTAGATTTCACAATCTGGTAAGACAACCACGAGTTCTGTCCAGAATCTGCATCCACAGCGATAACTTTAGAAACCAGAGAACCTGAGAGAGCAGCTTTAGGGACCATCTCAGTCATTAAAGACTTTTCATCTGGAGCAGGGTATAAAATTTGTGGAGAGTTATCATTCTCATCTGTTATAAACACACTCACAGTCACGTTGCTGCTGAGTGGAGGAGAACCATTGTCTCTGGCAACAACATGTACATTAAAGCGTCTAAACTTCTCGTAATCGAATGATCTCACAGCATGAATCACACCAGTGTCTGCGTTAATTGATAGAAACAATGACACAGGAATATCATGAACCTCATTAGAAACTAAATTATACAACACTGTGCCATTTTGCATCCAGTCTGGGTCGCTTGCTGTAACGGAACTAATGGAGGTACCTGGTCTGTTGTTCTCAGTAACAAATGCATTGTACTTTTGCTTTTCAAATACAGGCGCATTATCATTTACATCTGACACAGATATATGCACAGTCTTAGACGAGGACAAAGGCGGAGTGCCTTCATCTGTTGCAGTAATGGTAAAGTTGTAGTTTGATATGAGTTCACGATCGAGCTCGCCAGTCGTCACAATCGAAAAATAATTCTTGATTGATTGTTTTAAAACAAAAGGAACATTTTCTTGAATAATGCAGCGGATCTGACGATTTTTCTCAGAGTCTTTGTCTTGTACACTAATGATGCCTACTTCTGATCCAGGTGGAGTATTTTCAGGAACTGGATCATTTAGTGATTTTAGCTGTATGGTGGGTGCATTGTCATTAACATCGTCTATATCAATAACAACCTTTGCAAACGACGCAAGACCAGCACCATCTTTACATTCCACTTTTAATTCATACGTAGTTTGTCTTTCATAATCAACATTACCACTTAAAACCAGATTTCCTGTTTCTGATTCAAGAGTAAACACTTTACGCATGTCGCCAGAAATGTGTCCAAATTCGTAAATCACATTACCATTAGCGCCTTCATCAGCATCCGTGGCGTTTAAGGTAGCTACTGTCGTTCCCAATGGAGCATCTTCACGCAATCTCACCTTATAAACGGACTTACTAAATACTGGAGAATTATCATTGGCATCCAGAACAGTAATATGTATAGCTACTGATCCGGATCTAGGCGAATTGCCTCCATCCATAGCGATGAGCAGTAACCGCACCTCCTGCTCCCTTTCACGGTCCAGTTCGTTCTCTAAAATTAACTCACCATATTTTTCTTGACCTGGATTATTATGAAATTTAAACGAGAAATAAGCATTGTCCTGAAGTTTGTAGTTCTGTACTGAATTTGTTCCTATATCTGCATCTTGTGCTTCGCTTATAGCGTAGCGAGCGCCTTTGTCTGCGGATTCTCTGATCTCTAATTTTACAACATCTTTGGAAAAGCTCGGTGAATTGTCATTAATGTCAGTAATTTCTACTACAATGCGGTGCATTTCCATTGGGTTTTCAAGAATTACTTCGTATTTTAAAACACAAACTGTCGTAAATCCACAAAGTCCCTCTCTGTCAATTCTATCAGCTACAGTTAGATCTCCAGTTTTCATATCTATGTCACAATAACGTTTTCCTTCATCATCCACATCCAGACGAGCCTTGCGCATCGATAGTGTTTTTTCATTTATTCCAAGGTCCTTTGCCAGATTCCCAATTACAGATCCAATCTTCATCTCCTCTTGAATGGAATAACTGATATCTCCATTTGATTGCACCATAAAATAAAAACATGACAGTCCGAAAAGTAAATACCACGCAGAAAATCCAGGCGCTTTCATGATGAATTGTCAGTTTTAGACCAGTTTCAATGTAGACAGCAATTATTTTTGTTGTACATTACGTTAAAACTACAAGACCACAATGTCTTAACAGTGGTGCCTTTGTTGTCATCAATGCGCCTGTCCTCTCGTTCAATATGAAATGAGCTAGTGGGGAAATAGAGCTCTCTTGTTAAAACTGGTAAACAGCGACACTACGTGTTCTTTCCCAAAGCTGCAAGTAAAATCGAAAAAGGACCTGTCAAATATGATATATACACAATGCAGTCAACAGTATGTCCATGGCTACACTATTTGTTAAACTATTATACATAATCAATTATATTTTATTTTTCTTTTGTGAAAGCAGCTGGAGAAAGGCGTTTTTATTTTTGTTTCAATATGACTGTGCCCATTGTGCACAAAACAAATCTATAAATACATGGATGGATGGATTAATGGATGGATGGACGACCGGATGGATCAGTGGACTGGCGGATTTATGGGCGGATGGATAAAATGATATACAAACCCCCATATCTGGCAATGGGCTTTGTTTTCCCTTTAGAGCTAAGTGGATTTGAACTGATCATAAACCATAACACACAAAGCTATAAATACGAAGTTGAACAGATCCTATAAAAGACCTCAAGATCACAACAAAAAAACATGAACATAACACATTTAAAGTATATATATATATATATATATATATATATATATATAATATATACAGTATATATATATATATATATATAAAATATATACAGTATATATATATATATATATATATATATATATATATATATATATATATATATATATATATATATATATATATATATATACAGTGTATCACAAAAGTGAGTACACCCCTCACATTTCTGCAGATATTTAAGTATATCTTTTCATGGGACAACACTGACAAAATGACACTTTGACACAATGAAAAGTAGTCTGTGTGCAGCTTATATAACAGTGTAAATTTATTCTTCCCTCAAAATAACTCAATATACAGCCATTAATGTCTAAACCACTGGCAACAAAAGTGAGTACACCCCTAAGAGACTACACCCCTAAATGTCCAAATTGAGCACTGCTTGTCATTTTCCCTCCAAAATATCATGTGATTTGTTAGTGTTACTAGGTCTCAGGTGTGCATAGGGAGCAGGTGTGTTCAATTTAGTAGTACAGCTCTCACACTCTCTCATACTGGTCACTGAAAGTTCCAACATGGCACCTCATGGCAAATAACTCTCTGAGGATCTTAAAAGACGAATTGTTGCGCTACATGAAGATGGCCAAGGCTACAAGAAGATTGCCAACACCCTGAAACTGAGCTGCAGCACAGTGGCCAAGATCATCCAGCGTTTTAAAAGAGCAGGGTCCACTCAGAACAGACCTCGCGTTGGTCGTCCAAAGAAGCTGAGTGCACGTGCTCAGCGTCACATCCAACTGCTGTCTTTGAAAGATAGGCGCAGGAGTGCTGTCAGCATTGCTGCAGAGATTGAAAAGGTGGGGGGTCAGCCTGTCAGTGCTCAGACCATACGCCGCACACTACATCAAATTGGTCTGCATGGCTGTCACCCCAGAAGGAAGCCTCTTCTGAAGTCTCTACACAAGAAAGCCCGCAAACAGTTTGCTGAAGACATGTCAACAAAGGACATGGATTACTGGAACCATGTCCTATGGTCTGATGAGACCAAGATTAATTTGTTTGGTTCAGATGGTCTCAAGCATGTGTGGCGGCAATCAGGTGAGGAGTACAAAGATAAGTGTGTCATGCCTACAGTCAAGCATGGTGGTGGGAATGCCATGGTCTGGGGCTGCATGAGTGCAGCAGGTGTTGGGGAGTTACATTTCATTGAGGGACACATGAACTCCAATATGTACTGTGAAATACTGAAGCAGAGCATGATCCCCTCCCTCCGGAAACTGGGTCGCAGGGCAGTGTTCCAGCATGATAATGACCCCAAACACACCTCTAAGACGACCACTGCTTTATTGAAGAGGCTGAGGGTAAAGGTGATGGACTGGCCAAGCATGTCTCCAGACCTAAACCCAATAGAACATCTTTGGGGCATCCTCAAGCGGAAGGTGGAGGAGTGCAAAGTCTCGAATATCCGCCAGCTCCTTGATGTCGTCATGGAGGAGTGGAAAAGCATTCCAGTGGCAACCTGTGAAGCTCTGGTAAACTCCATGCCCAGGAGAGTTAAGGCAGTTCTGGGAAATAATGGTGGCCACACAAAATATTGACACTTCAGGAACTTTCACTAAGGGGTGTACTCACTTTTGTTGCCGGTGGTTTAGACATTAATGGCTGTATATTCAGTTATTTTGAGGGAAGAATAAATTTACACTGTTATATAAGCTGCACACAGACTACTTTTAATTGTGTCAAAGTGTCATTTTGTCAGTGTTGTCCCATGAAAAGATATACTTAAAAATCTGCAGAAATGTGAGGGGTGTACTCACTTTTGTGATACACTGTATATATATATATTCTTTTTAACTAGGATAATACCAAACCAAACAAAATTATGGTTTACAATTTCCTAAAGTATTTGTGACACGCTGTCTGCCCTGTGGTGCACTGGCGCCCTGCCCAGGGTATTTCATGACTTTCACCCAGAGAATAAAGCCTGTCGCAACCCTAATCGGCATGCAGAGTTTAAAATTCCTTTGCATTGCAAATTTAAACAACAACGAAGACTATGAAAGCAAAATAATATGCAAGTAATGTAGAACACCATACCTTTTGTGAGTCGCCTGAATCAAAAAGGCTGATTATATTTGAATCATCCGGACTCTTTTTTAAAGTTCCACTAGTACTAGTACAGTCATTGTATGTGATGAACTTGAAGTCACTGGTGCGTGATCCTGTTGTGAGATATCCATCATAATTGTAAGAACTGCGGAGAGTTCCAGCTCCATCCACTTCTGCATAGTTGGGGGGAAGATACGCGCTGGGAAAGGTGACTGCTCCATCAAACAACAGTCTGGGTTTCCTCCTCTGACAAAACTTCAGGGCCACAATCAGAATGATAAAAGTCAGAAAGAAGGTGGACACGGAAACTAGCGCAATAATTAAATAAAATGTCAGTTTAGAGTTGCTTTCCTCATTAGCCATGTCTTTAAGCTCTGGAACTTCAGAAAGGTTATCTGATATAAGCAAATACACAAAGCAAGTTGCAGAGAGGGGAGACTGTCCGTTATCCTTTACTGCAATAACAAGGTTTTGTTTCATGCTATCGGATTCAGTAATGTCCCGTAGTGCTCTGATTTCTCCACTGTGAAGTCCAATACTGAAAAGTCCAGAATCGGTAGATTTTACAATCTGGTAAGACAACCACGAATTCTGTCCAGAATCTGCATCCACAGCGATAACTTTGGAAACCAGTGAACCTGAGAGAGCAGCTTTAGGAACCATCTCAGTCATTAAAGACTTTTCATCGGGAGCAGGGTATAATATTTGTGGAGAGTTATCATTCTCATCTGTTATAAACACACTTACAGTCACGTTGCTGCTGAGTGGAGGAGAACCATTGTCTCTGGCTATGACCTGGACATTAAAGTTTCTAAACTTTTCGTAATCAAATGATCTCACAGCATGGATCACACCAGTGTCTGCGTTAATTGATAGAAACGATGACACTTTAGTATCGTGGACCACAGTGGGAACTAAAGTGTACAACACTGTGCCGTTTTGCATCCAGTCTGGGTCGCTCGCTGTAACAAAACTAATAGAGGTACCTGGTCTGTTGTTCTCAGTAACAAATGCATTGTAGTTTTGCTTTTCAAATACAGGTGCGTTATCATTTACATCTGACACAGATATATGCACAGTTTTAGACGAGGACAAAGGCGGAGTGCCTTCATCTGTTGCAGTGATAGTAAGGTTGTAGTCTGAGATGAATTCACGATCGAGTTCGCCAGTTGTCACAATCGAAAAATAATTCTTGATTGATTGTTTTAAAACAAAAGGAACATCTCCATGAATAATGCAGCGGATCTGACGATTTTTCTCAGAGTCTCTGTCTTGTACACTAATGATGCTTACTTCTGATCCAGGTGGAGTATTTTCAGGAATTGGATCATTTAGTGATTTTAGCTGTATGGTAGGTGCATTGTCATTAACATCGTCTATATCAATAACAACCTTTGCAAACGACGCAAGACCAGCACCATCTTTACATTCTACTTTTAATTCATACGTAGTTTGTCTTTCATAATCAACATTAGCGTTTAAAATCAGATTTCCTGTTTCCGATTCAAGAGTAAACACTTCACGCAGGTCGCTAGAAATGTGTCCAAATTCGTAAATCACCTTACCATTAGCGCCTTCATCAGCATCCGTGGCGTTTAAGGTAGCTACTGTCGTTCCCAGTGGAGCATCTTCCCGCAATCTCACTTTATAGACGGACTTACTAAATACTGGAGAATTATCGTTGGCATCCAGAACAGTAATATGTATAGATACTGATCCGGATCTAGGCGAATTGCCTCCATCCATAGCGATGAGCAATAATCGCACCTCCTGCTCCCTTTCACGGTCCAGTTCGTTCTCTAAAATTAACTCACCATATTTTTCTTGACCTGGGTTATTATGAAATTTAAACAAGAAATAAGCATTGTCCTGAAGTTTGTAGTTCTGCACTGAATTCGTTCCTATATCTGCATCTTGTGCTTCGCTTATGGCGTAGCGAGCGCCTTTGACTGCGGATTCTCTGATCTCTAATTTTACAACATCTTTGGAAAAGCTCGGTGAATTGTCATTGATGTCAGTAATTTCTACAACAATGCGGTGCATTTCCATTGGGTTTTCAAGAATTACTTCGTATTTTAAAACACAAACTGTCGTAAATCCACAAAGTCCCTCTCTGTCAATTCTATCAGCTACAGTTAAATCTCCAGTTTTCATATCTATGTCACAATAACGTTTTCCTTCATCATCCACATCCAAACGAGACTTGCGCATCGATAGTGTTTTTGCATTTATCCAAAGGTCCTTTGCCAGATTCCCAATTACAGATCCAATCTTCATCTCCTCTGGAATGGAATAACTGATATCTCCATTTGACGGCACCATGAAATAAAAACATGACAGTCCGAAAAATAAACACCCAGCAGAAAATCCGGTCGTTTTCATGATGAAATGTCAGTTTTAGGCCAGTTCCAATGTAGACACCAAATATTCTTAGGTGTTGTACATTGATTACGTTAAAACTACAAGACCACAATGTATTAACGGTGGTGCCTTTGTTGTCAGCACTGCGCCTGTCCTCTCGTTTAATATGAAATGAGCTAGTGGGGAAATAGAGCTCTCTTATTAAAACTGGTAAACAGCGACACTACGTGTTCTTTCCCAAAGCTGCAAGTAAAATCGAAAAAGGACCTATCACTTTAAAGAAAACCATTCTAGAACTTGGTAATTCCTGTCAAATATGATATATACACAGTGCTGTCATCAGTATGTCCATGGCTACACGATTTATTAAACTATTATACACAATCAATTATATAGATATTTTTTCTTTTGTTAAAGCAGCTGGAGAAAGGCGTTTTTATTTTTGTTTCAATATGACTGTGCCCATTGTGCACAAAACAAATCTATAAATACATGGATGGATGGATTAATGGATGGATGGACGGATGGATGAATGGGTGGATTGGCGGATGTATGGGCGGATGGATAAAATGATATACAAACCCCATATATGGCAATGGGGTTTGTTTTCCCTCCAGAGCTAACTGGATTTGAACCGATCACAGAAAACACACAAAGCTATAAATACGAAAGTTGAACAGATCCTTTTAAAGACCTAAAGATTACAACAAACAAACAAAAAACATGAAAATAACACATTTAAAGTATATATTTTCTTTTGAAGTAGGATAATAACAAACCAAACAAAATTATGGTTTACAATTTCTTAAAATATTTGTGACACGCTGTCTGCCTGTGATGAACTGGCGACCTGCCCAGGGTATTTCCTGAATTTTGCCCAGTGAGTCAAACCTGTCGCAACCCTGACCGGCATGCAGAGTTCAAAATTCCTTTGCATTGCAAATTTAAACATCAAAGGCTATAAAAGCAAAACAATGTGCAAGTATTGTAGAAAACCATAAACCATACCTTTTGTGAGTCGCTCGAATCAAAAAAGCTGATTATATTTGAATCATCCGGACTCTTTTTTAAAGTTCCACTAGTACTAGTACAGTCATTGTATGTGATGAACTTGAAGTCACTGGTGCGTGATCCTGTTGTTAGATAACCATCATAATTGTAAGAACTGCGGAGAGTTCCAGCTCCCTCTACTTCTGCATAGTTGGGAGGAAGATACGCGCTGGGAATGGTGACTGCTCCATCAAACAACAGTCTGGGTTTCCTCCTCTGACAAAACTTCAGGGCCACAATCAGAATAATAAAAGTCAGAAAGAAGGTGGACACGGAAACTAGCGCAATAATCAAATAAAATGTCAGTTTAGAGTTGCTTTCCTCATTAGCCATGTCTTTAAGCTCTGGAACTTCAGCAAGGTTATCTGATATAAGCAAATATACATAGCAAGTTGCAGAGAGGGGAGGCTGTCCGTTATCCTTTACTGAGATAACAAGGTTTTGTTTCATGCTGTCAGATTCAGTAATGTCCCGTAGTGCTCTGATTTCTCCACTATGAAGTCCAATAATGAAAAGTCCAGAATCGGTAGATTTTACAATCTGGTAAGACAACCACGAGTTCTGTCCAGAATCTGCATCCACAGCGATAACTTTGGAAACCAGAGAACCTGAGAGAGCAGCTTTAGGGACCATCTCAGTCATTAAAGACTTTTCTTCAAGAGCAGGGTATAATATTTGTGGAGAGTTATCATTCTCATCTGTTATAAACACACTCACAGTCACGTTGCTGCTGAGTGGAGGAGAACCATTGTCTCTGGCTATGACCTGCACATTGAAGTTTCTAAACTTTTCGTAATCTAATGATCTCACAGCATTGATCTCACCAGTGTCTGCGTTAATTGATAGAAACGATGACACTTTAGTATCGTGGACCACAGTGGGAACTAAAGAGTACAACACTGTGCCATTTTGCATCCAGTCTAAGTCGCTCGCTGTTACAGAACTAATTGAGGTACCTGGTCTGTTGTTCTCAGTAACAAATACATTGTATTTTTGCTTTTCAAATACAGGTGCGTTATCATTTACATCTGACACAGACATCTGCACAGTCTTAGACGAGGACAAAGGCGGAGTGCCTTCATCTGTTGCTGTGATGGTAAGGTTGTAGCTTGAGATGAGTTCACGATCGAGATCGCCAGTTGTCACAATGGAAAAATAATTTTTGATTGATGGTTTTAATACAAAAGGAACATCTCCATGAATAATGCAGCGGATCTGACGATTTTTCTCAGAGTCTCTGTCTTGTACACTAATGATGCCTACTTCTGATCCAGGTGGAGTATTTTCAGGAATTGGATCATTTAGTGATTTCAGCTGTATGGTGGGTGCATTGTCATTAACATCGTCTATATCAATAACAACCTTTGCAAACGACGCAAGACCAGCACCATCTTTACATTCTACTTTTAATTCATACGTAGTTTGTCTTTCATAATCAACATTAGCGCTTAAAATCAGATTTCCTGTTTCTGATTCAAGAGTAAACACTTCACGCAGGTCGCTAGAAATGTGTCCAAATTCGTAAATCACCTTACCATTAGCGCCTTCATCAGCATCCGTGGCGTTTAAGGTAGCTACTGTCATTCCCAGTGGAGCATCTTCCCGCAATCTCACCTTATAGACAGACTGACTAAATACTGGAGAATTATCGTTGGCATCCAGAACACTAATATGTATAGCTACTGATCCGGATCTAGGCGAATTGCCTCCATCCATAGCGATGAGCAATAATCGCACCTCCTGCTCCCTTTCACGGTCCAGTTCGTTCTCTAAAATTAACTCACCATATTTTTCTTGACCTGGGTTATTATGAAATTTAAACAAGAAATAAGGATTATCCCGAAGTTTGTAGTTCTGTACTGAATTTGTTCCTATATCTGCATCTTGTGCTTCGCTTATGGCGTAGCGAGCGCCTTTGACTGCGGATTCTGTTATCTCTAATTTTACAACATCTTTGGAAAAGCTCGGTGAATTGTCATTAATGTCAGTAATTTCTACAACAATGCGGTGCATTTCCATTGGGTTTTCAAGAATTACTTCGTATTTTAAAACACAAACTGTCGTAAATCCACAAAGTCTCTCTCTGTCAATTCTATCAACTACAGTTAAATCTCCAGTTTTCATAGCTATGTCACAATAACGTTTTCCTTCATCATCCACATCCAAACGAGACTTGCGCATCGATAGTGTTTTTGCATTTATCCCAAGGTCCTTTGCCAGATTTCCAATTACAGATCCAATCTTCATCTCCTCTGGAATGGAATAACTGATATCTCCATTTGATAGCACAATGAAATAAAAACATGACAGTCCGACAAATAAACACCCTGCAGAAAATCCGGGGTTTTTCATGATGAAATGTCAATTTCAGGCAAGTTCCAATGTAGACACCAAATATTTTTAGGTGTTGTACATTGATGACGCTAAAAATACAATGTGAAAAATACAGCGCGGTACAACTAACGGTGGTGCTTTTGTTGTCAGCAATACGTTAAAATGAAATTAGCTAGTGGGGAAATAGAGATCTCTTATTAAAACTGGTAAACAGCGACACTACGTGTCCTTTCCCAAAGCTGCAAGTAATATCGAAAAATACAAGTCACTTAAAAAAACGTTTAAAACTTGGAAAATCCAGTGAAATATGATATATACACAATGCAGTCAAGAGTATGTGAACGCTCCTCCTTTTTACTGAGTCACTTGTTTTAGTAAAAACGATGGCTTAAAGTTTTATTAAACTATTATACACAATCAGTCATATTTTTCTTTTGTGAAAGCAGCTGGAGGATGGCCCTTTTCTGTTCCAACAAGACTGTGCCCATTGTGCACAAAACAAGTCCATAATTACATGGATGGATAACGTGAGTGGTTGGATGAAATTATATACAAACCCCATATCAGAAAATGGGGTTTGTTTTACTTCCAGAGCTGACTTGATGTGAACCGATCATCAAATACAACACACAAAGCTATAAATGCTGAAATAGACCAGATGCTTAAAAGCCCTCAAGATTACAACAAATGAAATTACATCAAAATATTAAGATGTAAAGTTTAACAAAAAATTTTTCAACCAGGTTTTTTTTCCAAACCAAACACAATTATGGTTTGAAATTTCTTAAAATATGGTAGGTAATGCAGTAGGTAGAGTTGTCATCTCACAACAAGATGGGCCTGGGTTTGATTACCCTGGGCAACCAGGGTCCTTTTTATTTGCAGTTAGCATGTTCTCCCTGTGTCTGCTTGGATTTCCTCCACATGCTCTCTTTTCTCTTTTCCCACAAGTTCAAAGACATTTGGTCCGGTCAAGTGGATCTACTAAAATTGTTTGTGTGTGTGTGTGTGTGTGTGTGTGTGTGTGTGTGTGTGTGTGTGTGTGTGTGTGTGTACCCTGTGATTGACTTGCTACCTGTCCAGGCTACTTTCTGTCTGTGATAAAAGGGTTAAAGTTCCACTGCATTGCAAATTTGGACAACAAAGACTATCAAAGCAAAATAGTATGTAATTGATAAAAAAAATCATACCTCTTGTGAGTCGCCCGAATCAAAAAGACTGATTATGTTTGAATCATCCGGATTCTGTTTTAAAGCTCCACTTGCATTAAGCGTGCTGTCATTGTAAGATGTGATGAACTTAAAGTCACTGGTGCGTGATCCTGTTGTTAGATATCCATCATAATTGTAGGAACTGCGGAGAGTTCCAGCTCCTTCTACCTCTGCATAGTTGGGAGGAAGATACGCGCTGGGAATGGTGACTGCTCCATCAAACAACAGTCTGGGTTTTCTCCTCTGACAAAACTTCACAGCCACGATCAGAATAATAAAAGTCAGAAAGAAGGTGGACACTAAAACTAGAGCGATAATCAAATAGAACGTCAGTTTAGAGTTGCTTTCCTCATTAGCCATGTCTTTAAGCTCTGGAACTTCAGAAAGATTATCTGATATAAGCAAATACACAGAACATGTCGCAGAGAGAGAAGGATGGCCATTATCTTTCACTAAGACAACAAGGTTTTGTTTCATACTGTCAGATTCAGTAATGTCCCGTAGTGCTCTGATTTCACCACTATGAAGTCCAATAATGAAAAGTCCTGGGTCGGTAGACTTTACTATCTGGTAAGACAACCACGAGTTCTGTCCAGAATCTGCATCCACAGCGATAACTTTGGAAACCAGAGAACCTGAGAGAGCAGCTTTAGGGACCATCTCAGTCATTAAAGACTTTTCATCGGGAGCAGGGTATAATATTTGTGGAGAGTTATCATTCTCATCTGTTATAAACACACTCACAGTCACGTTGCTGCTGAGTGGAGGAGAACCATTGTCTCTGGCTATGACCTGCACATTGAAGTTTCTAAACTTCTCGTAATCGAACGATCTCACAGCATGAATCACCCCACTGTCTGCGTTAACGGATATAAATGATGACACTGGAATACCATGGACCACAGTGGGAACCAAAGTGTACAACACTGTGCCATTTTGCATCCAGTCTGGGTCACTTGCTGTAACGGAACTAATTGAGGTACCTGGTCTGTTGTTCTCAGTAACAAATGCATTGTACTTTTGCTTTTCAAATACAGGTGCGTTATCATTTACATCTGACACAGACATCTGCACAGTCTTAGACGAGGACAAAGGCGGAGTGCCTTCATCTGTTGCAGTGATGGTAAGGTTGTAGCTTGAGATGAGTTCACGATCGAGTTCGTCAGTTGTCACAATCGAAAAATAATTTTTGATTGATGGTTTTAATACAAAAGGAACGTTTCCCTGAATGATGCAGTTAATCTGGCGATTTTTCCCAGAGTCTCTGTCTTGTACATTAATGATGCCTACTTCTGATCCAGGTTGAGTATTTTCGGGAATTGGATTATTCAGTGATTTTAGCTGTATGGTGGGTACATTGTCATTAACATCGTCTATATCGATAACAACCTTAGCAAACGACGCAAGACCAGCACCATCTTTACATTCCACTTTTAATTCATATGTAGTTTGTCTTTCATAATCAACATTAGCGCTTAAAATCAGATTTCCTGTTTCTGATTCAAGAGTAAACATTTCAAGCATGTCTTCAGACAAGTGTGCAAAACCGTACGTTACCTTACCATTAGCGCCTTCATCAGCATCTATTGCGCTCACTCTTGTTATTGTTGTACCAATGGAAGTATCTTCAGGCAATTTCACCTCATAGACGGACTGACTAAATACTGGAGAATTATCATTTGCATCAAGAACAGTAACGTGAATAACTACAGAACCAGATTTGGGCGGATTTCCTCCGTCCCTAGCGGTAAGCAATAACCTCAACTCCTGCTCTTTTTCGCGATCTAATTCTTTCTCCAAAACTAACTCACCATAAGTTTCCTGACCTGGAGTTTTGTGAAAAAGAAATGAAAAATAATTATTCTCTTGCAGCTTGTATTCCTGTACTCTATTGTCTCCTATATCCGCATCTCGTGCTTCGTTTACAGCAAATCGAGCGCCTTTCGCCGCAGATTCTGTGATCTCTAGCTTTACAACGTCGTTAGCAAAAACTGGCGAATTGTCGTTAATATCAGTAATTTCTATAGAAATCCGGCGCAATTCCAGGGGGTTTTCAAGAATTACTTCATATTTTAAAACACACAATGACTTAAGTCCACAGAGTCGCTCTCTGTCAATTCTGTCGGCTACAGTCAGATCTCCAGTTTTTAGGTCTATATCACAATAACGTTTTCTTTCGTCATCCACATCCAAACGAGTATTACGCACAGATAATGTTTTTGCATTTAATCCAAGGTCCTTTGCCAAATTTCCAATAACATATCCAACGTTTCTCTCCTCTGGAATAGAATAGCTAATGTCTCCATCTGACGTCTGCACCAAAAGAAAAAAAGATGACAAACCGAACAATAAACATCGTGCAGAAAATCCAGCGTTTTCCATGATACAATCCAAAGCAGTTTCAATGTAGTTCACAATGAATAGTTTAGTTCGCCAAAACAAAAATAATGTGCAATAAAAGTAAATGTAAAAAATACAGCAATGTATATGGAAGACCTTCTATTGGTTTAATGCATCAATTTGATGCCTGTTCTCATTTTACATGCGAAACAAGCAGGTGGAGAAATATCTAGCCCTATAAAGGCTGGGGAATAGCGACACTCTGAGTTCTGTTCTAAAACTGCAGCAAACAGACCAAAATAAGACAGAAAAACAAACAGAAAGACAGACAGACAGGCACATAGATAGAAAGACAGACAGGCTGGGTTTTCTTCTGATAACTGAACAGTTCTCTGATATAAGAAAATGAGCAGAGCATGTTGCAGAGAGAGGAGGCTGTCCGCTATCTTGATAACAAGGTTTTGTTTCATGCCCTCAGATTCAGTAATGTACCATAGTGATCTAATCTCTCCACTACGGAGACCAACGCTGAACAGTTCTAGATCGGTACATTTTACAACCTGGTAAGAAAACCACGAGTTTTGTCCAGAATCTGCATCCACAGCGATAACTTTGGAAGAGAGAGCAGCTTTAGGAACCATCTCAGTCATTAAAGACTTTTCATGGGCGGCAGGGTATAGTATTTGTGGAGAGTTACCATTCTCATCTAAAAAAAAAAATACTAAGACTTACGTTGCTGCTTAGTGGAGGAAAAGGTACATACTGTACATATGGTCTCTTATTGTCATATTGTCTCTGGCTACACCCTGGAATTTGAAGATACTAAACTTCTTGTAATTAAATGACCTTACCGCATGGATCACACCGGTGTCTACAATAATTGATAAAAATGAGGACACTGGAACATTATTGTTAACCATACTTGTCTCCAGTCTGGGTCTGGTTTGTTATTATATATTTATAGTATTGTAATTATGATCATAGGAGGTGTACCGCCATGTAATACTGTTACTGAGACATTATACTCAGCGTTTTGTTCACGATCGAGCATTGTGGTTGTGATTAAAGTAAAAGAGTTTTTAATAGATTGTTATAATTTGAGTGGTAGGTTAGTGGGGATAGAGCAACTGACTCGACTCTTGATCTTGATTTTTTACATTTAATAGGGCAACTTCTGAACCAAGTCCAATGTTTTGTGGAATTGGATTCATAAGAGATTGTACAGTTATTATTGGCGCCTTGTCATTTACATCAAGTATTTCAATATGTACTTTGCAATGGCCAGTCTGACCGCCGCCATCCTCTGATTGTATTTCAATCTCATAACTGGAGGCACTTTCGTAGACAAATTTTCCTTCTACTAAAATAACCACATTTTTCATCAACCTATATAAATCACTGGTGCTGTCCGATAGGTGGTTAATATAGTAGGCTATTTGTCTGTTTGCAATATTTATAGTTCATATTGTGATCCTTGCTTAAGCATTCGATTAATGTGTTTTGTCTTTGTTTCATCTGGGACAGAATATCGAATGTCTGCCGAAGCAGACCGAACAAGGAAAAAACAAAATACCATTGCCAAAATTGCTAAGCCTGTGAGCATATTAGCCATTTTGTCTTTCTTTTTTTTAAACAAAGTCAGTGTATTCAGTGTTAGGATGTGCACCTCTTATTGCATTGTGCCTCTCTTATTGCATTGTGCCTTTAAACATGCACAAATGGATGTTTCCATGACGGAATTTAATATTGGTGAAGAGCGACACAGTGAGGCAAAAGCAACAAATTGCTAAGTTAAATACGATGGAAAATAAAGCTGAAAACTGCTTATTTAAACGATTTTAGAATATAATATGAAATGTTATGTAAGTTAAGATGTTTATTTTCATCTATTTCTTTTTTAAAACAGAAACATTTATTTTAAATAATATTTCACTTCAGCTTGTGCACGATTTCAGCACCACGGACAGCACAAAACCGAAAATAATAATGTGTTACCAATTGTGATGCAATTTATTTTGTCATTTATTTAAGTCATTAGCATCACAAATAACTCAATATGGTTATGTTTATTGAAACTTTGAAACTAATTCTGAACAAATGCACTGTACAAGCTGAACAATAACCTTTTTGGAGAGGGTGGTGCACGAGTTAAAATATATTATAAACATACAACTATACAATTATGTATTACAAAATGGCTGTAATTTAGATTCATCTCATGGAATTTAGATCTATTCTGGGAGCACTGACAATGTGTAAGTAATCTGCTCTAGCAGGCTGCAGACCCAGAACACAGAGTGTATGATTACGTGTTCCACCATCTGCCTAGTCTGATCTCTGTGAGGATAGCCATAAATTACAAGATCTAAATCATTCATAAATCTCACACATTTTAAAACTGTTTATATATTAAATTTAAAGATTTGTAAATATCTACCATTAGCAATAATGAGCTATCTAGATAACAAGACATTTAATGACACGCCCACATTTTTATGGACTTTAAAGGATGCTTTTATTGTACACAAGGCGATGTCCACTAATTAAAACAAACATTATTATTGTTATTGTTGTTGTTACTGAACTTGTTATTCTTATTCTTCTTCTTATTATTATTATTCAAACTACTTCATACATCATAATAATAGAAGTAGTAGTAGTAGTAGTAACATGCTAGTTTTAATATGAAAAGTCTTGGTGACAATGTGCCATAAGAGACTTATGAATTAAAAATCAATAAAACACACAAAGAACGTACACTTTGCTAAGGTATTTATGAAAGAATTTATTTGTGGTTTATAAACAAAACACATTAACAGTTTTTCATAAAGTGATATAAAAAGGAAAAGACAACAGTAAAAGGAAACACTAGTCCACCACTACACGGATGTTCAGGTGTACAAAAAGGTTTTGCACCATCAAAGTCAAGAGCATTGTGCTATCTTGGCATCAAATTAATAGACATTCACAACACGCAAGCAGAGTACATAGACACTTTTTTGGATTTTTTTTTAATGTATATTTATATTAAGTTTTTTAAACTTTTAATGGAAAAGGAGGTTGGCATCAGAGGGAATCATGAAGGAGACAATACTGTCTTCTTTCGTGGTATTAAATATAATAATGGGTAGAAAAAGATGCAGAGCAAAACACTATAGCATTACATATATCTAAAATGGTTAATGTTGATGTCCATCAAGGATTTATCCTACTTATCCATGATATGGCATCAATGCACATCTGTAAATTGCCGGTTAGTATGTGTGTATGTGCTTGTACAGTTTAATCTGAATGACTAATTAGAAATAGGCCTAAATATTTAGAGACAGTGAATGTCTCTAATTCCTAGAGAAATGGTTGAAAATAAATATGAAAAGATATCTATCTATATATATATATACATATCTACTGTATATATAGTTTTGTCTTACCTGCGTATTACATGCAAATAGTCACTTAGTGATCTGACAGCACTAAACCCACACCTGAAGGAGGCAGCGCGTATATGTAATGTGTATGTAGACTTTTGTTTATGTGGCGAATATAATGATTATAGCAGCTCTAAAATCCATCCTACACCGTGACCAATAGCCCTACACCCAGGACAAAATAATTCAAATAAAACAAAAAGTGGTCAAAGCACTCCAGAAGAAGAACACAAAAGTAAGTAAACAAGTCTGACTGAAAATATTTTACTGCTCATTTCCCACTACAATTAAACAGCAAACTTGCTGCACCAGGCTCACGTTCTTTATACCAAGCTTCATGATTAAAAAATGTAATTATATATAATTGATTTCCATGAAATAATACGCTTGTAATGCCCACAATTTTTTCATTGCTACTTAAGTGCTTAATTGTAGATGAAACAGCTCATGTGTTTATATTCCAAAAGAGGTAAGCTTTAAGAGATCCTGTAACAGTGCAGAGGCAGTGCAGAAACTATGGGTAAAAGTGTGTTTTATCATGAAACATAGCTCTGTTGTTTAGTTCATCAAGACATGTTGTACATTATAGCCATGAGAGAGCAGTTTTGGTAATGTTGCCCAGTTTTTGGCTACAAAAGGTAGGATGCAACAAAGTAGAACAATGTGAAGTGAGCAGATCTTACAAGCACTAAAAGGCCAAAACATTGTACAGAAGGACTAGGTTTTTAGAAGTACCTAACATTTAAAGTAAATGCAAAATTAGTAAAACTTGACTTGAAATGAAACAACAAGAAGCATTCCTAATCATATAGGTTTAGCAATATTGGCATGCATGGGGAGTTAGTAGATTGCATTTACTAAGCCAGTTTTTTACAGACAGGTAACAAATTTGATGAAAAACATACAATTAATTAGTAAAAATATAAATAGTTTAAATACAAATCAAGCATTCAAAATTACACCATTCGCTGTGGCATGAATAAAAAATCTAAACAGGATCATAATGGCAGAAAAAACAAGATACTAGTGACTCTGAAAGAAGGTTACTGATTAGGGCACGGATGACAGAAGCTCCAGTCTAAAAGACTGCCTCATCTTTTAATTCTTTAGTTCTTTTCTGGACAAAAGTTCCTAAGCAGCATTCACCAATCTACAGGTACAGGCTCAAAACCTTGACCACTACAATTAAGGTAGTTAGTTATGTGGGGGAAGGGTGTTTCTGTCATGGTTTAGGTTCAATTATCCAATTTAGGACAGGGACCCTGCAAAGCAATAAACATAATTCTGATTAGTCACATGATTTTAGGCATGGCATATTTCTGCTCTTATTGGAAAGGTCTCCAATATGATCAAACCGAATTCACAAAACACGAGAGGTCATTAATTAATTTAATACAAAATGAAAATGTATTAAATTGCATTATATGCACCAGATTCACCACAAACATCACAACACCATTTAAGAAGAGAACTTTTGTAAGAATAGTGTTCAGTTACTTCAGGACAGCTCCAGAAACTTATAAAATAAAAGCTTTTTCTAGTGAGCAAACAAAGACGCTGAGTTTTGCTAGTTATTTGTCACCTGTCTGTATATACCAAACTAGTTTGCATGTTAATGTGTATTTAAATTTTAAACTCAATGTATCTACCAGGCTGTACTTCTTCGTTACCATGAGTAAAGCTAAAACATGTCTCGAGTTTTTAGCATTAATATGTCACTCCAAGGCAGCAGGGGGCTCTGTGCGCACCAGTACTTGAAGATGGTATGTACAATACTACAGTAGTGTACTACCCCTGAATCTAACCAGCATTAATCTCTCATAAAAATAAACAAATCACCACATTTTACAGATTGTTTGTGTCATTTCAATACAAACTACTGTATGTAAGCCCAGGTCATAATAAAGGTGTGAGGGTTTGGGGAACACCAAACCCTCAGAACTTAGATTTAAGGACTGGCCTGATTGCTTATGTTTAGATTTCTGTTAGCCTCATGTAGCGATGTGGAACAAGAACTTTTGAGTGCATAAGGTAGTACAAAGCCAATTATTGCATTCTGGGAGCCAATATGGTACAATAACAGGATCTCATTTGTGGTTGGTTACTGAAAGATCAGCACTGGGCAGAGCTGGCAAATCAAGATTGCCATACTTAAAGCTGCATGTAACAAGCACATCATTGTAGATGTTTATATTTCTCTTTTCTCCTGGTTTTTCAGTCTGCGTTTTTAGTTACCAACTCCAGCTGGAAGATTGTTTCAAAAACATCTCTGTCATCTATTCATCCCCATCCTCCTTGCCCTTTTCCTTCTTGTCCTTCTTTTCCTTCTTCTTCTTTTTCTTTTTCTTAGCCTCCTCTTTTTTGCCAAATGTGATGAAGTCACCCTTGTCGTCCATGGCACCAGGGTCCTGGCGGATGGAAATGATAGCAGGAGAGCCAGGGATGATAAAAGCTTCAGGGGGGATCTCTCCTGGCTTTAAGGCCTGTGGGGGGCCATAGCCTGGGCCAGCACCATAACGGAAGCTCCAGCTGTTGCTGTTGATCCCAGCTCCAACCGGAGGGGAGAGTTGTCCTTCAGCCTCGCCATCTGTGTGAAAGACATAATGCAGTTCAGAAAAGCTTAGTTCTTTGGCTTATTCTATGTATTTAAAGTTTACATTTGGCTGATACACACATGATATCATCTGAATGTTCAAATTTGGCCTTAACAAAGATAATTCTGTATTGTGATGGATATAAAAAAGTAATAAAATTAGCCAGCACATAATTTCTACTTTACTTATTATTGACTACATATTGCAGTAGATGTTGTAGAAGCAATTATGTTGTACAGTATAAGTATGTATGTGGAGAGTAAGAAAACTGGTCACTGTAGCACCAAAACTTAAAAACTGGCAAACAATCATAAAGACCATGGGTCAGACACCTCTGAATGGCCATCATGCTTTTTCTGTCATTTTGTTTACAATAAACATAGAAATCTAATCTAAATCTTGTAAAATCTTATAAAAACAGCATCTTCAGCTATATCTGTTTTATTGTGGAATAGATCTTTTAAAAATAAATTATATTAAAAGCTTAGTAGGGTAAAGTGTAAGGTATTTAGATCTCTTGACTTTGTGCACAATTTGTTGTGTGGTGGGTTTAATTTTGAATGGATATAATTACCACAAGTAACCAAATGTCTACACGAAATCACAAATAATAAAGTAAAAACGTGTCTTTTTCTAACTTAATTACAAGTCAAAAATTTAAATAACAATAATAATAACAACAACAACAACAACAACAATAATAATAATAAGAAGAAGCGTAAGAAAAAGAAGAAAAAATAAAAAACAATTGGGAATTTCTTTTTAGAATTATAACATTTCTGCTTTCAGGTCTCGCCATCTACTTCTGCTTCTCTTTTTTTCCACACAATTTATGTTTGCATTAATTATTTCTCAGTTCTCTTGCACTTACAGCACCTTCCTTCCAATTCAGTATGACTATTCTGCAGGTATAAGCTGGTGCCAACAGTAAGCATTCTATTACGTCCGATAAAAATATGAATACTTTTTAAACTTATTTAGGATACTTGTCGGATTAAATACAGTATGGTAGCACAGTTGGTGCTATGGGGTGCCACACAGCAGCAACGGTCTTGGGGACCTTTGTTTAATCTTTTCACTCTGGTCTGAGTGTTAATTTTCTTTTGCACTTTGGAAATAAAACAAGTATGATACATTGCCACACAGTGTAAGTACATACTGTATATGTGTAAGGGTGTGTGACCCTGTAATTAAAAACACTGATCTCACTGACCCTAACCAGATTGAAGCAGCTGGTTAAATGAATAATAGAAATACATTAAATGAATGTTACACTCACTTGACTTTTGCTACACCTTCTCATGCAGCATATGGTCATTAATTATGGTCATTAATTATGGTCATTAATTGATTTTTCTCATCCATTTTTAGCCCCAACATCCTCACTTGCTTTTTACAACCTGTATTGTATTGATTTGGCTAGGAACATTAAAAATTTCTTTTTCTGTTAAAATGAAGGAATGCTTTAAAAAACTTTACAACTCTTTTATAGGGGCCCTTTTAGTGCAATGCATTAAATTATGAAAATAGATGATTATTGTCTTTAGTCCCAGCCACTGACCTCTGCACAGCAGTCAAAGTGACAACTGGTGTTAGAGCAGCCACTTTTACTAATTCTCAAAAAGAATGATGCCTTTAAAGAAAAGCCTGACTTAATTTCCATTTTTTCCAAATTTATATAATAGACTAAACTGAGCTCTGACAAACAGAGTGCTGTGTCAGTGTAATATGTTGCATGAGAACAGAGCTAATATTACAGTCACAAAGGGTCTGAATTAAAATCATTATTAAATATGACATAACACACACCATTATATATCAACTGATGGGAAAACATAAACCATATGCCCCAATGTAATGCAGAAAAAACTAAGTAAAAGTTTTTAAAATAAATGAAACTAAAAAATGGTTACAAGCCATTTGCAAGCCATTTGTCTAGGATATACCTGAACCACAGTATGAACCCTCATCTTCGAATGAAAAAAAATAAAACAGTGTCAAATCTACCCAGGAAATTTCTTTAAAATCTAATTCAGAACGTGTCTTTTTAATATCTAAAAAATTGTAGAAACTATTGCCTTTGCTAAGGTCAGAGATGAATGACTCAACAATGAAAAAAGGAAATCAGAAAAAATGACAAATATGATTCTGCCAAACTCTTTGGAATGTTCAGACAAATTAATCCAATATGGAATATTTTGGATGATCGCGTTATGTCTGGTGAAAAGCAAACATGGTATTTCATACTAAGTGCATCTTATCAAATGATAAGGGCAGTGTGATTGTGTGGCAGAACTTTGTCATTTTAGAGGAAACACAGAATTTTACTCTCTCAAAAATTCTTATGGAAATTGAACAGTCATCTGTCTGTGAGTTAAAGCTGAGAGTGTTATTGGGTTATGCAGCCGTACAGAAAGCTAGTTCACATCTGTATTGCTTAAAAGAAAAAGAAGTAGAAATTTTGGAGCCTCGTTAAAGCTGTGACTTGAACCCAGTAAACACGATGCGAAGAGACCTAAAATAAGCAGCAAAATCAAAAAGTTTGTCTGATTTTTTAAAAATCACAGATTTCACAGATTTTTTAACAAAAGTGCCACATTTCACGGCAGTCATTTAATAACACTCATAAACTGAATGATAGAATAAATGAAAGCTACAATACACAGCACAGCCTACCCTAACAAATACGTGAATACTCGTCAGCATCCACATAATCGGTTGGGAGTTTTTCAAACTTAGTTTTGTCTAACCGATTGCTAATGTAACCGAGCGTTTTTAGAGTTTGACAAGTTAATGAAGAAAGAAATAAACTGTAGATAGACAAACTATCAGGAGCACAATACTTTTTTTTTTTTTAACACAAATCACAGAGAGATGATCAAGTGTGTATAGAAGCACACTTTTTTATTGACTATTGAATCCCTAAAAAGAACAAATGCACTCAATTTGTAAACACAAACATCAAACATTGTCAACACACTACACCACAGAAAGGTCTGTTACACTAACATAATTATGATGGTGTATAATGCTGTATGATTGCTTGGACCACCTAATATTTCATACGCTACCCGAATAAAAAATGTTAAATCGCTAAACACAACTTACATTTTGAATTAAAAAAATTTTAATTTTGAAACTTCATATTACACAGGAAGCAGTTCATTTCACGGTCCATGATGAGGTTTACACCGCCGTGAATTAGGTAGGGCCTTAATTATAAACATCCAAATCAGTTTTTAATCATCATATTTCTGTATTTCACGGTATTTCAAATTCTACTGAGCTACATCTCACTAAAACTGTTACCACGCTAGCCAGATGTCAAGAATTTGACACCCAAATTTGATAAAGAAAGTGCTCTATATTGTGAGTATTGCTATGTGATGTACTCTACAGTTCCTTTCTGGGATCTGTAGCGGTAGCCTAGTGGGTAGGGCTTTGGGCTATCAACTGAAAGGTTGAGAGTTTGAATCCCAGTTGTGACATGCAGCCACTGTTGGGCCCTTGAGCAAGGCCCTTAACCCTCTGTGCTCCAGAGGCGCCTTACAATGGCTGACCCTGTGCACTGACCCCAGCTTCCAAACAAGCTGGGACATGTAAAGAAAGAATTTCATTGTATTGTAAACCTCTATATGTGTATATGACAAATAAAGGCATTCTATTCTGTTCTATTCTACTCCACATGTCTTAAACATCCAACAGTTACAGCATTCTCAGCCTTATTTCTATCTATAGCTTTCTGCCCTCTTTTCTCATTCACCATGCCAGGAGTTCCTCTCCTTTCCTTTATCCATCCTTTCCCTCTGCCTCTCTGAGTATGAATTGTTGCTGTGGAAACTGCCTCCCCCCATCTATGCTCACCCACTCCCTGCTACTGCAGCAATCTCTCAAGGTTCACTGCTGTTGCTTGGCAACCAGTCACAAAGTGTTCCCTAGCAACACAACCACCGCAAGGTCTTGTCAGTGCACACAATCCGTGGTCAACCATAGCTCTCAGTAGAAAATCTTCTTCTGTGTCACCAACATTACAATTTTTAAACAAATGTGTAAATTTCCATATATTTGTCCTTTTCCCTCTTCATAGACTGTCACTGAACAAACATACTGAAATAAATATATTGCCATCCGCTGTACAGTCAGACAGTTACACATCTGCACAGTCAATCCCTGCTTGGCAATAATTAGCAGACAAACATAGCACAGAGCTTCAAGTAATGAATAACGTTGTGCCAATGTAGCAGACTTCTTGCTTTACATTATGAAAATGTCTTCACAGCCTTCCTGTGCAAAATGGTTCTTACAAAAAAAATAAACAATTAAAGTAGATTATTTTTCTTAATTTAGTCATTTTTGTTTCATGATCAGGGCTTGGGTTCTGCACCACCCAGAAATACTAAGAACAATGCAGGTACACGTCGAGGGCAGGGTGCTAATCCATTACAAGAAAAAAAATCCACACACATTTACACTCTCACTCTTTTAAATCATCTAGAGCTGCTAGTCAACCTACATGCATGATTTAAACAAGTGGGATAAAATCAGAGTACCTGTTGGAAACCAATAAGGACACATAGTGAACACAAGAAACACCCAACAGCCAATGACTGTAGGCGAGGATCAAGCTCTGGTCCCCAAAAAGTCATGTGGCTGTGCATTGTGCATGTTACAGCTCTATGTAGGAGACCACCTCTGGCTAGTGCAGAGCCTGATGACTTTACTTGTGTCACAGTCTGCCCTACTCTTTGACCATGTCATGCATGAGGCATGTGGGTGGATTTTACACTAGATTATGGTTTATGACGTTTAAGATCTTTCATTCAGCCACAAGCTTATTTGAGCAACAGAGTCTGGCATGCAGTTGGCTTTCAAATTCATCCCAAAAATGTTGGATAGGATTGAGGTTATGGCTTATTTTTCTTTCATATCAAACAATATTTTTATGAATCACACTTAATGCTCAGGGGATTGCTACACAGACATAGTAAAGGACATTTCTGTGCTAAACTGAATGCCACTGTATACTATAGCATTAACGTTTATTTTGGGTGTAAGGAAACATAGCCATCAACACAAAAGAACAACTGTCTGTGCATTAGGACTGGTTCTTCAAACAGTTGATATAGTGTAAGTGTAAGCCCAGAGAACATGTCTTCACTTCAGTTTGAATGGTTATGTGCTTTACACCATGCAAATTTGTGACATTGCTTTGAGTTTTTAACCATTAACAGATGATTATTGTACCATACTTCATTGTGCTTCATGGGTGAGCTGTTTTTCCTCAGACATTTTGCCTCTTTTGTCACTTATACAACACGTACAGTTAACAAAGCAGCTGCAATAGAACAAAATCTAATAACCTGGTTTACCTCAAAAGAGGCATCTGTTGTGCTTTTTAATTGGAGAGATCACTTTACTTCAGTTAAAAGTTAACAAATTTGTTTATTACAAATGGTAGGAAAGTCAAGGGTACAACAGCTCGGCCGAGGACTCTTTTTACCTAATATCAGGCGCATGCAAAAAAAGAGCCCTGTTTGTCTCTCCATACACACTCTTATAGTCCCCTTATCTATGCCGGGGGCGTGCTCACATTCTTACACATTCTTTGTTCTCAAACTGATTTCATCAAGTCTTAATCAACTAAGGCATATCCAGTATCTTTCTACTGCAGTCAGCATACATGTCAACTGACCCGTACACGGCCTTCATTTACTTAACAGTATCATAATCAAGTTTTACATTGTCCATTTAATAATCTTACACATCCCATAACATAACATTTACCTGTATTCTCTCCTACAGAAATCAAGCTTCTGCAGGTTTAGTCTATCTATTGTTCAATCAGATTGTCAATATCTTACTCTTCCACCACCCAGGAGACCCACAGCTTCTGCCTAACCTCTCTAACAGGACACCAGATCGATACTCTTGTGTCTGTCTATAAATGTGATAAATACTAAATAAGAAGAAAAAACGTCATGACCCAATCCTATGACCACCCCTGCAGTGAGACATTTAATTACCAAAACATGACACCTCTGTAATTTTGCTCTGGATAAACTGGCCAGTTAACACAGGTATTCAGGCATGTAATAAGGTCATGGCATTCAGCAAAAGTTTAAAACTCAATGGATGATAATAAAAGATTTTAACTAATTAACTGAATTCATTTGAATTCTCTTAAAGGTGTAACTAAATCAAAAAGACTTGCAAAAAGACTTACTAAAACAACACTTTGTTTCTCACCCAAAATACACCATCACTGTCAGCTAATGATTAGGCACTTGTACAGGCTAATTATGAGTTTTAGTGTAGAAATAATGTAGATATTAGAAAGAAGATCCTGCCAGAAAGAAAAAAAGCCCTGTTAGAATGTTTTTTGGCTGATCGTGGGTAAAAAAAAAAAAAGTACAGTGTATAAGTAAGCATTTCACAGTTTGATTCTGTTACCCCTTGCAGCTCTAGCAGCTGCTGTAAGTACTGAATGCTAGTATCTCTTAACATTAAAATTTGTAATCGAGATTAATCTTGATTAAAGAACAAAATTAATCGCGATTAATCTCGATTAAAATGTTTAATCGTGTGACAGCCCTAATATATATGTATTCATCTCAATTAATCGCAAACTAATAATTAAGCAAAATTTGAACAGTTATGCACATTGTTATTGCAAGAACGTGTTTACCAATAAAACATTCATAAAATATGATAAAATTGTTCAATCTAAATTCATTGTAAAAAGCACATTATCTGACAAAAGTGAGGATCTTTTCCTGTTCATGACCCTGACACTGAAAACAGGTGCACCAACCATAATGTTTTGATCTAATATAAGGCATCAATAAAGCATCAAAACACAGATATGATTATTTCATAGATCTATTAAGAAAACCCTTTAATACTGTTTGTGCAGAAAGAATACTGGGAAATACTGTTCTAAATTACCATTTAAACATCTATAAATACCTGAAACAGTCAAGTTAGCAGACATTATCTATAAGTAATTGACTGTTGCTATATAAAAAAAGTGTTAATTAAAACAGTCCATGTAAACGCTTAGTCCATATAAATATCAGATACGAATGTGTTTTTAGATAACTACAAACATCACAAATATAAATCATGTTTATAACCATGTGATAGAATAAGCTGAATAAACTGTAGAGATGAAACATCACACAGAGTTTCACTTTTTACCGGAGGGGAGGAGGCGGAGCTACACGGTTTTGATGGACAGCTCTAGCAGCCAATGGAGATACTCGTTATTAAGCTTGCGTGATTTCATTCATCTTTTCATCAACACGTAAAAAAAGTGAAAACCGCTAAAAGTAGTTTATCATCGGACAGTTCATGCGCTTTACATCCTAATTCATCTAAAATACAGTTAATTACCACAGAGACACACATGTATGTGGCACAAACAGCCAAATAAAAATAGTTAGATACAGCCCTAATTTTTACCCATATTTAAATCACCTAAAGATTATTTACAATACACAATAACTGACTACATTACTTAGCTCATAGCTCATTAACACTAAAGCTCCATGGGATTTGTAGTATTGGTATCATTGTTTGCCAATTTACACTTCCTGCCACGAGATGAAGCAAGCAAAGGTAATCGACTCGTTACATAAAAGTATGCTCATTATGTAAACTTGTAACTTTAAAAATAACAAAGAAGATGTTCTTAAAACAGAATTACTGAAGGTGTGCTGTGCGCTAGTATAAATGTGGACAAATGCGGTAATGGTAAAAAAAAGCAAAGTGATTTCACATCTAGTTTTCTATATATTTTTATTTATTTATTGTTTAAGTGTTTACAAAGTCACATGAAACATTGTTGTAAGTACTGATTCATAACAATCAAGGGGTATCTCACCTGCAGCACTGGATACTGTTGGCCAGTTTTGCACCAGCATGCCCTGGGCACCCTGCATCATTGCTGAAGCCTCCTCCATGTGAACAGAGCTGCAATACAATAACATGTAATCAACAACTGAACCGTCACAAATACACTCAGTTATTTTTATTTAAGAGATGGACATGGTTCTAAAATCATACAGCAATTACACATTAAACAATCAGGTTTCTGTTCTAAATTTGTGTGTGTGTGTGTGTGTGTGTGTGTGTGTGTGTGTGTGTGTTTTTGACTTGTTTGGTGTGCCAGCATTTGAACTTGAACTTGCTCTGATGCTTATGTGGTGTGTCTTAGATGACACATAGAGTTGCCGTGGGCTTTCATGGTGTGTTTTTGTGCTGCAGTCAGTATTGTGCAACATACTGAGAGAAAGTCAAACTGACAGAGCAGAGATTTAAAAAACAGGGGCAAGGAAAAGCAGTACAATGACAATATGAGGTGTGATGAATATCAATTAAATTTTTTTACAAAAGATTTAGAGAAATTATTTAAATTCTAAATCATGCTAATGTCATGCTAATGCCAAATTCTTAAATTGTCTTTTTTCATTAACATACTGTATGACCCATTTCACAGTCAGTGCATTAGAATTCAGGAGTATGGTATGATATACAGCCCCAGAGAGAAAGGGATTTATTTATGTAAACTAAAAGCACTGTAATGTGTTTGTTTGATATTGAGAGTCTGTTTGAGTATGTGTGTGTGTTAGAGTGTGTGAATCAGACCGTCACTTCGTCACTTTATTTGTCCTTCATGCTCGGTGTTGAAGGATTGTGTATGTGGTGCAGTGAATGCTGATGACCTATATCCACTACATCACTGCAGAAATCTGCACTGCCGAGAACCAGCCCTCAGCTACCGGATCAGCTTGAGTGTGTGTGTGTGTGTGTGTGTGTGTGTGTGTGTGTGTGTGTGTGTGTGTGTGTGTGTGTGTGTGTGTGTGTGTGTGTGAGAGAGAGAGAGAGAGAGAGAGAGAGAGAGAGAGAGATGAACACAGACAGGCAGTTGGCTAAGGGCTAGTAATCATGTGGCAACTTCTGGTGGTCTGTTGTTTCCCAGGACTGCAGATCCCAATCCTGTTTCTAAAACCATTCGTTTAATCATTGCCTCTGTTTACTGTCTACTGAAAAGTTTGGCATGTTCTATGAATGTATGCATGGGTTGCTTCCATATAATTGATTTCCTCCCACCTTCTAAAAACATTCAGATGGCAGATTTACTGCACTAAATTGCCCCTAGCTGGGAATAAGTTCAGCTTTAGCACACAATTTCAGCAACTGTTTCATAACCACCACGACCCTGATCAAAATGAAGCTGCTAATGAGGATAAATACAGGACCCCACCATCTACTAGAACCCTATTAGCTTTAATTTGACTCTTCAATCAATGTCTTAGGCACTCAGGTGGAATAGAAGTAAATTAAGCTAGCCCACTACTGCTGGGATCCAGCATTGAAATCCCAAGCTATGCTATTTGCCTGGTCAGACATACAGATATTATTGCCCATGTCTGAGGGAGATGAGCAAGGTCCTATGATGGACTGCCATCCTGTCTGAGGTGTGTTATTGCATTGTGACCGGTGATTCTAGGGAACCCCAATAAGCCCATAGCAGCTAGAAGTAACATGAAAATGGGAGAGCATGCAGTAACCAAAGGTAATAGTAAATGAAGTTTTTCTCCTTGGATTTGATTACCCTTTGATAAGGTTCAGCCTGCAACATTTTCAGAGAGTAAGAAGAGCAAAAGTGCCTACCTCTGCACTCCTGCCCTTAAAGATGCAGAATAGCGCCAGTCAGCATTCGGTCCCTTGGGCTGAGAAAGAGAGAGAAGAGAGGGAGGAAGATGGGAAGGAGAGGTAGAACAGGGTTAGATAGAGTCTCATAAATAAATCATGATACTCTGTGTGAGTCTGCTCTTTTTATTCTGATATGAGCTGCAACCTTTAATAATCACTCAGCTGTAGTCCATGATTTAAAGAACTTCAGTTTTGTTTGTTTGTTTGTGTGTGTGTGTATGTGTGTGTGTATGTGTATGTGTGTGTGTATGTGTGTGTGTGTGTGTGTGTGTGTGTGGACCCCAAAAGCTCTTAAAGGAGCCAGGGGCTGTTCTGATGAATCATTGCCACATAATTTACCCAGCAGATGGAGTAATCTGGACTTTACTCTCGAAAAAGACCATCATTCACTTTTCACATTTACTCTTGCACCCATTCCAACCTTCACCATATTTACCACTGACCAAGGACCACAAATGCACCCTAGAACCTGTAATGCTTATTCTTTTGGCTAGATTTCACTACAGCCTATTCCTTTTCTTTCCATTTACACAAAGGCCTATTCCTCATTTTTTACAAACACCCCTTTTTATCTGACAATTTTTAAAATCCTTTCAATCTTCCTCCTTTCCCTTTACCCACATTAGTAACCCTTTAAAAGAATGACATCATCCTAAGGAACCAGCTGATGCCTTGTAATGTGATATTGTAGCATTCTCTGTCCCAAGAGAACAGCCACACATCCAGTAAAATTACACCAAGCTTAAGTTGACTGACAGCCTTTTGTCTTAAAGCACAACGCAATGTCTTCAATGTGAAGTACAAACCAAATGAAATAATTAGCATTCCTTCATCACCAGACTAATATAATGCAATACACAATGCAAAACAGGGAATGAAGCTATAGATAACTGATATATAATTGTTTAGATTTCTGCATGGTCCATTGCAGCCCTAATAAAGAAAAATCCATACTAAACTAAAAATATGCATAGAGTGAAATTTCCTGCAAATAAGTAAGTTATGTATGAGTATGTGATGCCCTGTGATGAACTGTTACCCGAAATATTTTCAGTTGGCATCCACCACATCCACCCTTATTGAGATAAAGCATTAAGTTAAAATAAAAGTATAGCAAAACTGAATGATATATAATATGTGCACTGATACACTACGAAATAGGTGAGTTTTTTTAGGGAGATTCAACATGCCAGTCTTTTTATATTTGTCCTAGTAAAGAACTGGGTTGGAGAGTATTTGCTACACTGAGGCTTTACTGAGTGACCCAGATAAATTAGACAACTAATATTATTTAATCAGGTGAACCAAAGGTGAAGGAGGGAGGTATATGCAGAAAATTTAATTTGTGCTAACACAAACCAAAGGCTGAAGGGTAATTCTTTGTATTTTAGACTGATGGATTCTGGATTTCAACCTTCATCCTTATCAAATGGCTTTCTTAAACACATTTCATGGTTAAATTTGTTAAAATCTTTCATCCATGACTACTCATACTTACAACACTGCACTTTCATCCAGATTGTACCTCAAAAACCTTTCCCATGGGCCTGAGCTCCATTCAGTTGAGCTATCAGGTCATTAGTTTTATGCAGATATTTAAACAGGCCTTCAATTTCTCTACCTGTAACTCAGTGTGCCTTTAGGACAACTAAACATGAAGAAAAATATATCATTCAAACACAAAAACAATGCTCAATGGCAACAAAATGTTGAGAATATGCAAAGGTGTAAAAAAGCATGTTTGATGCATTTTCTGGTACCAACTGTTGATGCTTTGTTTGGGTCTGTACAGTATGCTCACATTTTTGAGGGCACTGCTTTTTAGTATGCTGTAAAATGTCAGCTGTTGGCATTTGAACAAAGCTAAAACAAACATTAAAGACTTTTGTTCTTTTCTGTTTTTTGTATGTTTGTAGTTTTTATTCGTATTATTCTTTAGACTTCTGGCAACCATATGGATTGTGTTTCTCCAGAGCATTCTGTCTTTTGTTTAGCTCCTCAGGCTTCCTAACGTTTGGTTCTTTGCTTCTCTACTAACTTCTTTAAGCATAACTGCCTTTTCCAATTAATTTGTTCTACTCACAATGTGTTCAGAATAGAGAACTTCAGTTCGATTATTGGGCTTTCAGTGAGAGGTTTGATTTGGTTGACAATCCATTTGTAGGTTTTCTTTGCCGTCCAAGGTACTTTCAAAATCCTTTGTTTTATTGTCCAGCATTCATTTCCATAAAAACGCACATAGAAGAACATAGTCTGGACAATTTGAATATTTGTTTAAGACTAATTATAACGTCTGAAGATCTTTTACAGTTCCTTTCATTTGGTTCTGCCTAGTCCCTGGTATTTCCTGACTGCCAAGTCCTTTGATGTTAATAATCGATCCAAGTAGGCAAATCTGTCTACCACATCAGTGGTAAAGTTTATGGTTTCTCCTGCTGTCATGACTTTTGTTTTCTTTATATTGAGCTAAAATCCCATCTTTTCACTCTTTTCATTCTTTAACTTTCCTCATATGAGCCCTCAGGTCTTCCTAATGTTCTGCTAGCCTTTATATAATAAAACCTAATTATACTTGTCTGCTATAACTGACGTATTCTAATCAGAGGCACAATGAGTGTAAATCCAAGCCCAATCACTGGGCACTCACAACTACTGATAAATTTAAGTATCCAATTTTCTGTATTGCACAAATGTATTTAGTAGACAGCATGACAGCAGTACACCTAAAATTGGCTTGGATAAAAAAAAAATCATTTTAAGAATGGGTATTTAGATAGCTGTATTTACCATGTTGTTTTGATTCTACTATCTAATTACATATTTACTTTTTTCAATTTTGTATATTTCTGCTAATATTTCACTTTAAAACACAAAACTCCAAAAATTGATACTGATAAAGAATAGTTTTTGTAAGCAGCTACTGTAAATTACAAATCAAAGTGAAACACACCTGCATTGCTGCATCTGGCATACTAAGCCTACGCACAAAGCCGCTGCCACTCGTGAAGAAGCGTTCAGAGCCCCAGGTTCCACTTATGGGCCGACCTGTGTTGTAGAACATAAATGTGTCACTGCCAGATGTGGCAGTCAAACAGGTTTTGTAGCAGTAGGTCTTTGTCAGAGAGCCATTTCCACGGACCTCAATGTAGTGAGGTTCAACTTTGAGATCTCGCCGAAGGACCACATTATTGTTAGATTGAGCACCTCCTCCAGTTCCACCTTCTTGTAAGCTCTTCTGGGACACACAGCAGGGTGAGCATGAGCCAGGCTGGGTACAATAGGCATGGCAGCGGACTATAGCCAAAACTACCACTGTGACCAGGAACACAAATGTAGTTGCGCTAAGTGCTACAATCAGGTAAAGTGTTACATTGGAAAAGAGTAGGGTGCTGTGGGGACGAATAATCTTCTTGGGATCAGGTGTGACTTTTGGAGGCACCTCCATGATGGCTATATTGATGGTGGCAGTGGAGGACAGAGGAGGCTCTCCATGGTCTTTTACCAGCACAGTGAGAATAAAAGATGTAGAGTTGTCTTCAAAGATACGACGAGTGGTTCGAATCTCTCCTGTATGCTCATGCACTTTAAACAGGTCTGGATCATTGGACTGGTCCATTATATAGATGAGCCATGCATTCTGTCCAGCATCTGCATCATATGCCACCACCTTGGTTACCAAAGCTCCTGCCTCAACGTTTTTCAGAACTGTTTCTGTTGAACGTGTTCCATTGGCTGGAGGGCTCACAATCTCTGGTGGGTGGTCATTTTGGTCCATTATATAGATGTAAACAGTGGCCACACGGCTGAGGGGTGGGATGCCCCCATCCTGAGCTTTAACTTGGAAGTGAAACTCCCTTAGTGATTCATAATCAAATGAGCGGAGGGCATAGGCCACACCAGTATCTGGCTTAATTGACACGTAAGATGTGACAGGGATGCCATGGTTGTTGTCAGTGAGAACTGTGTAGGTGATGCGGGCATTCTCATTCACATCTGCATCAGTAGCCATGACAGTGCAAAGAGAGGCTCCAGGTGCATTGTTTTCTGCAACATAAACAGTGTAAGATGTCTGTTCAAAGCGTGGTGGGTTGTCATTGACATCAGCTACATCTACTTGAATGGTTTTCTGAGAGGATAGTGAAGGTGTGCCTCCATCGGTGGCACGTAGGGTCACGTTATAGGCTGCTGTGGTCTCACGGTCCAAAAAGGCAGAGGTCACCAAAGTGTAGTAGTTCCTGAAAGACTTAATTTTAAAAGGAAGGCCTGGTGGGATCTCAAGTGTCACCTGCTTATTTAGGCCAGAGTCTCTGTCAGTAACACTAATCAAGGCAACAACTGTGTCAGCACGGGCATCCTCACGTACTGGGCTAGACAGGGATGATAGCACAATCTCTGGTACATTATCATTTACATCAATCACCTCCACTACTACTTTACAGTGGGCCGCAACTGCAGCCGGACCCTTGTCCATGGCCTGGATGTACATCTCATATGAGTTCGTGTCCTCATAATCCACGTTGCTCCTGACTCGGATTTCACCAGTGTTGGTGTCCATGCTGAACACTTGCCTGACCCGTTCTGGGGTGTAACTGCTAAATGAAAAGACAACCTCTCCGTTTGTTCCCTCATCCTGATCTGTGGCGTTAAGTTTAATCACAAGTGTGTCTTTTGGAGAATTTTCAAGCAGTTTTACTTTATATACAGAGCTGTCAAATACAGGGTTGTTGTCATTCGAGTCCAATACACGGACATTAATCTTGGCTGTACCTGTCAAAGCAGGTGTGCCACCATCCGCTGCGGTTAGGACCAGTTCATGATAAGGCGTCTGCTCACGATCCAGAGGTTTTTTCAGCACCAGTTCGACGTGCTTGCTATTTTGCGAGGGTTTGCTTGAATCCAGGGCGAAATGCTCGTTTGGTCCGAGGCGGTAAAACCGAACAGTGTTGGTACCGACATCTGGATCGAGCGCATGTTCGACAGGAAAACGAGAACCAGGCGATGCCGACTCTGTGATTTCCAGCTGGTATTCGTCTCTCGGGAATTGCGGCGCGTTGTCGTTTACGTCTACCACTTCCAAATCGACGCTGTGTGATTCGGAAGGGTTTTCGAGCAGCAAATCAAAATTCAAAACGCAGCCACCCTTTTCACACAAAGCCTCTCGGTCGATCCGTTCATTAACGAACAATTTCCCGTTTTTCGTGTTCACATCAACGTACCGTTTTCCGTCGTCGGCTGTTACCTTGATGCTGCGCGCCGAAAGCTTTTCAACGTCCAGCCCCAAATCCTGCGCAATGTCAGCCACGATCGCTCCTTTGTCCGATTCCTCTGGGACAGAATATTTTAATTGCCCAAATGCAAGGCCACAACAAAGCAATAAGGTCATAAACGACAGAGGCACATTTTCTACATTTTTCACAAGGCGGCTACATCTGCATATTCCTGCTACAGCCATCTCAGCCTCACGGATTTTGAAGACGGATCACAAAAGAGCTCCCCGTCTTTTGGTTTGCAGCAATATCTTGCCTCCTGCCTCGGCATTAATGTCGCCTAACTGGTTTCCAGTTCATGCACACGATGATTCGGTGGAAATTTCTGTTGCTGTTGTGCAGAGCTACACTGAAAGAGACCGTCCATATTTCCTTTGTCCGTGATATTTTTCCTAACGGGTGTGTTTCTCTCTCTCTCTCTCTCTCTCTCTCTCTCTCGCTCTCTCTCTCTCTTTCGCGCTATTTTCTCTCTTTTCTGTTTTATTCTCATTCTTTTCTTAAAGCCACCATGGTATTATTTTTTTTGCCTCTATATATATATATATATGCCATAAAACATTTCCATAATGCCATAAAAAAAGAAAGAAAAAATATTAAGACAACATACACATTTTAATTAACTCTTTAAATTGCATTTAACTTCCTTTAATATGCACATAAACGTTTGCATAACCTTTAATGTGAATTACCTAGCAGACTGCCCTAATTCTACCCTTAAATCTTCTGTTACTCATTAACTGTGCAGCACAGGACCATATTTAATTATTTGGACTGTAGTAAATTAGATAAATATCTGGAGAACATAATTGTTAGAATGAAGTGCTAAAAGCAAATATTACATGTCTGCAAAAACACATAGTAGTTCTGACTTTATTTCAAAATAGACTTTTCATGCCATCGTAATCTTACTGCAAAATACAAACATGACAAACTTTATTGGTAAATATATAACCTTTATGATACTATGGTTTAAGGGAAGCACTGTCTCTAGATGTTTACTCTGTGTTACTAGTAGAGCCACATGAACATGAATATTTAATTTCAAAAACTTAGTATTGTTCCTTTAATATTTTAATGTAATGGTGCTATTAACAAATTTCCCTTTCTTTCTTAAAACCTGGGCTATTTTAATTTGATTTGAAGTTTAAAATCACAGGTTCAGTTTTATAATCCTCGAAATGTTTTGACTTTTCACGTGTATGCACTGGATTAATTCAACAAGCCTACACATAACCACACTGAGTGGCAAGGTCAGTCTACCCCCGACATCATCTTAAAACTTGTAACAAACAAAAATGTTGCTGTGCAGCACCCAATGTTCAGTGCCATCTTATTCATAAATTCTAACTACTGTTGACTAATTTATGTTTGGCTGTCCTTTAAATGATAAAAAATGAATACGTGCCATTTTAATACTCTGCCTTTATTAAGGATACACTGAGAAACAACGGTAATTTTGGGAAATCCTAAAATAAGCATCTTAATTCATTCATTTTTATTTCACTTTCACTCTACTCAATTTCTTCTGGTTGTTTAAAAAGTGAAGTAAAATTAAAGTCTCTATGTGTTTTTTCCCCCTCCACCTCACACCATCTGTTTGTCATCTGTACTTAAATAAAAACCTGGCTAAAATCAGTTTACACCCATTCATCCTTATCTAGCTAAGTGATCTATCCACATCATCCTCTCACTTATACAATGTTACTAATACTATAACTCAGCCAAATATTTAAACTAAATATACTATTCCTGATATTCTACAACTGCAGAGATGTTGGAATGATTAATTAAATTTTTTTTATTATTTCTCTTGATTACATAACCATTGTATCAATAAATTTCCTTGCATAAATACAATGAAACATTTGTGGGGTTTTAGTAATGTTATGGCTAATTTGGGATAAAAAAGAGTAAGTATTCCTTTATTCTCTTGTATGCACTGTTAATGCCTGGCAAGAGAAAAAATCATTAAGGCAGATGACTGGGGGAGTAAAGCTTTGTAATAACTGTCATTAATTTGGCTCCTAGGGCACTTCTATTATTGCAGCGTTTATTTATTTATGTATTTATTTATTTTTTTGCTCAAAGATTGTGAAATTTTTTTGTAGATTTAAAGTGGACAGCACTCATAAATGCACTCAGAGAAAAAAAGTGCCCAAATCATTTGAACAGTTGGTGAATGAATATTTAATTCATTCATTGTCTGTTTTATCACCGCATTATCCTATTCAGGGTTATGCTAGGTCCAATTCACTGGGTGAAAGGCAGGAAACAGCCCGATGGGGTGGCCAGTCCATCATCAAAGGGCAAACACACATACACACACACACAAACTCATACCTAGGGCAATTTTGTATCACCAATTAACCTGATTGTATATCTTTGGACTGTGGGAGGAAACCTAAGCACCGGGAGGAAACCCACGCAGACACTGAGAGAACATGCAAACTCTACACAGAAAGGACTTCAGCTGTGAATCAAACTCAGGACCTTTTTGTTGGGAGGCAACAGTGCTACCCACCAAACCACCGTGCCGTCTTGAATGGATAATACAAAATATTAAACAAACACAAAAAATACAAAACTGTTTGTATAAAACTATATAAAACGCAGGGCACAAGGCAGGAATACCCCAAAGAACACAATGGATTTGGCAACCCCCCCCATCCCCCATAGCCAATTGTGTGATTAAACAAGATAAAATGTTGTTTTTTTTCCCCAATGAATTCTCATGTAATTTATCTTGGCATTTTACCCATTAAATGGCTTGTAATAGTAAAAGTAAATAAATAAAAATCAAGGTTTCTAAATAAAAAAAGTGAAAAGGGCTTGTCCTTAGCGGGAAGTGCAAGTATAATTCAAATAATAAACTGGAAAAAAAATTAAAAAGACAGTGAAACCTTTGTAGACATGATTTTAAGAAAATGGGTAAAATAAATGGCCAATTTATGACATGAATCCTGCACTGATCGTCCACGCCCTTTTAACATGAAGCCCAACAGAGGGAGCTAACAAGCTAAATCTGATTTCAGTCTGCATTCAGCTCAGCTAAACTCAGTCTGTCACCTGCAGCCCTCTGCAGAGAAAACCCAACCCAGTATATTACACTGCAGAATTACCTAATGATACCCCTACGGCTAGAGTTCTACCTGCCTCGAATTGAAAATACAGACATAAATGAGTGGTTTAGATACACTGTACATTAGATCTTATTTACTGTAAGCAACATAAATCTTAAATATCTATAATATAATATATCTTAAATATACTGAACAGACACATGCACGGAGAGTCAGAAAGGTGAACAGGTACTTAATAATAATAATATTGTTTATTTTTACTTGCTCTTGTTCATTTTGCTCTGGTCAGGGTGTCATTGTGGGTCCAGTGCCACTCAGAAACACTGGATGCAAGGTAAGAATTAAACTAAGGTCAGGGCACCAGTTCATTTCATATTTATACATGTCACATGCATACATTGAGAGGTGTAAGGAAACCCATGCAAGCATGGGAATAATATGCATAATTTTCTTATTGAAAGAGATAATGAAGCCTAAGACCACAGGTCTACTACTAGTACTATTACCACACACACACACACACACACACAAACACAAACACACAAACTAGCATTACCATTTCAAGGTAACAGATTCATTTTAAAGTATTGTCTTACTAGTATGTGCAGACTGTATCAACCATGGTAGGAAGCCCAAATAGACACAGTACAGAGCCCTTCACTTGTATTGTACTACACAGCAGACCCCCAACTTTAGTAGACACACACACACACACTCACACACACACACACACACACACACACATACATATATACAGTGTATCACAAAAGTGAGTACACCCCCCACATTTCAGCAAATATTTCATTATATCTTTTCATGGGACAACACTATAGACATGAAACTTGGATATAACTTAGAGTAGTCAGTGTACAACTTGTATAGCAGTGTAGATTTACTGTCTTCTGAAAATAACTCAACACACAGCCATTAATGTCTAAATAGCTGGCAACATAAGTGAGTACACCCCACAGTGAACATGTCCAAATTGTGCCCAAATGTGTCGTTGTCCCTCCCTGGTGTCATGTGTCAAGGTCCCAGGTGTAAATGGGGAGCAGGGCTGTTAAATTTGGTGTTTTGGGTACAATTCTCTCATACTGGCCACTGGATATTCAACATGGCACCTCATGGCAAAGAACTCTCTGAGGATGTGAGAAATAGAATTGTTGCTCTCCACAAAGATGGCCTGGGCTATAAGAAGATTGCTAACACCCTGAAACTGAGCTACAGCATGGTGGCCAAGGTCATACAGCGGTTTTCCAGGACAGGTTCCACTCGGAACAGGCTTCGCCAGGGTCGACCAAAGAAGTTGAGTCCACGTGTTCGGCGTCATATCCAGAGGTTGGCTTTAAAAAATAGACACATGAGTGCTGCCAGCATTGCTGCAGAGGTTGAAGACGTGGGAGGTCAGCCTGTCAGTGCTCAGACCATACGCCGCACACTGCATCAACTCGGTCTGCATGGTCGTCATCCCAGAAGGAAGCTGACGCACAAGAAAGCCCGCAAACAGTTTGCTGAAGACAAGCAGTCCAAGAACATGGATTACTGGAATGCCCTGTGCAGGGCTCTAGAGTGCGACCAATTTGGTCGCACATGCGACCTAATTTCTCAATGGTGCGACTAAAAAAAATCTCAGGTCGCACCGGTGCGACCAGGCTTCCAAAGGAAAAAAAACAGACACACATTAGGCCAATAACATGGTCTAAACCAATCAGAGATAGTGAAGGGTGGGACAATATTCTAGCGGCGATATGTAAGCAACATTCAGCTCAGCCAATCAGAATGCAGCACCAGGTTTATACATGTGCGTTCGGATGTTCTGCAGTTAATTTAGTTTTGTATATGAGACTCGCCGGATGTCCCCAGAATGGAAGTTCGGATTCTGGAGCTAGGCAGTCTAAAGTGTTGTAATGCTCACCGAAGTCCTGACTAAACAGTTAAAGTGACTCTACCCTGTTGTGTGCCTTTATTCCCACACCTCCACCACCGCACAGCAAAAGACCCGCAGCATCCCCACCGGACAGCGGCTAGGTGAGCCGACCCTCTAGTAGCAAGTGGCTAATGCTAGCGAGTAAAAGTAAAAACACAATATTTTCGTTAATAAAATATAAAAATAACTAAAAGACCATAATATATTAGAATACATGTAGTCAAAATACACAGTGAGTGCACCTCAAGCGATTTTGGGAATCTGTGTAAAAGATTCAGTAAAGCAGATAATATAATGCACTGCATTTAAGATTACACTAACACTCTAGAGCCCCATACACACACACACACACACACACACAAACCCACACATATATATACATAAAATTTTAAATATACACACACACATAAATAGATATACTCACATACATACACATTTACTCTATTATTATAATTTTTATAAAAAATAATTGCTATAATTAGACTATAATACTATAATTAACTGTAAAGAGCATGGGAAGACCATGGCCGGCAATAGTGTATTTGTGACTGGCTCTAATACATTTTGAATTGAAAGGCTGAAAAAACCCAATGCATCTATAAAACACATTACATGCGGCGATAAATGCACTGCCCGAGTGTCCCCCTCTCCCCACTGCCTTTCAGCGGCAGGCAGTAGCAAACAGATCATCAGACGAGGCCATGTTGACCAGATTGTTAGTTCATTACAAGTCAATATTGCCTGTATGGACAGTGATTAAAAAAAAAAAAAAAAAAAGTGAACCTGTAAAACTGCGGTGTTAAATGCGATGCAGTCGAAAATTTGGGTGCACCTAACTTTTGTGCTGGTGCACCTAAGAAAAAAAGTTAGGCGCACCAGTGCAAAAAGTTAGTCTAGAGCCCTGGCCCTGTGGTCTGACGAGACCAAGATAAACTTGTTTGGCTCAGATGGTGTCCAGCATGTGTGGCGGCGCCCTGGTGAGAAGTACCAAGACAACTGTATCTTGCCTACAGTCAAGCATGGTGGTGGTAGCATCATGGTCTTGGGCTGCATGAGTGTTGCTGGCACTGGGGAGCTGCAGTTCATTGAGGGAAACATGAATTCCAACATGTACTGTGACATTCTGAAACAGAGCATGATCCCCTCCCTTTGAAAACTGGGCCTCATGGCAGTTTTCCAACAGGATAACGACCCCAAACACAACCTCCAAAATGACAACTGCCTTGCTGAGGAAGCTGAAGGTAAAGGTGATGGACTAAACCCAATTGAGCGCCTGTGGCGCATCCTCAAGTGGAAGGTGGAGGAGTTCAAGGTGTCTAACATCCACCAGCTCCGTAATGTCATCATGGAGGAGTGGAAGAGGATTCCAGTAGCAACCTGTGCAGCTCTGGTGAATTCCATGCCCAGGAGGGTTAAGGCAGTGCTGGATAATAATGGTGGTCACACAAAATATTGACACTTTGGGCACAATTTGGACATGTTCACTGTGGGGTGTACTCACTTATGTTGCCAGCCATTTAGACATTAATGGCTGTGTTTTGAGTTATTTTCAGAAGACAGTAAATCTACACTGCTATACAAGTTGTACACTGACTACTCTAAGTTATATCCAAGTTTCATGTCTATAGTGTTGTCCCATGAAAAGATATAATGAAATATTTGCAGAAATGTGAGGGATGTACTCACTTTTGTGATACACTGTATATATACAGTATATATATATATATATATATATATATATATATATATATATTATATATATATATGTGTGTGTGTGTGTGTGTGTGAGTGTGTGTCTACTAAAGTTGGGGGTATGACATAAACTAAGAATCATATTGTTCATTGTATTGTAGGTTGGAGAATACAATAACTAAAAAAAAAAACTAAAAAAAAAAACTAAAGGCTTCACACTCATGTACTGCATTATTTTAGCAGCACAGAGCCCACAGAGCTCTAATCCAAATATCTCATTAAACCAGCTGGCCCAGTGTATCCAAGCTTTGCCTCACTTTCTGATCCCTAACTTCTGTGAAGGACTCAAACTAAAGAACCCAGTGAAATGAAAGATTAGTCTGGGTCTGGAGCCAAACAAAGAGGGTGAAAGTGAAGGGCAATTAACTTTTGACGATCTGGGTGAACAAGTAATAGCTACATACAGTCATAAAGATAATAACACATTGAGTGCAACAACCTAAATTATGAAAGCATCTATATGGACAAAGCAACAGAAAAAGGTTTAAGAAAACAACATGATATGATTTATTTAAATATAGAGAGCTCAGCTACCACTTAATACACTTTGTCCTTTATTTCCCTTTTTTTCTGGGCAGGTTACGCTAAAATAATGTCATAGCTAAGCCTGATGTTAAAAGTAAATTGCAAATAACATCTTCTTCTTCCTCTGCCTTTGTCCCGATCGGTTGCGGGGTCGGCTCTCGGCGGATCATGATCCGCATTGATTTGGCACAATTTTTACGCCGGATGCCCTTTCTGACACAACCCTCCCTATTTTATCCGGGCTTGGGAATGGCACTACAATGCACTGGTTTGTGCATCTAGCGGCTAGGTATCTATAGGACAATTCAGTGTTTCCAATTAGCCTGGTGGCATGTTTTTGGACTGTGGGAGGAAACCGGAGCACCCGGAGGAAACCCACGCGAACACGGGGAGAACATGCAAACTCTGCACAGAAAGGACCCTGACCGCCCCACCTGGGGATCGAACCCAGGACCTTCTTGCTTTGAGGCGACAGTGCTACCCACTAAGCCACCGTGCCGCCGAAATTGCAAATAACATCGAGTCCAATAAAACACTGTAAAACTGTTATATAAACTAGACATATGATGGGGCAACATACAGATTGTGCTGTGTGTATTCATAACAAAAATAAAGATAAAAGACAAGAAGAATAGTCAAAATTTAAACATACATGTGCTAAAAAAAATGAATAAACAACATCTGTATACTACAACACATTTCATTCCATTTTTATAAGCCGTAACATATTCTTAACAGAATATGAATTTATTGCACTGTCTCAACCACACACAACCAATCAAGTCCTTTGTTGGGCTGGCTGAAGCCGATGGATTAGTGTGATTCTGTGGCATGATCTCTATTGATTCCAGGAGACACATAACCCACCCTGATCATAATCAGCACCCTGACCAGGCTAAAGCAATTTTATTTTTCATTCATTCATTGTCTGTTTTATCACCATTTTATCCTGGTCAGGGTCATGGCGGGTCTGATTTATTGAAGAGGAGGAAACACTGGACAAGTTGGCAGTCCATCATAAGAAAGACATACAAACAGAGACACACACACACACACACACACACACACACAAACAGACTTAGGGCAATTTTTAGTAGCTCCAATTGACTGCATGTCTTTGGACTTGAGGGAGGAAACTGGAGCACCCAGAGGAAAGCCAAACGGACATAGGGAGAACAGGCCCTTGTTTCTGTGAAGCAACAGCGCTATATATATATATATAAAGAAAACTGCCTTTAAAACAGTTTTATTATTTTATGTTTGTTTATACTGCTAGCTATACTAGCTATACTGCTACCATTATTAATAATAATAATAATAATAATAACACATTTTCCACACGAATACTTGCTGCTGGAACATGGTTCACATTGTCCACTGTAAAGAAAGCTTGACACGTCCATGAGTGTGGAGACTCCTCAACCTTTGCAGGGACCATGTAACCACTGTTCCATGTCATTTTTAATTGTTGCAATTTAAAAAAAAAAAAATATTTTGTTATTAGTCACAAAGGCCTACATGCCAATTTCAAGTGTATGTAAACTTCTGACATCAACTACATGTGAGTCAGGGTAATGTAATGTAGATTAGTCATGTTGTTCTGTGTTAAAATGAAAGTGAACACTGTGACTGCAACTGCATAAGTTAAATCAGAGCGAGGAAGAACAAAAACTAACTAGTCGCTGTCCAGCGTTCTGAAAAACAACAACAAGCTAAAGGCCTTTGCAGTAGATAACAGACTACATTCTCCTGAAAAAGACGTTTAAACTGTTTATGTTGCTGAGTGGTACTTATGAAAGTCCATATTTTACCTTCAGTTTATCTATATTTACTTTTTCAGACAGTGTATTAAAATCAATCAGATAAAGCAGTTCATGCAAATTTATATATACATATAAAATTGCTAATTAGCTAAATAAATAAACTCCACTGCTCTTACCTTTCCAGTGTTTGGAAGAGTTTGTGTTCTGTTAAAAGTGTCTCCTCCATTAATGCTGATCAGTTCTGCGCCTACAGGTGGAAACGGTGACGGAAAAACTACTACATCACTCTTCAGTGTGTCTGAGCTAAAGCACACATCATACTGCTGAGTGGATTTAGAGTAAGACCAGCTCCCGTCAGGGTGTGTAGTGACCACTGGAACACCGGACTTTCCAAAAACACCATTTGTCTCATAGCATTTAGCTACTATTAAACCAATGAGGCTCAATAGGAATATCACTGATACTGAGACAATAGCAATGAGCAAATACAGATTCAAGTCTGAAAAACTTTCCTCCTTCATTGGTACTTTTCTTAGAGAAGGTTGCATGTTGTCCATATTTTCCACAACCACAACATCAATACTCATAGTTGTTGAGAGTGACGGTTCTCCATGATCAGAGACAGTAATTATTAGTGGGTGAGTTTTTAAGTCATTGTCGCTCATTTGTCTCTTGGTTCTTATTTCTCCAGTACTGGTTCCGATTCGGAAAAGATTGGTTCCCTTTGGTTCAGTTAAATGGTAGGATAGGAGGGCATTATAACCTGAATCCGAATCTACAGCTCTGATTTTGGCCACAAAAGACCCCGCTTCTGCAGAATAGGGAATGTTCTCAGTGTGTATAGATCCATGTTCAGAATAAGGAAGTAAAATAGTGGGACTGTTGTCATTTTCATCTATAATAAAAACATTAACAGTAGCTGTGCTACTTAAGGAAGGAACACCAGAGTCAACAGCTTCAACCTGAAAGCTAAAAACTTTTGTTTCCTCATAATTAAAAGATTGGAGATTATACAATTGGCCAGTCAAAGAGTTAACACTTAATGAAGATAACACTGATGATTTGTTCTCTAAAATGGAGTAAGAAACCCGAGCATTTTCTTCAGAATCTTGATCAACTGCTGACAATGAATGCAAAAGTGTTCCAGGAGTTATGTTTTCTTTAATGTACACGTGTATATTTTTCATATCAAAACTTGGAGCATTGTCATTTACATCTGAAACCTGAACATGAACTACACTGGTGCTAGAAAGGGAGGGAGAACCCTCATCTATTGCTATAATGGTTATATAGTATTGATAAATGTTTTCACGGTCAATCTGACCATCAAGAACAATTGAGAAGTAATTTTTGTAGTTTGACTCGAGTTTGAAAGGCAGTTCTCCTAGCAACTTACAGTTTACCCTACCATTTTTTCCTCCATCCTTGTCTGAAACTGTAACAAGAGCTACAGCAGTGCCACTTTTTGCATCTTCCCTAACAACTGTCAACAGCTGTGTTGTGCTTATTTCTGGGGCATTATCATTAATATCTATGACTTCAATAAGGAGCTTACAGTTAGATGTCATTGGGGGTGAACCTTTATCACGAGCTTCCACTCTAATTTCATAAAATGCTTTATCGTCAAAATCAATAATACCCTTTACTAATATTTCTCCAGTGTCTGAATTTATTGAAAATGTGTCTGAAATTTTTTCAGGACCGTGACTACTAAAAAGATACGTAATTTCAGAGTTTTTACCTTCATCTGCGTCTGTGGCATTTATTTTAATTATTTTAGTCTCTGGTGGTGCATTCTCCGTCACACGTACTTTAAAAAGATTACTGCTAAACACTGGGGAGTTGTCGTTTATATCTAAAACATTGACTATAACATCCAGTGATCCAGACCTGGGTGGTTTCCCTCCATCAAAAGCGGTCAAAACGAGTTTTACTGTCGGCTCTTTTTCTCTGTCTAAAGCTTTCCGAAGCATAAGTTCAGCAGACATGCCATGGTCTCCTGCACTGTTTACATCCAACGAAAAGTGTTCACTTTGACTCATTTTGTAGCTTTTTACTGACAAAGAGCCAACATCAGCATCAAATGCAGTAAGCAACGAAAATCGAGCTCCTGGCTGTACTGACTCGGATATGTTCAGAACCTGAAGTTTCACTGGGAAAACGGGAGAATTATCATTAACGTCTATAATTTGAACAATTACTCGGTGCAGACTCAGTGGATGATTTACTACAGCTTCAAAATTTAAGGAACACGACGCAGCATTAGGGCAGATCGCTTCACGATCTATCCGTTCCCGCACATACAACACGCCACTTTTGTAATTCACGTCAAAATACCTGCTTTTAAACCCAGAAACAATCTGAAACGCTCGAGCATCCAAATCCTCTACGTTTAGATTCATATCCTTCACTAAATTTCCGACGACTGTCCCGATATTTACTTCCTCGGACACAGAGTACATAATCTGCCCATTAACACCAGCACGCAAACACATAAAAATACACAGAACGAGACAAATCTCAGAAATATAACCGTTTTGATCAGCCATTCTTTGGGTTGGCAGCAGAGCTGAATTGTGATTGTAAATATCCTGAAGATCACCAATCCATTGCTAGCAGTAAAATCCTGTCTCTTATTTTACGCTAAGCAAGAATTTCACCAAGACGGGAAGCCAAAAACGTCACGTGGCCCAACAATAGGCATGGTAGGTTGTAAATATTATGTGGTCTGCAGTGACACCATGTGGGTTAAAACACTAAAGATAAATTGCAATGAAAGCTTAAAACTCTAAAATCAAGTTAAAATGATGCTATTCTGTTGTTTATGCATTTAATAGAGTTCAAGTTTATATTTAAAACAATAATTGTAGTTACTAAATATATTTATGAACATGATATTCAGATTTTAATGCTAAAACTTACAATGCTATGTTATTTAGGTTATTTTTATCATGGTTTGATCCAAAAGCATTATTTACATTCAGTTTGTCAACAAACGTGTGGGAAAAAGCTTTTTGTTATACACCATTCCATACTATACTAAATTTTACAATGCTCTACAACTTCAGATCACTTTATTAAGATGATTATTGTAAATCTTTGAGGTAGCTACCCACTTCTTGTAGAAAGAAACATGGCATTATAAATTAATTACAAATTCTTGACTTTTATACTGATAAACTGTATACTGTCTTATTGTCTTGTAAGATTTGGGAATTTGTAGTGCAGTGGTTTTAATCTATTTTTATCCACTTACTTCCAACCGTGTCCAACGGCACGCATAATTTTTAGTAGCTTTAAAATTACAGTAGTAATAAGTATAAAATAGGCCTACAAGACACCAGACATTAACATCTACAATCATATACTTTTCGCACTACATTTCGTTGTGAATGTAGACATATATTCATCCAAGGCTTACTGTACTCACTTCAGTGTGTACTTGTGCTATGTTCATATAGCTGTTGGATCGTTGTAATTTTCCTTTAGGGATCAGTAAAGTATTATCTTATCTTATCGTGTCTTATATGTCTGTCTACTTTGTCATCCCCCCTGTTTTGTCCCTTTAACACCATTGATTATGAAATCAATGCATTACAACATGCATGAATATTTGCTTCAATTGTTTTGTGTATTTAACTAGTGTGAACTAGCATACACACATATCATGCTGTTAAAGGTGTAAGGGGAAAAAAGGCAGCATTATTTGCAAAACGTAATTCATTCATTTGTGAATTGAGTTAATACCACTATTGTAATTATGCCATATGATTTGTTAAGACACGTATCCATGTACGCATAGATTAGCCCCTTAAACCTTTAAGTTGATAAATGCATTTTCATGCTAAATGATATTTCATAACCTTACCTTCTCAGTGCTTGGAAGAGTTTGTGTTCTGTTAAAAGTGTCTCCTCCATTAATGTTGATCAGTTCTGCGTCTGTAGGTAGGAAAGGCGACGGGAAAACTACTACATCACTCTTCAGTGTGTCTGAGCTAAAACACACGTCATACTGCTGAGTGGATTTAGAGTAAGACCAGCTCCCGTCAGGGTGTGTAGTGACCACTGGAACACTGGACCTGCCAAAACCGCCATCTGTCCTGTAGCATTTAGCTACTATTAAACTGATGAGACTCAGTAAAAATATCACTGATATTGAGATAACAGCGATGAGCAGATACAGATTCAAACCATAAAAACTCTTCTCCTTCATTGGTACTTTTGAAGGTCGCATGTTGTCCATATTTTCCACAACCACAACGTCAATACTCATAGTTGTTGACAGTGACGGTTCCCCATTATCAGAGACAGTAATTAAGAGTAGGTGTGTTTTTAAATCATTATCACTCATTTGCCTCTTAGTTCTTATTTCCCCAGTACTGGTTCCAATCCAAAAGAGATTCATTCCTTTGGGTTCGGTTATGTGATAAGACAGAAGTGCATTATACCCAGAATCAGCGTCTACAGCCCTGATTTTAGTCACAAAATACCCTGCTTCAGCAGAATATGGAATGTTCTCAGTGTTTAAAGCCTCATGATCTGAATACGGAGGTAAAATTACAGGTCTGTTGTCATTTTTATCCAGAATAAAAATATTTACTGTCACATTGCTACTAAGTGGGGGAACTCCAGAGTCAGTGGCTCGAACTTTAAATTGAATTATTTTCATTTTTTCATAATTAAAAGACAGCAAGCTGTACAGTTCACCCGTGACGGAGTTTATGTTTATTAGTAGATTTTCTACATCGATTAAAGAATAAGACACGCGAGCATTGTCACCATCATCTAAATCATGTGCAATGATTGTATGTAACAAGCATCCGACCGCATCATTCTCGTTTACGTTAATGTCAATTACTGGTGCTGGAAATAGTGGCGCGTTGTCATTAACATCGGAAACGTGAATTTGTAGAATAGTTGTGCTAGAAAGCGACGGATTTCCATCATCATTAGCAATAATACTAATATTATATTGAGAGATTTGCTCTCGATCCAGTTTTTCATTAACAACAAGCGAATATGAGTTTTTATATGATGGCTTTAACTTGAAAGGACTCGGTTCAGCTACTATGCTATTTACTTTGCCATTTTTACCTGCATCTTTATCTGAAACTGTAATTATTGCAAAACCGGTGCCAGGCTTTGTATCCTCCCTTAGATAGTTCATAAGAAGAGTAACTGATATAGCTGGTGCGTTGTCATTCACATCCACAACCTCAATCAGAACTTTGCAATTACTGTGTCTTGGAGAAATGCTTTTGTCACGAGCATGTACTCTCAGCTCAATAGCTGGATTTTCTTCATAGTCAACATTGCCATTTACCTTAATATCGCCTGAGTTTGAATCTATTGAAAATAATTTCATAACAGAGTTTCTATCATGACCTACAATGTAATACATCACTTCACCGTTTACGCCTTCATCAGCGTCAGTTGCAGAGACTGTCAAAATTTTAATGCCAACTGGTGCATTCTCCTGAACCTCGACTTTATAAATGCTTTTGGTAAACACTGGGTTATTGTCGTTAATGTCTAGTACATTAATTAATATGTCCATCGTCCCAAATCTCGCGGGCTTTCCACCGTCTTTAGCGGTTAAAGTGAGCTTAAATGCGGATTGTTTCTCTCGATCTAAAGCCTTCTGCAACACCAGTTCTGCAGAAAGACTTTCTCCATTCTGTGTATCCAATGAAAAATTTTCATTAGGACTGAGCTCATAGCTCTTCAATGCGTTTATGCCGACATCAATATCATGAGCTAAAGGCAGAGAAAATCTGTCACCAGCCAGAACGTTTTCTGTAATATTAAGTGCAAGTGTTTGAAGTGGGAAAACTGGCGAGTTGTCATTGATGTCTACAATATTTACTTCAATGCGATAGAGAGTTAAAGGGTTATGCGCCATTGCTTCGATACTTAAGAAACATTTCCGCTTATTCTCACACAGCTCCTCCCTGTCAATTCTGTCGAGGACAATCAAAGCGCCAGTTTTCAGATTTACGTCAAAATACCTTTTACTGGATCCATACACAACTTGAAACATTCGTGATTGCAGTTCCTGGACGTCAACATTAATGTCCTTTGCTATATTTCCAACCACAGTTCCCTTCTTCACCTCTTCTGAAATGGAATACGAAATCTGACAATGTACTAAACCTTTTAAACAAAGCAGCAGCAGAAACCGCAGCGCCATGATCCAAGCACACGATCCACTGACTGAAACGCTCATAGCTTCTGTCTCTTGTAGTTGAGTATCAGAATTAAGTTTTACAAAGATATAATGTCATAAAACCACAAAAAGACTCGGACTGCCAGTTGTAACACGGATCAGTCTACATTCACGTTTTCGTCGTAGTTTCACACATCATCACGTTGTTCAGAAAAAAGGATGGGCAAATAATGGTCATCAGGTTTTAAATCCACGGTCAACAGCGACACCACGTGTATTAAAACATGCCACAACTGTTATACATCTCAACGTCGAACTAAGCTTTACAGTATTCCCTTAACGTTTACACCTAAAGTAAAATAAATACCATTTAATTAAAAAAAACACTACCAAACCCATTTATTTTACCAACCTCAATGTCTAGTGTTTTATTATTTATTCATGTATGCATTTAGCCTTGCAACTGATTGGCGTACATCCCGGGGTGTGTTACTACATTGCGCACAGTGATTCTGGACCCACCGCGACCTTGACAAGGACAAAGTGGTTGTAAAACATAAAAATAAAATGATAAAATAAATAAATGAATAGATCGTTTCAAAGCAAAACATGAATTACTTTTTGTCTGTTTAACCATCGCTTTATTGTGCTCAGGGTCGCTGTGGGTCAGATTCATTGGGTGGAAGGCAGAAAACACCCTGGACAGGTGGTCAGTCTATTACAGGGCAGACACACACACACACACACACACACATAGTGAAATTTGAGTAGCGCCAACTGGCCCGACTGTATGACCTTGGACTTGTGGGAGGAAACCGAAGTCTTGGATGAAACCCATAAAGACACTTAGAGAACATGCAAAATATGAACAGAAAGAACCCTGGCCAACAGGCCGGGAAATCTTGCTGTGAGGCAAAAGCCCCACCCACTGCAACACTGTGCCACACCACTAAAAAACCAAACAATTACATAAAGAGAAATCAATATAAACAACTTATAAAGAAATATGTCCATGTAAGTTCTTAGATAAAGCATTTAGTAGTTTATTATTATTATTATTATTATTATTATTATTTCTGCCTTGTGCTTAGCATTAAACTATTTTAAACTTTAAACGTTTTGTTTAAAACAAAACCTTGTAACATCAAGTCTCAAGTACACATTACAAAGCTAATAGAATTAATATTTTTAATAAATACCTATAGAAATTACAAAGTGAATGCTCTTCATAAAAATAAAGACAATTCTAAAAGTTTTTTGTGACCAGACTTGCACCTCTAAGTGTGAGTTTAAAAATGCAACAACAATCCAACTTCACATCACAAAGTTCAGTAAAGCATAAAACAATGCATTCTTGAATTATATGTCCCTTGAAAGCAGAATTTACAGCATCAAGTTCCAGGAACAGCTAAACCGCATAACCAGAATTCTGCTTAATGTCTAAATCTCTGATGCCATTTTATGTACCTACACTACTGGGCTAGACAAAAGTCAGCTGAAATCAAGTAAGTTACTGTCATCAAAACAAATCAGATTTTTTTTTAAAGAAACTAAAGTCAAGGTGTTAATTTCCCTGTAAATATACACATAAGATATAAAGAATCTGGGGAGGTTGATGTTGATTACAGAAACATTATAAAATTATATTCCAGAAACAGTATATTAAATCAAATTGTGCACATCAAGACAAAATGTATAGGCAAGAAAAAGCTTACCTTCATTGTGGTAGGGAGAGTTTGAGTTCTAGAAAAAGTATCACTTTCATTAATGCTGATCAGTTCTGCATCTACAGGTGGAAATGGAGATGGGAAAACTACTACATCACTCTTCAGTGTGTCTGAGCTAAAACACACGTCATACTGCTGAGTGGATTTAGAGTAAGACCAGCTCCCGTCAGGGTGTGTAGTGACCACTGGAACACCCGGACTGGCAAAAATGCTTTCTGTCCAGTAACACTTAGCTGCTATTAAACCGATGAGGCTCAGCAGAAATATCACCGATACGGAGACAATAGCGATGAGCAGATACAAATTCAAATCTGAAAAACTCTCTTCCTTCATTGGTACTTTTCTAAGAGGAGGCTGCACGTTGTCCATATTTTCCACAACCACAACTTCAATACTCATAGTTGTTGACAGAGAAGGTTCTCCATTATCCGAGACAGTAATTAGAAGTGGATGAGTTTTTAAATCATTGTCACTCATTCGCCTTCTAGTTCTCATTTCTCCAGTACTGGTTCCGATGTAGAAGAGATTATTTCCCTTTTGTTCAGTTACATGGTAAGACAACAGTGCATTATAACCACAATCAGAATCTACAGCTCTGATCTTGGCCACAAAATATCCCGCTTCTGCAGAATAAGGTATGTTTTCAGTGTTTACAGATCCTGTTTCAGAATAAGGTGGTAGAATTACGGGACTGTTATCATTTTTATCTTGAATAAAAACGTTTACAGTTAAATTGTTGCTTAGTGGTGGAAAGCCAGAGTCTGTGGCCTGAACTTGGAATTGAAGAATTTTTGTTGTCTCATAGTTAAAGGACTGCAGAGTTACTATTTCTCCATTTAATGAATTAATGTACAACATTCCTGATATTGGAATATCTAAATTATTGTTTTCCATGAGTGAGTATGAAAGTTCAGCATTTACTCCAAGGTCTGGATCATGTGCTACTACCTTAGCCACATGTCCACCTATTTGGTCATTTTCCCACAGATAAGCATTAATAGTAGATAAGAAAAACTGAGGTGCATTATCATTAACATCAGATATCTGGACATTAAATATGCTGTTGTTAGAAAGTGGTGGAGATCCTTCATCTGTAGCCATAATAGTAATATTGTACTCAGAAGTGCTTTCTCTGTCCAAAGGACCATCTACCACCAGTGAATAATGATTGCTATATGATGATTCCAGTTTAAAAGGAAATATGCCTTTAATAGAACAATGTACAATACTGTTTTTGCCTCCATCTTTATCAAATATTTTAACTACTGCAACAGCAGTTCCAATTTTGGTGTCCTCTCTTACACTATCTATTAATGGAGTTATTATAATCTCAGGAGCATTGTCATTTTCATCTAAAACTTCTATTAAAATTTTGCATTGAGCACTTTTAGGAGGACTGCCTTTGTCTCTTGCTTGAACTCTCAATTCAATGGAAGGAGTTTCTTCATAATCAATTTGTCCTTTAACTATAATGTCTCCTGTTTGTGGAACAACCGTAAATAAACCATATATTTTGGCATTTGTATGACCAAAAAATGAGTAAAAAATGTCACTGTTGGTACCTTCATCTAAATCAGTGGCAGTAAGAGAAATGACTTTAACCCCTGTTAATATGTTTTCTTTAATCTTAACCTTGTATAAAGATTTACTAAAAACAGGCTTGTTATCATTCACATCTAATACATTTATAGTAATATGCAAATCTCCTGACTTTGGAGGTTTACCTCCATCAAGAGCAGTCAGCACTAGATTAATAATAGATTGTTTTTCTCGGTCTAAAGCCTTCTGTAACACTAACTCAACAGATGCAGTCTGCTCGACATTCTGGACTTCTATGGAAAAATACTCGTTCATATTCAGTTTGTAGTCTTTAAGCGAATTATTGTCAACATCAGCATCCTCAGCCACCGGAAGATGAAACCTGTCACCCGGACTGGAATCCTCAGTAATATTCAGGATTAAAGAGCTTTCCAAAAAATGCGGAGAGTTGTCGTTTATATCCAATACATTTATTTCAATTCTATAAAAGCTGTGAGGCTTTTGCGCTAGAGCCTCTACGTTCAAAACGCATCTCGGATTTTGTTCACAAAATTCTTCACGGTCGATTCTTTCGTTCACAAACAACGCCCCTGTTTTCAGATTCACATCGAAATACTTCTTGTTTGACCCGGCCACGATCTGAAACATTCGCTTCTCGAGTTCATGAACGCTGAGCTTAAGGTCTTTGGCGATATTTCCAACAACTGTTCCCTTCTTTACCTCCTCTGAGACGGAATATACAATCTGACCAAGAGATGTTTTCAGTAAAAAGACAGTAATCAAAATCCAAACCTCAAAATATCCAGTAATATCCATGTCAACGGAAAAAATTATAAAGAATAAACATTAATAAGAAGCAAAATATTCTCTGCCTCTAACCGGATGCCTTTTCACGTTTTCACTAAAACCCTCCACTTCCATGTACAAAAGCATCTCCTATTACGACAACAGAGGATCCACCTAGATTATTTAAAGCAGGCATCCCTTAAACTCACGGTCTACAGCGACATCGCGTGATGATTTGCCGTAAGGACTACATGTTTTCTTTTTTCAATAATTAATAATAATAATAATAATAACTGCTGTTGTTTGATAGAAAGAAGAACGCTATAGATGAACTACCAATTAAATAGTAATAGTTTTCCCCCCAAAAAATACTAAATGGATAGGACAGTGTGGACGGTAGAAAACCACCAAACGCCATGACGTAGTGGAACAGGAATCAAAATGTGTTTTAACATTTTTAACTCTTGCTCGCTTTATTAAAGAAAAACGGCTGAATGCTTAAGTTGTTGGCTAGCTAAAGCGAATCGATGGAACGGTGGCTTCAGAAAAAGCCAGAAGTTTAGAGAAGACATTTATAAGTGAGTGTGTTTCTACACGGGGGTATGGTCCTGCGTAAAACCGATAAAAAAATAAATAAAATAAAGCCCTTGTAATTGTTGCATCTTAGCTTCTGCTTTGCGTTCTATAGTGTGGTTAATTAGAAGACAGTTGTATAAGACAGCATGCTGTCAAATCAATAGGTTGGAAAGAGGAGAAAGGGTCGCGAGACTTAACCTTTTATTAAGACAAAAGTTTGCGATCCACTGTTTTATTTTTCCTTTGTTCTACTTAGTATGAATCCATACATTGACTTATTTCTGTTGATGCACACCATCGCTACAACAACCTATTTATAGATGAAGACATTTTGAGCTACAGTCGTAAATATGGTGCATTAACACCATTTTATGAGACATTTTGTGCCATATTCTGCTAAAGTTTGTTTATTTAGGAAAACTACAGAACTGGGGTGCTTTTCCCAAAAAGTACTTCGTAACCTCTTACTTACGAACATTCCAGTGTTTCCCGGAACCCTTCGTAACTAACGTAGTACTTAAAATCGTTCGTAAACTACGAGTAGTCTAACCTATTCGTAACTCACTAAGTACTTCTTAACTTGAAATTTGCATGCACCAAAACGATAAAATCAGCCAATTTGCATTTAAAAAAACCTCACAAACGCACTGGTTCCATACACCGCACCATCACCTCTATAAAAAATATTAACTTTCATATATATATATATATATATATATATATATATATATACACACATACTATATATACATACAGTATATATATATATATATATATATATATTAAAAAAAATATATATATATATATATATATATATATACAGTATATATATATATATATATATATATATATATATAAATAAATATCAACAAAGAAATAGGAACGTACACAAACTGTGTGTATTATGATATAAAATGTGGTGGTAGTTAGTATATTGCTATTTTTTTTATCCCATCTGATGAAGTACATCAGTCTATCGGCTGACATTTCTTATCAATGTTTAGTGAACTAGAAAGAAAGTTTAGTTAACTGGGTAATTTAGTTAAAAGGACAGCAATGAAGTTTAACGCCAGCCAGCAGCATTATGCATTTCAAACCAAGTTTGCCTTGTTTATGTGTGATTTAAATTGGACAGATTAAATTAAAAACAGTCCTACCTTCTCAGTGCTCGGAAGAGTTTGTGTTCTGTTAAAAGTGTCTCCTCCATTAATGCTGATCAGTTCTGCGTCTGTAGGTGGAAACGGCGACGGGAAAACTACTACATCACTCTTCAGTGTGTCTGAGCTAAAACACACGTCATACTGCTGAGTGGATTTAGAGTAAGACCAGCTCCCGTCAGGGTGTGTAGTGACCACTGGAACACCGGATCTGCAGAAATTACTGTCTGCCCTGAAGCATTTAGCTACTATTAAACAGATGAGGCTCAGTAGAAATATCACTGATATTGAGACAATAGCGATGAGCAAATATAAATTCAAATTAGAAAAGCTTTCCGCCTTTACTGCTACTTTTCTTAGAGAAGGTTGCATGTTGTCCATGTTTTCCACAACCACAACCTCAATACTCATAGTCGTTGACAGAGAAGGTTCCCCATTATCCGAGACAGTAATTATCAGTGGGTGAGTTTTTAAATCATTGTCACTCATTCGCCTTTTGGTTCTTAACTCTCCGGTACTGGTTCCGATCCTGAAAAGATTAGTTCCTTTTGGTTCAGTTAAATGGTAGGATAGAAGGGCGTTATAACCAGAGTCAGAATCTACAGCCCTGATTTTGTTCACAAAATACCCCGCTTCAGCCGAATAAGGAATGTTCTCATTGATCACAGATTCGGGTTCAGAATAAGGTGGAAGAAAAACTGGCGTGTTGTCATTCTCATCCAGGACAAAAACGTTCACAGTCACGTTGCTACTCAGTGGAGGGTCACCAGAGTCAGTTGCTTGAACTTTCAAACGAATTAGTTTTGTTTCCTCAAAATCAAATAACTGTAGGCTAAACATTTCACCGGTGCGTGAGTTGATGTTTATCAGTTTTGTTAATCTTCCATTTTCTTCATCAATTAAATAATACAAAACATTAGCATTTTCACCGACGTCTAGATCGGTTGCTGTTATTGTTGCCAACAGCACTCCAACTGGACTATTCTCTTTCACACTTATCGTAACGATAGGTGAGGAAAATACAGGTGCGTTGTCATTTACATCAGAAACATGAACAGTTATGATGCTACTACTAGAGAGGGAGGGGCTCCCCTCATCATTAGCAATTACTGTGATATTATAGTGGGAGATCTGCTCTCTATCCAGCGGTTCATTTACAATTAGAGAGTAAGCGGTTTTATATGATGGCTGCAGTTTAAAATGATTTGGACCTATAATTTTACATTCTATTTTGCCATTTGCGCCACCATCTCTATCTGATACTGTAATTAATGCCACATCTGTGCCAGGTTTAATGTCCTCTCTTACAGTCTGCATAAGTCGAGAAATTGATATATCTGGTGCATTGTCATTCACATCCATAACTTCAATCAATACTTTGCACCTAGACCTTCTTGGAGAAGATCCCTTGTCTTGGGCTTGTATTTTTAACTCTACTGCATGATTTTTCTCATAATCTATGTTACCATTAACAATGATTTCTCCAGTAAGAGCATTTACAGAGAAAAGATCAAACGCTGATTTTCCAGAATCACTCACAATGGAGTAGGATACTTCACCGTTAACACCCTCGTCTGCATCTGATGCTAAAACTGTAAGGATTTTACTTCCTAAAGGTGAATTTTCTTGAACCTTGGCTTTGTACAGAGATTCACTGAAAACTGGATTGTTATCATTTATATCCAGTACATTTATAACAATCTGCATTGTACCGGACCTAGAAGGAGTCCCTCCGTCTACAGCAGTAAGTAAAAGCTTTATTAATGATTCTTTCTCTCTGTCCAAAGATTTCTGAAGAACCAGTTCAACCACATCATTTTGGACGTCCAACGAAAATAATATATTTTGGCTGAGTTTATATGTCTTTACTGAATTACTACCGATATCCACGTCGTGGGCCATGACTACTGGAAACCGATCCCCAGGAAGAACGTTTTCGCTAATATCCATATGGAAAATTTGATCTGGAAACACCGGAGAGTTGTCATTAATGTCAAGTATATGGATTTCTACACTGTAGAACTTTTGAGGGTTACTGACCATCGCTTCAAAATAAATTACGCATTTCTGATTACTTTCACAACGCTCCTCTCTGTCTATTTTATTATTAAGAAATAAAATCCCGGTTTTCAGATTTACCTCGAAATATTTAACTTTAGATTCCGTCAAAAGCTGAAATCCGCGCGTCTCCAGTTCCTGCACACTGAGATTTAGATCCTTCACGATATTTCCAACAAAGGTTCCCTTCTTGGCCTCTTCTAAAACAGTATACGATATCTGACTGGAGCACAAATCCAGTAAACAAAGCAGCACAAGAGCCTTTCTCCAAACATAACCAGCACTGTCCTTCAAAGCCATCTGTTTGCTGAACATTCAAAAATACGTTACCACGACTTGTTTTGATATGATGATATAACATATATGAGGAAATAAATGCAAGAGATATAATCCTGTGATTACTCGAGGATCTGACGATTTGCGCCTTCTGTTACGCACAGGGTGTAGTTCTGATGTATTAATTTCACCTCGCGGTCTACACCGCCATCTTGTGTTGAGATTAAGTTTTACATCGACAAAAAAGTGTTTTTATGCTGGCATTTAACATTTTAATTTTTTCCCCTAAATGCACTAGGTACTTCTTGGTTTTTCTGTGGTTTTCGGGAAACAATGTACTGTATATACAGTGTATCACAAAAGTGAGTACACCCCTCACATTTCTGCAGATATTTAAGTATATCTTTTCATGGGACAACACTGACAAAATGACACTTTGACACAATGAAAAGTAGTCTGTGTGCAGCTTATATAACAGTGTAAATTTATTCTTCCCTCAAAATAACTCAATATACAGTCATTAATGTCTAAACCACCGGCAACAAAAGTGAGTACACCCCTTAGTGAAAGTTCCTGAAGTGTCAATATTTTGTGTGGCCATCATTATTTCCCAGAACTGCCTTAACTCTCCTGGGCATGGAGTTTACCAGAGCTTCACAGGTTGCCACTGGAATGCTTTTCCACTCCTCCATGACGACATCACGGAGCTGGCGGATATTCGAGACTTTGCGCTCCTCCACCTTCCGCTTGAGGATGCCCCAAAGATGTTCTATTGGGTTTAGGTCTGGAGACATGCTTGGCCAGTCCATCACCTTTACCCTCAGCCTCTTCAATAAAGCAGTGGTCGTCTTAGAGGTGTGTTTGGGGTCATTATCATGCTGGAACACTGCCCTGCGACCCAGTTTCCAGAGGGAGAGGATCATGCTCTGCTTCAGTATTTCACAGTACATATTGGAGTTCATGTGTCCCTCAATGAAATGTAACTCCCCAACACCTGCTGCACTCATGCAGCCCCAGACCATGGCATTCCCACCACCATGCTTGACTGTAGGCATGACACACTTATCTTTGTACTCCTCACCTGATTGCCGCCACACATGCTTGAGACCATCTGAACCAAACAAATTAATCTTGGTCTCATCAGACCATAGGACATGGTTCCAGTAATCCATGTCCTTTGTTGACATGTCTTCAGCAAACTGTTTGCGGGCTTTCTTGTGTAGAGACTTCAGAAGAGGCTTCCTTCTGGGGTGACAGCCATGCAGACCAATTTGATGTAGTGTGCGGCGTATGGTCTGAGCACTGACAGGCTGACCCCCCACCTTTTCAATCTCTGCAGCAATGCTGACAGCACTCCTGCGCCTATCTTTCAAAGACAGCAGTTGGATGTGACGCTGAGCACGTGCACTCAGCTTCTTTGGACGACCAACGCGAGGTCTGTTCTGAGTGGACCCTGCTCTTTTAAAACACTGGATGATCTTGGCCACTGTGCTGCAGCCTAGTTTCAGGGTGTTGGCAATCTTCTTGTAGCCTTGGCCATCTTCATGTAGCGCAACAATTCGTCTTTTAGGATTCTCAGAGAGTTCTTTGCCATGAGGTGCCATGTTGGAACTTTCAGTGACCAGTATGAGAGAGTGTGAGAGCTGTACTACTAAATTGAACACACCTGCTCCCTATGCACACCTGAGACCTAGTAACACTAACGAGTCACATGACATTTTGGAGGGAAAATGACAAGCAGTGCTCAATTTGGACATTTAGGGGTGTAGTCTCTTAGGGGTGTACTCACTTTTGTTGCCGGTGGTTTAGACATTAATGGCTGTATATTGAGTTATTTTGAGGGAAGAATAAATTTACACTGTTATATAAGCTGCACACAGACTACTTTTCATTGTGTCAAAGTGTCATTTTGTCAGTGTTGTCCCATGAAAAGATATACTTAAATATCTGCAGAAATGTGAGGGGTGTACTCACTTTTGTGATACACTGTATATATAAAACACTTTTTTGTCGATGTAAAACTTCATCTCAACACAAGATGGCGGTGTAGACCGCGAGGTGAAATTAATACATCAGAACTACACCCTGTGTACTAGTCAAGTAGCTTAAGCGCTAGGCTACACCTGCCCCAGGTAAGAGAGGGCTAAGACAGGTGTAAGTCAGTTATCTGCAACAGGCCTTACTGTGGAAAAAGAGGCAACACTGAGAATACTAGGAATACTGAGATATATTAGCGCTTAAGCTACTTGACTAGTAATCAGAAGGTTGCTGGTTTAAGCACCACTGAAAGGTTGCTAATGTTGGGTCCTTAAGCAAGGGCCTTTCTCTGCACAGCCCAGTCAAATGGCTCCCCAGGATTGTCCCCCGTTTGTGCTGTAGACTTGCCATGCTTCTGATCTGATGAATGAAATGTTAATTGTGCGCCAATTTATAGGCTTGATATGCAGTAGATAGCAATTGCAAATGTCATGTTTTTATAACAGTAATTTAAAGATCTATTCGTTATTAGTTTTTCTATCAGTTTGTTGTTAATTAATGATTTGCTTTTTGTGGTATAATAATGAGAAATTGTATGATAATCGGTGATTCAGTTTTCGACTGGTGGTGCCTTCAAAGCGGCGGAGTCAACAAAGAACTACGTAAACCTCGTTTGTAGTTTCGGAGACATAAGAGGGATTTTGGGAAACAAAATTGGCGTTCTTAAATTACGTCGTTCTTAAAGTTGTTCGGAAATTGCTAAAATCAACCATTGTCGGGAAACGCACCACAGATTAAGACAATAACTAAATAAAACGTTGAGTTTATGTATTTTCATTTGTGTGAAGACAAATATTAAGTGATAAAATACATTTGGTGTGTTAAAAGTTGAAAAAAGAGTGCATGAACAATTAACCTACAGTTGTGTGTTTGCGTTAAACGGCGTGTCACATGGCCTATACATATTACATTTTTACAATCCCTAACACTACTAACACAAAGACACAAAAAGTACCGAACTAAATCAATACACCAACGCTATACAGCAAATACCGGACAAATGCATGAATAGATTAGACCATATTTAATATTTAAATGTAATTGCAATTAGACAGGATGAATTTGTCCTACCTTCTCGTTGCTTGGAAGAGTTTGCGTTCTATTAAAAGTGTCTCCTCCATTAATGCTGATCAGTTCTGCGTCTACAGATGGAAACTGCGACGGGAAAACTACTACGTCACTCTTCAGTGTGTCTGAGCTAAAACACACGTCATACTGCTGAGTGGATTTAGAGTAAGACCAGCTCCCGTCAGGGTGTGTAGTGACCACTGGAACACCAGACCTGCCGAAACCGCTGTCTGTCGTGTAGCATTTAGCTACTATTAAACCGATGATGCTCAGTAGAAATATCACTGATACTGAGACAATAGCGATGAGCAGATACAGATTCAGATCAGAAAAACTCTCCTCCTTCATTGATATTTTTCTTAGAGGAGGCTGCATGTTATCCATATTTTCCAGGACCACAATGTCAATACTTGTAGTTGTTGACAGAGAAGGCTCTCCATTATCCGAGACTGTAATTATAAGTGGATGAGTTTTTAAATCATTGTCGCTCATTCGTCTTTTGGTTCTTATTTCTCCAGTACTGCTTCCAATGCGAAAAAGATTTGTACCTTTTGGTTCAGTCAAATGATAGGACAGAAGAGCGTTATAACCAGAATCAGAATCTACAGCTCTGATTTTGGCCACAAAATAGCCCGCATCAGCAGAATAAGGAATGTTCTCAGTGTTAGAGCCGGGTTCAGAAAAAGGTGGAAGAAAAACAGGACTGTTATCGTTCTCATCCAGAACAAAAATGTTCACAGTCACATTGCTACTAAGTGGAGGGGCACCAGAGTCAGTTGCCTGAACTGTAAACTGAATTCGTTTTGTTTCCTCATAGTCGAAGGACTGCAAGCTGTACATTTCACCGGTATGTGAGTTAATGTTTATTAAGTTTGTCACTCTGATTTTTCCATCAATTAATCTATACAAAACATGAGCATTTTCACCGATGTCTACATCTGTTGCTGTTAGTGATGCCAACAGCCCTCCGACTGGTTGATTTTCCTTTACGTTAATATTTATAACAGATGTTGAAAATAAGGGCGGATTGTCATTTACATCAGAAACATACATTGTTATAACACTACTGCTGGAGAGGGACGGAATGCCCTCATCAACAGCTATGACGGTGATGTTATATTGGGAGGTCTGCTCTCTGTCCAGTAGTTCGTTTACAATTAGAGAGTAAGATGTTTTATACGAAGGCTTTAGTTTAAATGGACTCGGATCTAAAATTTTACATTCGACTCTGCCATTCGCGCCACCATCTTTATCCGACACAGTGATTAATGCCACATCAGTGCCAGATTTGATGTCTTCGCTTACAGAGCTCATTAGCAGAGTAACTGAAATTTCTGGTGCATTGTCATTTACATCCTCAATTTCAATTAAAACTTTACACCTGGACTTTCTTGGAGGAAATCCCTTGTCCTGTGCTTGTATTTTCAACTCCACTGCAGGGTTTTGCTCGAAATCAATATTACCACTGACAGTGATTTCACCAGAAACACCATCTATGGAGAACAGACCAAACGCTGATTTCGCATCACTTAAAATGGAGTAGGATACTTCACCGTTAACACCCTCGTCTGCATCTGATGCGGAAACCGTAAGAATTGTAGTTCCAACGGGTGCATTCTCCCGAACCTTGGCTTTGTACATAGGTTTAGGAAATACTGGACTGTTGTCGTTAATATCCAATATATGTACAATAATCTGCATTGTACCGGACTTGGGAGGAGTCCCACCGTCCATAGCTGTAAGCACAAGCTTTATTAATGATTCTTTTTCTCGGTCCAGTGATTTTTGAAGCACAAGTTCAACCGAATCACTATGGACTTCTAATGAAAAATAGTCATTCTGATTAAGTTTATATGTTTTTACTGAATTACTACCGATATCAGTATCATGTGCCATGGTTACGGGAAACCGGTCCCCAGGTAGCATATTTTCTATTATATCCAAATCAAACGTTTTATGTGGAAACAGCGGAGAGTTATCATTAACATCGAGTATAGTCATTTCAACACGGTAGAGTTTGTGAGGACTGTTTGTCATCGCTTCAAAATTAATAACACATTTCTGTTTGCTTTCACAAAGCTCATCTCTATCTATTCTGTCGTTAACAAACAAAATCCCGGTTTTTAAATTGACCTCAAAATATTTCACGTTAGATCCTGACACAAGCTGAAACCTGCGCGACTCCAACTCCTGCACACTGAGATTTAGATCCTTCGCTATATTTCCAACAACAGTTCCCTTCTTGGCCTCCTCTGAAACAGAATACGAAATCTGACTCGTGCACAAGTCCAATAAACAAAGCAGAAAAAAAGCCTTCATCCAGCCAGAGCCAGAACTGTCCTTCAAAGCCATCGCCTCTGTTTACTAAATAGTCAAAGGTAATTTATCATTATCTTGTTTTCATATGTCCATGTATACAAGAAAATTAAAAAAGAATACAGGCCACCGAAATCGAGAGACAGAATCGTCTGTCGCTGTGTGGTTCTCTTACATGCACTGGGAGTATCACTGCTGCTGCGATTATTACAACTCACGGTCTACATCGCCATCTTGTGTCTAAATACAGTTTTACAGTAGACATAAAACATTTCATGCAAACTTTAAAATAAAACTGCTTTATTAATTTGTCGAATTCGTATTTATTCAATATTGTATTCATCTAGTTTCCAATCTGTTTCATTGCTTGTGGTTTACATTTTGTCTGACTGTATATACATGCGTATTCGAAGAAACATGACTAAAAAAATGTCCAAACGTCTGCTGTTAAAATCAGTATGCAAAATGTTCCTTTGTATTAAAAAAAAATCATAAAAAAGGGAACAATACTAAATCAACAGTAAATAAAACTTTCAAGACTATAAATGCCACGTGTTAGCATAACATTTCATAAATTAAAACACAGCATTTCATTTTACGCTTGGGACACTACGCAGACGCTCCTTTCCAGATTAACGTACAGAAGTGCTTTCTTAGTAAACATTACGTTCTCTTTTTTAAAGGAGAGTTTAGTGTGAGAAAAGTTACTTTCCATGTACGTTCTTGGTAAAGATGTGGATAGTTAGTCGTTTACAACATCAATACTCAGCTGTTTGAACAGACATGCTCTTTACACGTTCATTACACCACCTGGGGGATAATGCGTAGAAGAGTGTCAAGATAGATGTCTGTTTATCTTGGGTTCTAATAAGTGTATCAAAATAAGAAAAACTCAAGAGTTTGAGAGTAACTCAAATGGTAAAAGATATAGAAGGGCTATGATAAATACTATGTTAGTGCTGGTCCGCTTTTTGGCTTTGTAAGCAAAGTTTTTCTATTTAGTGTAAACAGCTTCTAGAAGTTAGTAAAGAGAGCCTTGAAGTGAGTTAATGTTGTGTCTAAATGGATTGAAAGTCATGATCTGAATCGATTGTATATATCAGTTGTTTAAAAGTTTATTTCACGCATAAACTTTAAAAAAAGTACCTTAATGTGTATAAAAGTTTTAAAAAAACATCCTGTTTTGTCTGTTTTTAAATTAAAGTAATCAGGGTTACAACTGGATGAAATCCATTGGCAACCATTAATACTATCATCACAAGCCTTCAGTGTCAAAAATGTGTCAACATTAGGTGACATGCATGGTCACCACCTCAAAAAATAATTTATTAAGCGAGTAGATCCTCATCACAACTTTATATCAGTAAAAAGTTTAGCCTGTAAAACATATACATTTCATTGAACTACAGTCTTAAAATTAAAACAACACAACAATTTCCGCAAATTATTCCAAGTGCCATGATAAAATCAAAAGTAATTTTAGGTATAGAAATACAGCCAATTTCCAGTGCAAACATCCGCTGAAAAGTTTTAATGAATTTAAAAAAATATTGCATTGAAAGGCGCCCTACCTTCTCAGTGCTCGGAAGAGTTTGTGTTCTGTTAAAAGTGTCTCCTCCATTAACGCTGATCAGTTCTGCGTCTACAGGTGGAAACGGTGACGGGAAAACTACTACATCACTCTTCAGTGTGTCTGAGCTAAAGCACACATCGTACTGTTGAGTGGATTTAGAGTAAGACCAGCTCCCGTCAGGGTGTGTAGTGACCACTGGAACACCGGATCTGCCGAAACCACCGTCCGTCCTGTAGCATTTAGCTACTATTAAACAGATGATGCTCAGTAGAAATATTACTGATATTGAGACAATAGCGATGAGCAGATACAGATTCAGATCAGAAAAACTCTCCTCCTTCATTGGTACTTTTCTTAGAGAAGGTTGCATGTTGTCCATATTTTCCATGACCACAACGTCAATACTCGTAGTTGTTGAAAGAGAAGGTTCTCCATTATCCGAGACTGTAATTATAAGTGGGTGAGTTTTTAAATCATTGTCGCTCATTCGCCTTTTAGTTCTTATTTCTCCGGTACTGCTTCCAATGCGAAAAAGATTTGTACCTTTTGGTTCAGTTAAATGGTAAGATAAGAGAGCGTTATAACCAGAATCAGAATCTACAGCTCTGATTTTGGCCACAAAATATCCCGCTTCAGCAGAATAAGGAATGTTCTCAGTGTTTACAGAGCCGGATTGAGAATAAGGTGGAAGAAAAACAGGACTGTTATCGTTCTCATCCAGAACAAAAACGTTCACAGTTACGTTGCTACTCAGTGGAGGTGCACCAGAGTCAGTGGCTTGAACTGTAAACTGAATTCGTTTTGTTTCCTCATAATTAAAAGACTGCAGGCTGTACAGTTCACCTGTGTCTGAGTTAATGTTTATTAAATTTGTCACTCTGTCGCTTTTTCCATCAATTAAAGAATACAAGACATGAGCGTTTTCACCGATGTCTACTTCTGTTGCTGTTAGTGATGCCAACAGCCCTCCGACTGGTTGATTTTCCTTTACGTTAATATTCATAACAGGTGTTGAAAATAAGGGCGGATTGTCATTTACATCAGAAACATAAATTGTTATAACACTACTGCTGGAGAGGGACGGAATGCCCTCATCAACAGCTATGACGGTGATGTTATATTGGGAGGTCTGCTCTCTGTCCAGTAGTTCGTTTACAATTAGAGAGTAAGATGTTTTATACGATGGCTTTAGTTTAAAAGGACTCGGTTCTAAAATTTTACATTCGACTCTGCCATTCGCGCCACCATCTTTATCCGACACAGTGATTAATGCCACATCAGTGCCAGATTTGATGTCTTCGCTTACAGAGCTCATGAGCAGAGTAACTGATATTTCTGGTGCATTGTCATTTACATCCTCAATTTCAATTAAAACTTTACACCTGGACTTTCTTGGAGAGTACCCCTTGTCCTGGGCTTGTATTTTCAACTCCACTGCAGGGTTTTGTTCAAAATCAATATTACCACTGACAGTGATTTCACCAGAAACACTATTTATGGAGAACAGACCAAACGCTGATTTTGCATCACTTAAAATGGAGTAGGATACTTCACCGTTAACACCCTCGTCTGCATCTGATGCGAAAACCGTAAGAATTTTATTTCCAAAAGGTGTATTCTCCCGAACCTTGGCTTTGTACAGAGGGTTATCAAATATCGGGCTGTTGTCATTTGTATCCAGTACATTTACAATAATCTGCATTGTACCAGACCTGGGAGGAGTCCCACCGTCCATAGCTGTAAGCACAAGCTTTATTAATGATTCTTTTTCTCGGTCCAGTGATTTTTGAAGCACAAGTTCAACCGAATCACTATGGACTTCTAATGAAAAATAGTCATTCTGATTAAGTTTATATGTTTTCACTGAATTACTACCGATATCAATATCATGGGCCATGGTTACGGGAAACCGGTCCCCAGGTAGCATATTTTCTATTATATCCAAATCAAACGTTTTATGTGGAAACAGCGGAGAGTTATCATTAATATCGAGTATAGTAATTTCAACACGGTAAAGTTTGTGAGGACTGTTTGTCATCGCTTCAAAATTAATAACACATTTCTGTTTGCTTTCACAAAGCTCATCTCTATCTATTTTGTCGTTAACAAACAATATCCCTGTTTTTAAATTGACCTCAAAATATTTCACGTTAGATCCTGACACAAGCTGAAACCTGCGCGACTCCAACTCCTGCACACTGAGATTTAGATCCTTCGCTATATTTCCAACAACAGTTCCCTTCTTGGCCTCCTCTGAAACAGAATACGAAATCTGACTCGTGCACAAGTCCAATAAACAAAGCAGAAAAAAAGCCTTCATCCAGCCAGAGCCAGAACTGTCCTTCAAAGCCATCGCCTCTGTTTACTAAATAGTCAAAGGTAATTTATCATTACCTAGTTTTCATATGTCCATGTATACAAGAAAATTAAAAAAGAATACAGGCCACCGAAATCGAGAGACAGAATCGTCTGTCGCTGTGTGGTTCTCTTATATGCACTGGGAGTATCACTGCTGCTGCGATTATTACAACTCACGGTCTACATCGCCATCTTGTGTCTAAATACAGTTTTACAGTAGACATAAAACATTTCATGCAAACTTTAAAATAAAACTGCTTTATTAATTTATCGAATTCGTATTTATTCAATATTGTATTCATCTAGTTTCCAATCTGTTTCATTGCTTGTGGTTTACATTTTGTCTGACTGTATATACATGCGTATTCGAAGAAACATGACTAAAAAAATTTCCAAACGTCTGCTGTTAAAATCAGTATGCAAAATGTTCCTTTGTATTAAACAAAATCATAAAAAAGGGAACAATACTAAATCAACAGTAAATAAAACTTTCAAGACTATTAATGCCACATGTGTTAGCATAAAATTTCATAAATTAAAACACAGCATTTCATTTTACGCTTGGGACACTAAGCAGACGCTCCTTTCCAGAGCAACGTACAGAAGTGCTTTCTTAGTAAACATTTTCTTACTTCATATGAGTGGACAACGGTCTAGAAACACAAATCTGCTGAAGCGAGTAAAATGAAAATACAGGTCAAAGAACATTACGTTCTCTTTTTTAAAGGAGAGTTTAGTGTGAGCAAAGTTACTTTTCATGTACGTTCTTGGTAAAGATGTGGATAGTTAGTCGTTTATAACATCAATATTCAGCTGTTTGAACAGACATGCTCTTTACACGTTCATTATACCACCTGGGAGATAATGCGTAGAAGAGATGCGTCAAGATAGATTCTGTTTATCTTGGGTTCTAATAATTGTATCAAAATAAGAAAAACTCAAGAGTTTGAGAGTAGCTCAAATGGTAAAAGATATAGAAGGGGTTTGATAAATACTATGTTAGTGCTGGTCCACTTTTTGGCTTTGTAGGCAAGGTTTTTCATTTAGTGTAAACAGAAGTTAGTAAAGAGAGCCTTGTAGTGAGTTAATGTTGTGTCTAAATAGAATGAAAGCCATGATCTGAATCAATTAAAAGTTTATTCCACGCATAAACTTGGAAAAAGTACCTTAATATTGTATAAAAGTTTTTAAGAAAAAAATCCTGTTTTGTCTGTTTTTAAATTGAAATAATCACGGTTAGAACTGGATGAAATCCTGCAAAACATTTTCACCATTAATACTATAATCACAAGCCTTTGACATGGGGACCTCACTTAAGTAATTTATTAAGCGAGTAGATCATCATCACAACTTTACATCAGTAAAGATTTAAGCCTGTAAAGCATATATTCGTTTGATTGAACTACATAGACAGTCTGCCTTAAAATTAAAACAACACAACAATTTTGGCAAATTATTCAACGTGCCATCATAAAATCAAAAGTATGTATACAGATATATATATATATATTGCATTAAAAGGCGCCCTACCTTCTCAGTGCTCGGAAGAGTTTGTGTTCTGTTAAAAGTGTCTCCTCCATTAATGCTGATCAGTTCGGCGTCTACAGGTGGAAACGGTGACGGGAAAACTACAACATCACTCTTTAGTGTGTCTGAGCTAAAACACACATCATACTGTTGAGTGGATTTAGAGTAAGACCAGCTCCCGTCAGGGTGTGTAGTGACCACTGGAACACCCGACCTGCCGAAACCGCCATCTGTCCTGTAGCATCTAGCTACTATTAAACCCATGAGGCTCAGTAGAAATATCACTGATACTGAGACAATAGCGATGAGCAGATACAGATTCAGATCAGAAAAACTCTCCTCCTTCATTGGTACTTTTCTCAGAGAAGGCTGTATGTTGTCCATATTTTCCATGACCACAACTTCAATACCCATAGTTGTTGACAAAGACGGCTCTCCATTATCTGAGACAGTAATTAGAAGTGGATGAGTTTTTAAATCATTGTCGCTCATTCGTCTCTTAGTTCTAATTTCTCCAGTACTGATCCCAATGCGAAAAAGATTAGTAGCTTTTGGTTCAGTTAAATGGTAAGATAAGAGAGCGTTATAACCAGAATCAGAATCTACGGCTCTGATTTTGGCCACAAAATATCCCGCTTCAGCAGAATAAGGAATGTTCTCGGTGTTTACAGAGCCGGATTGAGAATAAGGTGGAAGAAAAACGGGACTGTTATCGTTCTCATCCAGAACAAAAACGTTCACAGTTACGTTACTACTCAGTGGAGGTGCACCAGAGTCAGTGGCTTGAACTGTAAACTGAATTCGTTTTGTTTCCTCATAATTAAAAGACTGCAGGCTGTACAGTTCACCTGTGTCTGAGTTCATGTTTATTAGATTTGTCACTCTGTCGCTTTTTCCATCAGTTAAAGAATACAAAACATGAGCGTTTTTACCGATATCAACATCTGATGCTGTTAGTGATGCCAACAGCCCTCCAACTGGATTGTTTTCTTTTACGTTAATATTTATAACAGGGGTTGAAAACAAAGGCGGATTGTCATTAACATCAGAAACATGAACTTTTATAACGTTACTGCTGGACAGAGAAGGGCTACCCTCATCGTTAGCTATAACGGTAATATTGTATTGTGAGATTTGCTCTCTGTCCAGTGGTTCGTTTACAACTATCGAGTAAGAGTTTTTAAATGACGAGTGTAGTTTAAATGGACTCGGTCCTACAATTTTACAAACTACTTTTCCATTTGCTCCACCATCCTTATCTAATACAGTAATCAGTGCCACATCTATACCAGGTTTGGTATCCTCGCTTACTGAATCCATGAGCAGAGTAACTGATATTTCTGGTGCATTGTCATTCACATCCACAACTTCAATCAGTACTTTCGAACTAGATTTTCTTGGGGGATGTCCTTTATCCTGAGCTTGTACTCTTAGCTCTACTGCAGGGTTTTGTTCGTAATCAATGTTACTTTTGACAGTGATTTCACCAGAATCAGGATCTATGAAAAAAAGCTCGAGTGCCGATTTCCCATCATTTACAAAGGAATAAGAAATTTCTCCGTTATTGCCCTCATCTGCATCTGCTGCAGAAACTGTAACGACTTTACTTCCTATCGGTGCATTTTCGTGAACTTTGGCTTTGTACAGTGGCTTAGGAAACAATGGGCTGTTGTCATTTATGTCCTGCACGTTGACAATTATATGCATTGTGCCGGATCTGGGTGGAGTCCCGCCGTCTACAGCGGTAAGCACAAGCTTTATTATCGATTCTTTTTCTCGATCCAGAGATTTCTGAAGCACTAGCTCAACAGACTCGATATCCTGTCCAGAACTTAGTACGTCAATTGAAAAATAATCATTCGGACTAAGTTTATAGTTTTTTACCGAATTAATACCGATGTCCATATCGCTGGCTGTTGTTATAGGAAACCGATCTCCTGGAAGCACATATTCTGTAATATCCAGGTCTAATGTTTGATGAGTAAACAGGGGAGAGTGATCATTAATATCTAGTATATTTAATTGAACGCGGTAGAGTTTGTGAGGATTGTAAACCATAGCTTCAATATTTATTACGCATTTCTGTTTACCTTCACATAGCTGCTCACGGTCTATTCTGTCATTAACAAATAAAATCCCTGATTTCATGTTTACCTCAAAATACTTAGTGTTAGATCCAGCCACAAGCTGAAATCCGCGCGACTCTAGTTCCTGCACACTGAGATTCAGGTCCTTTGCTATATTTCCAACAACGGTCCCTTTTTTGACCTCTTCTGAAACGGAATACGAAATCTGGCCAGAGCACAAATCCAGAAAACAAAGCAGCACCAGTGCATTTATCCAGCCAGAACCAGCGATGTCCTTTAAAGCCATCTTTTCTTTATGCTGTGTATTGAAAAATTAGTTACTATATGTCCACATATACGAGGAAAAATACAGGAGAACGAAATCGCGTAACTGCTGGAAGAGCCGACGCTTTTATGCTTTCTGTTATGCGTGGTCAATGGAGCAGTGTAGCCGGTGCATTAAATTCAACTCGCGGTCTATAGCGCCATCTTGTGTCAAAAAACGGTTTAACAATAAAATCTCAAACTTTTTTACGGAGTTAATTGCTTTCTTAATATATGGTTTGCTGCAAATTAAATTGTTTACGTTTAAAAGTAAAGGCAACCAGGTAATCTATAATTGATCTACAGTATATGCCAGCTTTTACATATTTTAACATATTGTATAATAATAACTGTCTTAAATGTAAGGTTTGTGTTATATAACATCAGAGAATGGTAAAGTAGATGTATGAATCCAGAGCTCTGTACATTCTTCTAGATTTGTGGATTCTTCCAGTTTACAGCAATGCCTGATAGTCAGACTGCCTAAACCACCTTTAGATCTAAACAAAACAGATCTAAACCCTGAAATGAATAAATTGCTATTTGACTTTATATGTACAGTAGAACCTAAGTAATTGCTATGTATTCCTACCTACATTGTATTTTTAACAAGGTATTAGCAAATTTGTGTTGTAAGACTGTTGTCTATTTGCACTGAGTAAAAAAAAATATTATTGTGGAAAAAAGCAAAGCACTTCTTCGAGCTGGATAAAGCGTCTTCTAAATGCTGTAAATGTGAAAATGTAAAGCGGATATCCTTGTGCAAAAGGGTAGTGAGTTTAATAAAATTTCACTGGTGACTTGTAAGGAAAACAGGAATGTCATAAAACTGAATTTAGGGTGAAAGAATGATCTTTAGGCTAAATGATAAGATGATGAAGATGTAGTATAGCCTACTGGTTAAGATACGATTGGTGAAGTTAGGCTTTTGAGCAGTGCTGTTATCCACTGATGCATTTAGGTGGGGACACTTCCATGCTTGAGAGCAACAACCCTAACCGCCTTTTTTATTTTATTTTTTACTGCCCCCCATTTGCACTCCTTCTAAATAAACAAATGTTTATGAAATACCTGCACTAGCGCTAAACATCAAAAACAGCAACCAGAAAACTGCAGATTAAAACAAGAACAATTTCTTTACTGATGTTAGATGTATTAATATCGTCCTACCTTCTCAGTGCTTGGGAGAGTTTGCCTTTTGTTAAAAGTGTCTCCACCATGAATGCTGATCAGTTCTGCGTCTACAGGTGGAAACGTTGATGGAAAAACTACTACATCACTCTTCAGTGTGTCTGAGCTAAAACACACATCATACTGCTGAGTGGATTTAGAATAAGACCAGCTCCCGTCAGGGTGTGTAGTGACCACTGGAACACCAGACCTGCCGAAACCGCTGTCTGTCCTGTAGCATTTACCTACTGTTAAACCAATGAGGCTCAGTAGAAATATCGCTGATACCGTTACAATAGCGATGAGCAGATACAGATTCAGATAAGAAAAACTCTCTTCCTTTGTTGTTGTTTTCCTTAGAGGAAGCTGCACGTTGTCCATATTTTCCACAACCACAACTTCAATAGTCATTGTTGTTGATAATGACGGTTCGCCATGATCAGAGACCGTAATTATGAGTTGGTGAGTTTTTAAATCATTGTCGCTCATTCGTCTCTTGGTTCTTATTTCTCCAGTACTGCTTCCAATTCGAAAAAGATTGGTTCCTTTTGGTTCAGTTATATGGTAGGACAGGAGGGCGTTATAGCCTGAATCCGAATCTACTGCTCTGATTTTGGCCACAAAATATCCCGCTTCCGCAGAATAGGGAATGTTCTCAGTGTTGACAAATCCAGGTTCAGAATAAGGAGGTAGAAACATTGGAGTGTTGTCATTCTCATCCAGGACAAAAATGTTCACAGTTACGTTTCTACTCAGTGGAGGTGCACCAGAGTCTGTTGCTTGAACTGTAAACTGAATTTGTTTTGTTTCTTCATAGTCGAAGGACTGCAGGCTGTACAATTCACCGGTATATGAGTTAATGTTTATTTGATTTGACACTCTGTTTCTTTCATCATTAATTAAAGAATACAAAACTTGCGCATTTTCACCTATATCTACATCTGTTGCTGTTAGTGATGCCAACAGTTCTCCAATTGGTTCATTTTCTTTCAAGCTAACATTTATTACAGGTGCTGAAAACAAAGGCGGATTGTCATTTACATCAGAAACATGAACTGTTATTATACTACTGCTAGAGAGGGAAGGGCTCCCCTCATCATTAGCTATAACTGTGATATTATATTGGGAGATCTGCTCTCTGTCCAGCAATTCGTTTACAACTAGAGAATAATAGTTTTTATATGACGACTGTAATTTAAATGGACCAGGTCCTTTAATTTTACAAACTACCTTTCCATTTGTGCCACCATCCTTGTCTAATACAGTAACTAATGCCACGTCTGTACCAGGTTTGATGTCCTCGCTTACTGAATCCATTAGCATAGTAATTGATATCTCTGGAGCATTGTCATTGACATCTACAACTTCAATCAACACTTTAGAACTAGACCTTCTTGGGGGATGTCCTTTGTCCTGAGCTTGCACTCTTAGCTCTACGGCTGGATTTTCCTCAAAATCGATATTGCCTTCGACAGTGATTTCTCCAGAAACTGGATTAATAGAGAATAGTTCTGAAGCTGAGTTTCCATCATCATTAAAAATCAAATATACCAATTCACTGTTTACATGTTCGTCTGCATCTGTTGCAGTAACGGTAAAGAGTTTAGTTCCCACAGGTGAATTCTCTTGAATTTTGACTTTGTACAAAGGTTTGGTAAATACAGGGCTGTTGTCGTTGGCATCCAGGACATTTATAACAACCTGTACAGTACCGGATCTGGGAGGAGTACCTCCATCTATTGCAGTGAGTAGAAGCTTTATTACCGATTGTTTTTCTCGGTCAAGAGGTTTCTGAAGAACTAATTCAGCGGATACAGTCTGCTGACCAGAGCTTTGAACATCCAGTAAAAAATAGTCATTCGAGTTAAGTTTATAGGTTTTCACAGAGTTACTACCGACATCCAAATCGCGGGCTAAAGAAACAGGAAAACGGTTTCCCGTAATCTCAGTTTCACTAATGTTTAAATAAATAACTTCACGCTGAAACACTGGAGAATTATCATTAATGTCCAGTATATTCATTTCAACACGATAAAGCTTGTGAGGATTTTGGACCATCGCCTCAACATTTATTACGCATTTCTGTTTGCTTCCGCACATCTCCTCTCGGTCTATTCTGTTATTCACAAATAAAATCCCGGTTTTTACATTTACCTCGAAATACTTGGCATAAGATCCAGACACAAGTTGAAACCTGCGTGACTCCAGTTCCTGTACACTGATATTTATATCCTTTGCTATATTTGCAACAACGGTTCCCTTCTTGGCCTCTTCTGAAACAGAGTACGAAATCTGACCGAAGCACAAATCCATTAAACAAAGCACAACCAGCGTACTTATCCAGCCAGATCCAGAACTATCCTTTGAGGTCATTGTTTCTGTCCAACAAATATTCAAAGACAATTTATTCTTCCTCGATTTGTACATTCATATACACAACAGAATGAAACAAATACAAGAGAACACAGCCGCGTGATTTCAGGAGGAGCTGACGCTTTGTCTTTCTGTTATGCGCTGTGAGAATTCATGGTGCTGCAATAAATGTAACTCACAAGGTAACACCGCCATCTTGTGTCAAAACACTTTTTCACAGTACTCTAAAAACCCTTTTCCATGCAGGCTGAGTGACTGCTTTTTTGCTATTCCGATTTCGCTTTAATATTTAAAAGATGTATTATTCATTTATTATGTTTCTTTTAAGTAATCCTTACATTTTCGTAAAAATTATTAAAATAAAAAGACTCACATCTGAAAATATTCTTTTTATTTATCTTTGAATTTACATTTTTCTTTAACTGAATTTTTATGTGTTGTTTTTTTTAATGCCTTGCGTTTTTCTCAGTGTATATTTGTGCATGGTTGAAAAAACTATGACTGAAACATATTACAGTCTTAACTTGCCGGCATGGAACCAGTTTATAATCTGACAAAGCATAATAAGCACATAGTCGGCATTTTATGTTCAACTCGAAAACAAAGCAGATATATTATACCTTTATTACTGTGTTTGCCAGAAAATTAATGACTTATTATATGCATCAATAAAAATCTTGTTGTTTTTTATTGATAGTGTATCACCAAATCAGGTAAACCTTAATAAGAGATAGACTATATGTAGTTGTAACTTCATATCCAACTGCATATTTTTATCTGAGCTAGAATATTCACCAAACCGGTTCAATGCCCGCAGAATAAAAAAGTCAGTAAACAATGAATGTTGAACTTCTGGACAACTGCCACTGTCATTTAAGCAGAACCCTTTGTCTTTGGCACTGAGTACCCTCACAGCAAGTTGTGTCTTTGGATAAACTGGCAGTAAAATTTGTAAATATAAAAAAGCAAATAAACTAACAATAGTTAACCATTTAAACAGGTGACAAATACTGACTAAACATGTAATGACTTCGTATATATAAAAAATCGCCCTACCTTATCAGTGCTCGGAAGAGTTTGAGTTCTGTTAAAAGTGTCTCCCCCATTAATGCTGATCAGTTCTGCGTCTACAGGTGGAAACGGTGACGGGAAAACAACTACATCACTCTTCAGTGTGTCTGAGCTAAAACACACATCATACTGCTGAGTGGATTTAGAGTAAGACCAGCTCCCGTCAGGGTGTGTAGTGACCGCTGGAACACCGGACTTGACGAAACTGCCGCGTGTCCCGTAGCATTTAGCTACTATTAAACCCAGGAGGCTCAGTAGAAATATCACTGATACTGAGACAATAGCGACGAGCAGATACAGATTCAAATCAGAAAAACTCTCCTCATTCATTGGTACTTTTCTTAGAGAAGGCTGCATGTTGTCCATATTTTCCACGACCAAAATTTCAATAGTCATAGTTGTTGAGAGTGACGGTTCCCCATTATCTGACACAGTAACTATAAGTGGGTGTGTTTTTAAATCATTGTCGCTCATTCGCCTTTTGGTTCTAATTTCTCCAGTACTGGTTCCGATTCGGAAAAGATTGGTTCCCTTTGGTTCAGTTATATGGTAGGACAGTAGGGCGTTATAGCCTGAATCTGAATCTGCAGCTCTAATTTTGGCCACAAAATACCCCGCTTCTGCAGAATAGGGAATGTTCTCAGTGTTTACAGATCCGGATTCTGAATAGGGTGGTAGAATAACTGGACGGTTATCATTTTCATCCACAATAAAAACATTTACTGTCAGGTTACTGCTCAGAGATGGAATGCCAGAGTCTGTGGCCTGAACTTGAAACTGAAAGGTTTTCATTTCTTCAAAGTTAAAAGACTGCATGCTGTAAATTTCTCCAGTAACCGAATTAATGCTGACAGTTGAAGACATTTTTGAGTTGCTGAGTAATGAATAAAAAACTTGAGCATTTTCACCAAAGTCGATATCCTGTGCAGAGACATCCGCTATTAGACCACCTGCTGGACTGTTCTCTTTTACATAAACACTGATGAAAGATCCAGAGAAACGAGGTGCGTTATCATTTACATCAGAAATATGGACGGTTACTATAACAGTACTAGCGAGAGGAGGGACACCTTCATCTACGGCTGTTATTGAGACATTATACTCGGAAATATCTTCTCTATCAAGTGCGTCATTTAGAACCAGTGAGTAGTATTTTCCTTGCGTAGATTCTAATACAAATGGCGAATTCTGAGATGCAAAACATCGCACCTTTCCATTTTTGCCTCCATCCTTATCTTGCACTGTGATTAATGCAATCACCGTGCCTTTCTTTGCATCTTCACGTACGTTGTTCAGGAGGAAAGAAAGTTTAATGTCAGGTGCGTTGTCGTTCACATCGACTACTTCCACCAGGACTTTACAGTGAGATCCAAGTGGAGTAGATCCTCCATCCCAAGCTTCAACATGAATTTCGTATGCACTTTCTGTCTCATAATCCAATGTAGTTATGACTAAAATTGTTCCAGTGTTTGCATCAATTGTAAACTTCTCCGATATTCCTTTTCGATTTTCTTTAAACGAATAAGTAATCTCACTATTCACTCCTTCGTCGGGATCCGTGGCATTTAATCTTAGAATGTCTGTGCCTACTAAAACGTTTTCTGGAACGAAAACTTTGTATACAGGCTTTGAAAACACAGGTGCGTTATCATTGGCGTCTAATACAGAAACAATAATTTCTGTAGTACTAGATCGTGGTGGTTTACCACCATCGAAAGCAGTCAGCACTAGACGGATCACAGACTGCTTCTCTCGGTCAAGATTTTTCATCAGTACAAGTTCAGCGGATGGACCCTGATTAGCATCGTTGTGCACTTCCAAGCTGAAAAAGACATTTTGGGATAACTTGTATAAACTGACCGAGTTGCTTCCAATATCAGGATCATCAGCACATGGCAGTGCAAATTTAGATCCTACAACTGCAGATTCTGCAATACGAATATTTTGGGATTTTTTTGAAAATAATGGTACATGGTCGTTAATATCTAGAATTTTAACCTCTATACTGTGCATCTGTAACGGATTATTAACAATAGCTTCCAGGGTCTCGGTGCAAGCGTCACTCTTTGGGCAGAGTTGTTCTCTGTCTATAGGATCCAACACAAACAGGGCCCCGGTTTTTAAATCCACCTCGAAATGTTTCTTTGATGATCCTGATACAATGTGAAGTTTACGTGCCTCCAGATCAGCCACACTGAGACTTAAATCCTTGGCCAGATTCCCTACGACAGTCCCGGGACTCACCTCCTCTGCAATAGAATATGCAGTATGGTCCGACAACACGCCATGAAGACAAAGCAATATCCAGAAAATACACACTATACAAATCCGCGCCATTATCTTCATCGCTTTTGCTTGCTATTCTGCGTTTTAACGAGAAAGTCTAAAATAAGTTGATCCGCACTATCAGATTTAAGCTACACAAAGAAATCAGGCGCAATAGCTGATAATAATCTCTCTTGGTCCGTGTTTTCAGTAGAATGACTTTCATGCACACAAGCAAGCCAGTTAGCTGCTGGGTTTGGTTTAGCAGCGACCAGTTTACAAAAACCCTATCAACCCAGTTTGCGGGTAGACAGTGCCATCGCGTGGATGCACAATGCACAAACTACTTTTAAACAACATGATGTTTGAAAGATTTTTTCGATGTCTGACATAATATACTGTATATATTTTTAAAATCTTTTCATAAACAAGTATACTGTTGTTAATGTAAGCAATCAGAGTTTAACCTAAAATAAATGTTAAAAATAATATTTTTAACATATTTATAGAATCTGCAAACTTCTAAATGATTGCAAAAATGGTCCTAAATGCCATATGGTATCAGAGTAAAAAGCAGAAATTGTATGTTAGGTTTTAAAACGATAATATGCTAATACCACAAACAAAAGATAATGAACATAAGACAGATAAAGGTTAATTCTTAAAAAAAAGTTACATTTAAAATGAATGGGGGTCAAGTCCTTGATTTGGTTAAAAAAAGTTATTTTATACCAACATTGCTTTAGTAAATTAACTGGAAAATAAACCAGGTATTGCCGTACGTCGGAACACTGTAAATGTAAAGTATGAGGTTGTTACATAATATGTAACTTTGCGAAAACATACAACGACCAAAAGATAATGTAAATAACGAAAAGTGGAAGCTTTGTAATAGTACCAGTTATTACAGGCAATTTGCTAGTTATATTTTAAACACTAATTATAAATACACAATCTGGAACACTCCCAAACGATAAAATACAAGCGCAAAGATGATCAATGATTTACAGGCAAACGTTGCCTACTGTTTTTGAATTACGTTGCATTGTAAAAAAGAAAAAGAAAGGACTTCGATGTTCTAAAATTTTTAGTTGTTGCTGACCAGAAATAAGTGTGTAAATTATCTCATGCAAAGTAGTTGAACATGTAAGACGAAGGGAAAAGGAAGGGCCAAACCAGTACCAAAAGACTTAAAAGCGTGACGGGCCGTATAAGTTGGTGTCAGTGGTTTATAGCAACAAGAGAGGTAGCCAGTCTTACAGACAAGACAAGAGCGACAAAAGCAGATTCTTTCAGGATGAAAAAAAATATTTTAGCTGCTGTGTCTTGACTATGTTGTAAAACGAATAAAATAAATAAATCAGTAAGCTTTAACTTAAATGCCAAAACAAATGTCGTTCAACTGCCAAAACGAAAGAAAATTGGGGATAATTTGAGGTTCAAAAGATACTGTCAAAAATCACACATATGTTCCACAGTAATGTCTTTCTTGTATTAAACCCTGAGAAGACATTGGCTTAAATAAATTATTAGTCTTTATGCCAGTTCGGACAATGTTATTTTAGTTTAAAGTAGGCCTGCCTATAAAAGACGGACGCCAAATTGTCAAAACTCATTAAGATATTTACCAAAAACAAACACTTTAAAACACTCCTAAAAAAGAATCTCTTACCTTCTCGGTACTGGGAAGAGTTTGAGTTCTATTAAAAGTGTCTCCTTCACTAATGCTGACCAGTTCTGCGTCTACAGGTGGAAACGGTGACGGGAAAACTACTACATCACTTTTAAGGGTGTCTGAGCTAAAACACACATCATACTGTTGAGTAGATTTAGAGTAAGACCAGCTCCCGTCAGGGTGTGTAGTGACCACTGGAACACCAGACCTGCCGAAATTAACGTCTGTCCTGTAGCATCTAGCTACTATTGAACTGATGAGACTCAGTAGAAATATCATTGATACTGAAATAATAGCAATGAGCAGATACAGATTCAAATCAGAAAAACTCTCCTCATTCATTGGTACTTTTCTTAGAGAAGGCTGTATGTTGTCCATATTTTCCACGACCAAAACTTCAATACTCATAGTTGTTGAGAGTGACGGTTCTCCATTATCTGACACAGTAATTATAAGTGGGTGTGTTTTTAAATCATTGTCGCTCAGTCGCCTTCTTGTTCTTATTTCTCCAGTACTGGTTCCGATTCGGAAAAGATTGGTTCCCTTTGATTCAGTTATATGGTAGGACAGGAGAGCGTTATAGCCTGAATCCGAATCTACAGCTCTGATTTTGGCCACAAAATATGCCGCTTCTGCAGAATAGGGAATGTTCTCAGTGTTTACAGATCCGGATTCTGAATAGGGTGGTAGAATAACAGGACGGTTATCATTTTCATCCACAATAAAAACATTTACTGTCAGGTTACTGCTCAGAGAGTGAATACCAGAGTCTGTGGCCTGAACTTGAAACTGAAAGGTTTTCATTTCTTCAAAGTTAAAAGACTGCCTGCTGTAAATTTCTCCAGTGACAGAATTAATGCTGACAGCTGAAGATAAAGGCATGCTTGAGTTGCTGAGTAATGAATAAGATATTTGAGCATTTTCACCAAAGTCCATATCCTGTGCAGAGACATCCGCTATTAGACCACCTGCTGCACTGTTCTCTTTTACATAAAAATTGACGAAAGATCCAGAGAAACGAGGTGCGTTATCATTTACATCAGAAATATGGACCGTTAGTACACTGAAAAAATGGAAACTCGAGGGCTGTTCAAATTACAAATATGCAGTTTGTATATATTACATAATTTATTTATATTTCTCTTCAGAACATGTTTAAATCTTGTAAATATATTTCAATTTTTAGGTATGTAAATTCTGCTAGTTTCAATCATGTTAAGAATAATTAAAGTAGTTATGTTTTATTACCCGGGAAATTTCGCCTTCGGGGGTCAGTCTCGAGGACAGAAAACCGTCACTGTTGAAGCACGCCATATTTTCCCTCGCTTTTGAAAGATTTACTGTGGATGTGGACCGCAAACTACACGGAAAAGGTAATTAAAACTTATTAAGTTTCAGTCAGTGTTAGAGGTAGTTTGTTTACATGCAATATTTGAACAAGTTTAGTTTTTGATATGCCGATAATTTCGAGCGAAACGAAGTTTATGTTAATGCTTAAACGTTAACTTTTTTTTATCAGTATTAATAATGCGGTAATGTGTCTTAGATTTTGAAAATGTATGTGACAGAACTTCTCTTTTAAAATCCGTAATAAATGGTAGTTTTTTTTAAAACGTTACTATTGTAAAACAAGCTAACGCTTGTGAAAATAGACTTTATATATATGAGATAACTTCATTAGTTAAATAATATTATAATTCTTTAGACGGTGTTGGTCAGTTTTCTCATTCTAAAAGCCTTTATGGAGTCTCACTGTAAATTCCTATGGTTTATTTTACTTTACAAATAACTTTTTTTTTAAACTGTTTAGACGTTTTTTTCATCTAGTGCCATTGTTTGGCCTCTTGAGTGCTGTTCCAAAGGTTGTGCAATTGTGGTGAGTACATTTTTTTTTCATTTTGAACAAAATCTTATTTTAATGGGCCAGTGATAGCTCAGTGGTTAAGGTACTGGACTAGTAAACAGAAGGTTGCCGGTTCAAGCCCCGCCACCACCAAGTTGCCACTGTTGGGTCCCTGAGCAAGGCTCTTAACCCTCAATTGCTCATTGTGTAAGTCGCTTTGGATAAAAGCGTCTGCTAAATGCTGAAAATGTAAATGTAAATGTAATGTAAATGTAATGATTTAACACTTAAAAGTATATGTTTGAAATTTATATAAACAGACCACAAATGTGTTTCTCTAAATTGAAATGTGGATTAGATGTTAGATTTACTTGATTTCTATGAAGTAGTTAGTTAAAAAAAAATAAAGTTTAAAATTATTTTAAATGAAATAATACAATTTATTTTGTACTTTATAGGTATCCTCCAACTTTGCTCTGAGTGCTGTGTCAAAGGCTCTTTAGTGGTGAGCATTATTATTCAAATGCATTTGTTGGTTTACTTGTTCCACAGCATGACTGATGCTATTCATCTTAAAAAATGTGCTAAAAGAATTGCAAGAATATAGATAATTTCTATTTTTTTAGATGCACATCATTGTTATGAACTTTTTTCCAACAGCCCTGAAGTGAGTCTTACTTTCTTTAAGGTTCTAATGTTCATTTTTTTGTTGAAACTGATTTAGATGGGTGTCACTAATATAGTTAAACCTAATTATTCTAAATATTAACACTCCTCAGTACAACACAAATTAAACAGCACCACAAACTACAGCACCTAAAGTTGCTGTGAATGTTAATTAACACTTCCATTAAACACAGGTGACTAAAAATGACAACCATTATGATGGTGGGATTTATTGGATGGCTGTTGAATTACACTACAGTGGTTTTGGTTTTAAAGGTGGCATCTAAATGTATGCTTTTGAGTGGTAGAGAATAGTGGTATGCAGCATTTAATTATTTTGTGAGGCAAGACTTATTTTGTAAATAACCTGACCTTACCATAGTTTGTCTCTCTTTCTCTAGTAAATGTGGCAGTGTAAAGGGTGTTCAGTAGCTGTTGGAAGTAGGTTACAACTACTTAACCATTACAAACTTAAACACCCACATTTTGGACGCACCATACGCTATCCATGTACATATTCTAAATGTCCATGTACATTTAAGACATGGAATGCTTTAATCGTACATCAAAGTAGGGTGCATTCCACACATGATAATCAGACACATAAAGAGTTGTCTATATTTAGCTGTCACTTATGTGCATGCAAGAATTTAGCTAATGAAAGGGAGTTTTTTATACACATCAACACGCATCTAAAGAGAAATGAAAACGTCAGCTGCATGTTTGCTGGCTGTAGTTTTCAAACCAGTATTTATGGAACCTTTAAAGCTCATAAGAGTCGCCGACACACACCTCACAAGTTAACTGACTTCTTACCAGGTATTGTGAAAACAACTACACTAACAGCTCCATCATTAGATAATTTTTTTACTGATAGTCAGGATTGCGAGCGTGTGAAAGAGGGAGTTTCTGATACATCTCTTGATTTAAGCAATGAACATGAGGCACTTCCAAGTGTAATTGAGCAGCAGCTTGCAGCAGCCTTACTGAAGTTGGAATATTTAGTCCATGTGCCAGGTACAGCTATTGATGAATTTTTACAAGAACTTTACTTGATAAACTCTGCATCAGTTCCACTATCAAAAGATGCTGTAAGGGATATCTTTCAGCATCACAACCTACATGTTGATGAATTTGTAGTTACAGAAATCACCACAGCGGTTTGCTCATCTAACCCTGTTCCAAAAGCAATTGAAAAAGGTGGCCCTCTAAGCACTTCGTATCGACGCAAACAGTACTACAAGGAAAAATTCAATGTTGTGGAACCAATTACTTACATACTTGATCATAAAAAAAAACACACTTTTCAGTATGTTCCACTGTTAAAATCTTTGCAGCAAATTTTAAATAGAAAAGACATTCTTGATAGGATTATTCAAAATCATAGAGAACAGCAGGACATCGAACTTGACCCATCTTATGAATTCAGGTCACCTGAAGATGGTTTACATTTTAAGGAAAACAGCTTCCTGAATGCAGATGAGTTGCGAATATCACTGCGTCTCTATATTGATGATTTTGAGACCTGCAACCCCCTAGGCACTTCCCGGAAAAAACACAAGCTTTGTGGTATTTACTGGATTTTAGGTAATTTGCCACCAGGCTCCCACTCGTCGTTGTCGTCTATTTATCTTGCAGTACTTTGTAAGAGTGGTTTTGTAAAAACTTACGGTTATGACAAAGTTTTGGAACCTCTTCTTCAAGATCTAAAAACTCTTGAGGACCATGGTGTGTATGTGCCTTTGTTTGGCAGGTCTCTTAAAGGTACAGTGTTGTGTATTGTGGCTGATAACTTGGGAGCTCACAGTATTGCTGGATTCATAGAAAGTTTTTCTGGTGATTTCTTTTGTCGGTTTTGCACAGGAAGGAGTTGTGATATTAGGAATCATTGTGTTGCATCTGGTGCTTTCAGGCTGAGAACTAAAGAGGACCATGCAGAACATGTAAAAACAGCTTGTGAGATCAATGCACATTGCTTTGGAGTTAAAAGGGAGTGTGTTTTTACCAAAAATCTGTCTCATTTTCATGTTGTCTCCGGTTTCCCTCCTGACATTGCTCATGACTTATTTGAGGGCATTGTGCCTGTTGAGCTGGCGTACTGCTTGGCATCAATGATTTCAAAAAAGTTATTTACATTGGATCACTTGAATAAAGCTATATTGGCTTTTCCCTATAAATGGTCAGACAAAACGAATAAGCCACACATTGTACCACAGAGTGTCTTGGTTCGTAAAACTATTGGCGGCAACGCTCATGAAAATTGGAGCCTACTGAGGCTGCTTCCATTTGTGATTGGGCATCTTGTGCCAGAAAATGAGCCAGCGTGGCTTGTGTTGATGGATTTGAAAGATATTGTTGAGTTAGTTGTTGCTCCCGTGCATACTGATGAATCCATCTCATTCCTTGACAGCAAAATTGTTGACCACAGACAGAGGTACCAAGAGCTGTTCCCTGATGTCCGAATTCTACCGAAGCACCACTATCTTGAGCACTATCCTCAGATGATAAGATGTTTTGGACCAGTAGTTGCAGTTTGGACAATGCGATTTGAAGCCAAGCATGGCTTCTTTAAGAACATTGTGCAACACACCAGGTGCTTTAAGAATATACCTCTTACTTTGGCTTCAAAACATCAAATGATGATTGCTTTTCACATAAACTCGCCATCCTATGGTACATCTAGCCTAAATGTATCTAATGTATCCACAGTTCCAGTTGATGTACTGAAGGAGGAAGTGGCTGAGGCTATTAGGCTAAAATGCCCTAGCATGTCTGAAGTTCATCTTGCCAAGAATGCATCAAGTAGTGGCATAGCCTACAGTAATGGCATGATAGTTGTCCATGGATCAGCAGGTGGATTACCAGAGTTTGCTGAAATTATTCAGACGTGTGTAATACATGAGAGTCTGTTTTTTATTGTAAAAGTTCTGTGTGGGTGGTACAGTGAACACTACAGAGCCTTTGAACTAAGCTTGTCCCCGTCCAGAGAAATAAAACTTGTGGCACTCAGTGAACTCACTGACACATATCCACTGGCCTGTTACATGGTTGGATCAAGCCGTATGGTGACCTTAAAAAGGCATATCATTATTAAAGGTTGGTTAACTCTCCCCAAAGTTGTCATTAAAAGTGTTCTGTTTTGTACATATATGCAATTTTGTTGACTTGTGTGATCTAATGAACTCCAGGGCTAGGTTGCCAAGAGCTCCCAGTAGGGTCTCCCAAGGTGAACAGGTCTGGAGTGAAGATCCAAACAAACACGATCCATATTTCGCCCTTATGAACCCAAAGGAGAGCACACTGTGTGCCCTGCCCAGGAAAGGGTTACCAGGACCTACCCCTGGAGCTTGGCATGGGGGTAGTGTCCAACAACGAGTTTCTGGTGGCTAGGCAGCCCATTTAACCCTGGCCGAGCTCAACCCGAAAAGGCAACGTGGGAGGATGTTGTGGACCCACTACCCGCAAGATCCAGATTAAGGGTGTGGTGCAGTGTTTGTTGGGCACAGTGTGGGGGAAGGGGCCCCTGGCAGAAACATCTGGGTTTTTTGCTTGCCCTATTGCCACCATGACCCTAAAAGGATAAGTGGAGTAGTTGATGATGTTTTATGATTTGACTACAAAATAAAAGCCTGGGCTAGAATCAGTTTAAAAATGAGAAACCTGACATCCTATTCAATACATGGTTGTTTCAATACAATAAAAATAAATAAATAAAATAAAAAATCTGATTAACCTAAAATAATAAGTAATTATGCTTTAACCTAATCACTATTCTTACTTTCTCTTAACAGACTAAGGCATAGAAGGATGTATTCCCCAGCAGTTCTCAGAGTTATCCTGGGTGACAACAGCAGTCAGAGGATAACTTTCCAAAATGGACTTCCTGAATCTATCAAAGAACTTGTTGATGAGGTACAAAGACAGTGTGAAGTTCACTTTAATTTTAGGCTTCAATTTATGGATGCACTATTTGCAAATGAGTTTATGAACCTTACTTCAATTGATGAAGTACAGGATAGAGGGACAATCAGAGTAATTCCCATAACCGACGCTTCAGCTCCCCACTGTGCTAATATCTCTTTTACCTCAGCTACTGCCCATCGCTCGGTTGATGAATCCTCATCTCTGTCTAGTGTTGACACAGATATACTCTCTTCACCAGAGTCAGAGTCATCATCATCAAGCTCTCGGTCATTTTGGCCTAGAATCTTTCATGTTCCTAAGTTTTGTTACGATGCAGAGTTGAAACTTCATCAGGGCAATGCAGCTTACAAGGAAAATGGTACATTGCTTATTCCAGATCCAAAACTGAAGTCAAACATTCTTGACGGCCTGGTGCAAGAAATAGTTACGTTTAAAGTTTATGTCACTGATAAAGAGTTTAACACTGTTGGAGAGGCCCTCATCTCAAAGCATCCTTGCCTGACTGAGAAAGGCTCCCTCACTGGATTTGCTGGATGGAAAGCTAGCTTGAAGAATAAACTGGCAATCTACCGCACTCACTTGAGAAAGCTTGGGTGTCCAGAGGTGACAATAAACTCTCTTAAGCACAAACCAGAGGGCAAATCAAGTGCTGCTTTTGGCATAAAAAAACCTAGGAGGTCTGAAGTGAACTACTGTCCCTCCTATCCTGCTGGAGAATCTGTTAAGAGCCTTGAGAGTGTGAGAGTTGAGCTTCTTTCAGATGTTAAGAAGAAGAGCAACAGGGAAGTACTGAGAATGAAAATGGAAAAGACATTTGCATACAGGAGACATGAAGTGGTTCGTGATACACCAATGATACAAGACTTTCAGGCAAGATGGCCAGCACTCTTTGACGTAAGCGAGGTATGTAATTTATAACATTCTACACACAGAGATGTTATGAACAAGCTAAAACAAAAGCTGTTTGTATGAAGCCTAACTGTTGAGCTTTGCCACAAAGCTAAACATTTGGCATATTTTTGTAAAATTATCTGCTGGCTGCTTGACGGCCCCCCTTAGTTTTAGACAAATTATCGTCATTATGTAGTCCGCTTATGTGCCCAACAAACATGTGGCCAACAAACACTGCACCACACCCTTACTTTGGATTTTTTGGGTAGTGGGTCCACAAGATCCTTCCATGTTGCCTTTTTGGGCTGAGCTTGACCAGGTTATGTGGGCTGCCTATAGCCACCAGGAACTCCCCGTCGTACACTACCCCCAGGCCAAGCTCCAGAGGTCATAATACTAATTATTTGTGAACTTAGGAACTGCTGTACAAATTAAACTTAAGCTTCCTCTTGCTTATAGTAAATAAACGGGTGACAAACATTTTCATTGTATTTCTTTCCAAATTCCTGCTTCACAGCACGTTTATGTCTAATCATTCTTGTTTTCAGATAAATGCTGAATTTAAGCGGATTACCACCATGCCCCTTCAGTCCAGATTTCTCTCTCAGTTAGATGTGCACTCTGAGAAACTGATGGTTCTGTTTAAAAAGAGAGGAGGACAAATAGGCAAACACCTAGAGAGCATCATAGCACCCATGGCTCAAGTAAGTATACTTCCTTGAAAAAAGTACTGCTTTGTTGATGTAGCATTTGATTAAAAGGAAAAAGACTTTAAGCAAACAACTTGCTCTGCTTATTCCCTTTGAATAGAATGATGATGTTGATTTAGGACGAGAATGTATTATCAAGGCAATTTGTGTGTACCTCAACGAGGATCCAGAAAACCTCTTGAGAGAGTATGTGGTGAGTACTATTTACAATGTCTATTTATTGAAATTCTATATCAGCCAAGTCAGATATCAATATTGTAATGATGGGGCTGTGACAGTATGGATTTTTACTATGGTGAAAAAGCAACATATGCCTGCTCTTTGGCAATTTATTGCCAGTGACTTGTTAGCATGTAAATGAATATGGGTAATAAAATACAGTACATAGAATAATAATTCTGATGAGAATATTGCAGTTGAAATCCATTTTGGGGCCCAGTGCGATCATTCACAAAAATGTGTAGGCTAACTTCAGAACCTGTCCTTTCATTCTGCAGTACAATATTTCCTCTACACATAAGCAATGTGTTTGTGTAATCTTATTTTGTGACTGTGTGTTCTTCAGGCAGCAGATGAAGCCCTCATCCAGGGATCCATTGAGGAGACCACACTGGGAATATATGTTTTAAAAAAAAGAGATGCCAGTGATAAACCAGACGACATTGGGATTGTCCTTGAGGGTCAAGTGGTCTTGCAGGAGTTGGATAACGTTGCATTAGCTTCTGCAATGTTGTTTGGCCTAATGTATTCTCTAAACCTAAACTACCCTCCTGAACTCAAGTACACCTTCGAAGTGCTTCAGAAGGTTGTCATGGAGCTGGAAGGCAACACACTCTCTAAGAAAGTCCAAGTCCTTAAAAACAGACTTTATCAGTAAACTGACATGTTTTGGAATGAATCACTGAATAGAGGGTATCTTGGCCTCAGCCTCTGTTCTGACCCCTCTCATTGATTTTTGTGAACATATGTGAACCTTGCATTCAAATGCTTTGTTATATATGCATATATTATTTATAAGTGGTACAGTACCCCCTTTCCTGTTGGATTTGGGGTGATTTGTTCATGCATTATTTACTGTTGAAGACTGTAATGGTGGGAAGCAAGTCATTATAATCGTTTGAGCGCTTGCACATTTATGGGGCCTTTGTTATTAACAGATTTACAACACTACATTGTTAGGTAAACACAAATATTATAAGGAAAGTCTTACTGTTTTGTTTGAGGTTCGACCAATACCTACTGCTTTTATCAAAGATATTAGCTGTCCAGAGTTGAAAACTACAGTGTTGTAAAAAAAAGTATTTGCTCCTTCCCAATTTCTTATATTGTTGTTCATTTGTTACATTTTAATGTCTATGAGTTGTAAACTAATTTTAATATAAGATAGTCAACATGAGTAAACACATTACTATTTCACATGTTCAATAAACTAAACTATTATTTAAAAGCTGCAGTCATGCCTAGTAACACCGAACACATTTGTCAATTGGATTATCGGTTATCGGTGTTATCTGTATTGAATACATCTTCATGAAACTAAATGATCATTTAAAAGCTGTGTTTGTGTTTGCTTGTGTTGTTTATTTTGTGTTAATGTTATTTGAAAGCTGTAAAACATTGGAATGTGACATTGGCAACAGTAGAAGATTTGGGAAGGTGCAAATAGATTTTTACAGCCTTGTACGTAAGAATTCTTTGCGTCATGTGGATCACTCTTTGTTCTCTAATGTTTTTGCATAATGAATGGTTAGCATGTCAACAAATTCATTCAGTGTAGTTTGGTGTGAAATGCTCTGTTTTAGAGAAATTTGCAGTTTTTATATGTAATATTCATGCTAAATAGTGAATAGTTATATTTGTGTTGCAGACATTGTGAACCCATGTTCCAATCACCACTGAAAAGAAAATTTGATTTAACCACTGCATACTACTACTGAATGATATTGCTTTGGGTTCCAGTAGTAATGGATGTTTACTATGCATTTTCTTTATAAAACACATTATATAACTGATCAACCATAACATTAAAACCACTGTCCATTTAATCAGCTCCACTTACCATATAGAAGCACTTTGTAGTTCTACAATTACTGACTGTAGTCTATTTGTTTCTCTGCATGCTTTTTTAACCTGCTTTCACTCTGTTCTTCAATGGTCAGGACTCTCCGAGGACCATGACAGAGCAGGTATTATTTAGGTGGTGGATCATTCTCAGCACTGCAGTGACACTGACATGGTGCTGGTGTGTTAGTGTGTGTTGTGCTGGTATGAGTGGATCAGACACAGCAGTGCTGCTGGAGTTTTTAAATACCGTGTTCACAGCGTGGGCAGCGTCCTGTGACCACTGATGAAGGTCTAGAAGATCAAACAGCAGCAATAGATGAGCGATCGTCTCTGACTTTACATCTACAAGGTGAACCAACTAGGTAGGAGTGTCTGATAGAGTGGACAGTGAGTGGACACGGTATTTAAAAACTCCAGCAGTGCTGCTGTGTCTGACCCACTCATACCAGCACAACACACACTAACACACCACCACCATGTCAGTGTCACTGCAGTGCTGAGAATGATGCACCACCCAAATAATAATAATGTGGTGGTCCTGTGGGGGTCCTGATAAAATGGACAGTGTGTGTAGAAACAAGGAGGTGGTTTTAATTTTATGGCTGATTGGTGTTTTTTTTTTTTTTTTTTTTTTTTTTTTTTTTTTTTTTTTTTTTTCCAAATGTTATATGTTTTGTGTATATGCACACAGAGGTTTTTTTTTTAATGACTTATTTATTTTCCTGGTAAAGTTGTTTGAGGAAGAAAAGGCCAAATCCTCACAATAGTGCAGTTCAGAGTAAATTTATAAAAATGATTGGTATTGTTACTAAATACAGATATTTTGTGTTTTTTAAAGAAATGTGTGTGTGTGTTTATTGCCATGTTGGCTTTCTGAAAAAATAATGTTGTAGGTAAAAGATTAGGCAAAATTAGTTAGGTACAAAATACACTACTTAACATGAATCAGGTTACAAAATAATTTGAAAATGTAAAATTGATGCCAAAGGTTTATAACTAAATAGTATCAGGTTGACCTGGGGATAGGTTAGTTTAACACACTATGTGTACTTAGCATAATAAAGTCATGTTGGTTTAATAAATGATATTTCAAAATAATTTACATTAATGAAAAGCTTTAAATTTGTATAAAAAAGTCATGTTAGTTTAACAAATAATAATTGATTATACTTTACGTTAATGAAAAGATTTACATTTATATAAAAAAGTCATGTTGATTTAACAAATAATACTTTAGTGTGTAGAACATGAATACTTAATTTTAAGTAAACATAACTTTATTATGTGCAACCGATGTACATATTTTTTTCATGTAAATCCAACATACTTTTTTTTTCAGTGTATAACAGTACTAGAAAGAGGAGGCACACCTTCATCTACGGCTGTTACTATGACATTATACTCGGAAGTATCTTCTCTATCAAGTGCGTCATTTAGAACCAGTGAGTAGTATTTGCCCTGTGTGGATTCTAATACAAATGGAGAGTTCTGAGATACAAAACATTGCACCTTTCCATTTTTACCTCCATCCTTATCTTGCACTGTGATTAATGCAATCACCGTGCCTTTCTTGGCATTCTCTGGTACGTTATCCAATAGTGAGGAAAGTTTAATGTCAGGTGCGTTGTCGTTCACATCGACTACTTCCACCAGGACCTTGCAATAAGATTGAAGCGGAGTAGATCCTCCATCTCTGGCTTCAACACGAATCTCGTAAGCACTCGTGCTCTCAAAGTCTAACGTTTCGATCACTGAAATTTCCCCAGTACTTGGATCAATAGAAAATGTATCGGATATTCCTTTTTGACCTTTTTTGAAGGAATAAGTAATCTCACTATTAAATCCTTCGTCGAGATCGGTGGCATTTAACTGTAAAATAATTGACCCAGCAGTAACATTTTCTGGAACGAAAACTTTGTAGACAGGCTTTGAAAACACAGGTGCGTTATCATTGGCATCTAATACAGTAACAATAATATCTGTAGTACCAGTTCGTGGTGGTTTGCCACCATCGAAAGCAGTCAGCACTAGTCGGATCACAGACTGCTTCTCTTGGTCAAGATTCTTTACCAGTACAAGTTCAGCAGATGGACCCTGATCGGCATCTTTGTGCACTTCCAAGCTGAAAAAGACATTTTGGGATAACTTGTAAGAACTGACCGAGTTGCTTCCAATATCAGGATCATCAGCACTTAACAGAGAAAATTTGGATCCATACAGCGTTGACTCTGCAATACTAATAGTCTGGTATTTTCCAGGAAATGATGGTGCATTGTCGTTAATATCAAGAATTTTAACCTCTATACTGTGCATCTGTAACGGATTATTAACAATCGCTTCCAGGGTCTCGGTGCAAGCGTCACTGTTTGGGCAGAGTTGTTCTCTGTCTATAGTCTCCAACACAAACAGGGCCCCGGTTTTTAAATCCACCTCGAAATGTTTCTTTGATGATCCTGATACAATGTGAAGTTTACGTGTTTCCAGATCAGCCACATTGAGACTTAAATCCTTAGCTAGATTCCCTACAACAGTCCCGGGACTAACCTCCTCTGCAATAGAATATGCAGTATGGCCCGACAACACGCCATGAAGACAAAGCGATATCCAGAAAACACATACAATCCAGATTCGCCACATCATCTTCACCGCATTTGTTTGCTATTCTTGTTAAATCCACAATAAATAAATCGATCGGCAGCATCAATTGTAAGATAGATTAAAAAAAATCAGCAGCAATAGTTAATGTAATACACCTTTCTCCTAGTTATTACGAGACTAGCTATCATGCACTGGGAGAACGCCAGTGAGGTATTGGGTTTGGTTTGGAAGCGACAGCACTTCAGTTCCAAACCCTGTAAACGTGGTTTGCGGGTAGACAGTGCCATCGCGTGGATGCACAATGCACAAACTACTTCAAACAACATAAGCTGTTCTAAAGAACTGATGTCGGACAATTTGATTTGATACATTTTTAAACCCAAACGCAGCATTGTTATTAATGTAAGAAATCAACGTTCAATTTAAAATAAGCAGATTAAATAAATCACGAATTATCTAAATAATCTGCAAATGTCTAAAGTAGAACGAGAATGTACTTAAATACATAAATACAGTTTCAGTCACAAAGAAGCAGAAAAAGTATGCTAAACTAAAAACAAACAAATGCTAATATCACTAACAAAAATATACTGAATAAAGGACAAACCTTTAAAATTCATACATGTTTTCTTAAGAAAATAATGGCAGCCTGTAATCAGAAAAAAATCTTAAAAGTATAAAGTTTATATTTAAATTAAGGGAGAAACACATAAATTCTCATTTGGATATTGTTACAGTCAGATAAAATAAGAACACAAACGATAGTGTCTACAAATGAACAGTTAGACTACCTTGAAGATGAAGTAAACGCAAGGTCATAAAATGCCACGGAAATCTCAGAACAAATATTACGATAAATCCACAAACCAGATTACTACCCCATAACACCATACAGAAAGGAAACATGATTCAAATGGTTTGTATTTCTGCCTAACAGCAATGCTACTTCAACAATCAGAGCTTCACAGCTTCCAATTAACCCCGTTTAATGTTAAGATTTTATGCCAGTTAAGACCATGCTATTTTAGCTTAATAATATGAAAGTCTCGATTGCTGAAATGCAAAAACTCATTAATATTTATAATTAAAAATTGTTTAGAACGACACTCCTGCAATCACAAATTAAACCATTCCGTCTTACCTTCTCAGTGCTTGGAAGAGTTTGTGTTCTATTAAAAGTGTCTCCGTCGTTAATGCTGATCAGTTCTGGGTCTACAGGTGGAAACGGTGACGGGAAAACTACTACATCACTCTTCAGTGTGTCTGAGCTAAAACACACATCGTACTGTTGAGTGGATTTAGAGTAAGACCAGCTCCCGTCAGGGTGTGTAGTGACCACTGGAACACCGGACCTGCCGAAACCGCCGTCCGTCCTGTAGCATCTAGCTACTATTAAACAGATGAGGCTCAGTAGAAATATCATTGATACTGAGACAATTGCGATGAGCAGATACAGATTCAGATCAGAAAAACTCTCCTCCTTCATTGGTACTTTTCTTAGAGAAGGCTGTATGTTGTCCATATTTTCCACAACCACAACTTCAATACTCATAGTTGTTGATAGTGACGGTTCTCCATTATCTGACACAGTAACTATAAGTGGGTGTGTTTTTAAATCATTGTCGCTCATTCGCCTTTTGGTTCTTATTTCTCCAGTACTGGTTCCGATTCGGAAAAGATTGGTTCCCTTTGGTTCAGTTATATGGTAGGACAGTAGGGCGTTATAGCCTGAATCCGAATCTACAGCTCTGATTTTGGCCACAAAATATCCCGCTTCTGCAGAATAGGGAATGTTCTCAGTGTTTACAGATCCGGGTTCTGAATAGGGTGGTAGAATAACAGGACGGTTATCATTTTCATCCACAATAAAAACATTTACTGTCAGGTTACTGCTTAGAGAGGGAATACCAGAGTCTGTGGCCTGAACTTGAAACTGAAAGGTTTTCATTTCTTCAAAGTTAAAAGACTGCATGCTGTAAATTTCTCCAGTGACAGAATTAATGCTGACAGCTGAAGATAAATGCATGTTTGAGTTGCTTAATAATGAATAAGATACTTGAGCATTTTCACCAAAGTCGATATCCTGTGCAGAGACATCCGCTATTAGACCACCTGCTGGACTGTTCTCTTTTACATAAACATTGACGAAAGATCCAGAGAAACGAGGTGCGTTATCATTTACATCAGAAATATGGACCGTTAGTATAACAGTACTTGAGAGAGGAGGGACACCTTCATCTACGGCTGTTATTGAGACATTATACTGAGAAGTATCTTCTCTATCAAGTGCGTCATTTAGAACCAGTGAGTAGTATTTGCCCTGTGTGGATTCTAATACAAATGGAGAATTCTGAGATACAAAACATCGCACCTTTCCATTTTTACCTCCATCCTTATCTTGAACTGTGATTAATGCAATCACCGTGCCTTTCTTGGCATTCTCTTTTACGTTATCGAGTAAGGAGGAAAGTTTAATGTCAGGTGCGTTATCGTTTACATCGACTACTTCCACCAGGACCTTGCAATAAGATTCATGTGGAGTAGAGCCTCCATCTCGGGCTTCAACACGAATCTCGTAAGCACTCGTGCTCTCAAAGTCTAACGTTTCGATCACTGAAATTTCCCCAGTACTTGGATCAATAGAAAATGTATCCGATATTCTTCTTTGAGCTCTTTTGAAGGAATAAGTGATTTCACTATTAACTCCTTCGTCGAGATCGGTGGCATTTAACTGTAAAATAATTGACCCAGCAGTAACATTTTCTGGAACGAAAACTTTGTAGACAGGCTTTGAAAACACAGGTGCGTTATCATTGGCATCTAATACAGTAACAATAATATCTGTAGTACCAGTTCGTGGTGGTTTGCCACCATCGAAAGCAGTCAGCACTAGTCGGATCACAGACTGCTTCTCTCGGTCAAGATTCTTTACCAGTACAAGTTCAGGATATGGACCCTGATCAGCGTCTTTGTGCACTTCCAGACTGAAAAAGACATTTTGGGATAACTTGTATGAACTGACCGAGTTGCTTCCAATATCAGGATCATCAGCACCTAAAAGAGAAAATTTGTATCCATACATCCTGGACTCTGCAATACTAATAGTCTGGTATTTTCCAGGAAATGACGGTGCATTGTCGTTAATATCTAGAATTTTAACCTCTATACTGTGCATCTGTAACGGATTATTAACAATCGCTTCCAGGGTCTCGGTGCAAGCGTCACTCTTTGGGCAGAGTGTTTCTCTGTCTATAGTCTCCAACACAAACAGAGCTCCGGTTTTTAAATCCACCTCGACATGTTTCTTTGATGATCCTGATACAATGTGAAGTTTACGTGTTTCCAGATCAGCCACATTGAGACTTAAATCCTTAGCTAGATTCCCTACAACAGTCCCGGGACTAACCTCCTCTGCAATAGAATATGCAGTATGGCCCGACAACACGCCATGAAGACAAAGCGATATCCAGAAAACACATACAATCCAGATTCGTCCCATCGTCTTCACCGCATTTGTTTGCTATTCTTGTTAAATCCACAATAAATAAATCGATCGGCAGCATCAATTGTAAGATAGATTAAAAAAAATCAGCAGCAATAGTTAAGTAATACACCTTTCTACTAGTTATTACGAGACTAGCTATCATGCACTGGGAGAGGGCCAGTGAGGTATTGGGTTTGGTTTGGAAGCGACAGCACTTCAGTTCCAAACCCTGTAAACGTGGTTTGCGGGTAGACAGTGCCATCGCGTGGATGCACAATGCACAAACTACTTCAAACAACATAAGCTGTCAGAAAGAATCAACCAATGTCAGACAATTCAATTTTATACATTTTAAACCCAAACGCAACATGGTTATTAATGTAAGAAAGCAACGTTTAAATTAAAATATGCTAATTAAATAAAACATTAATTATCTAAAAAATCTGCAAATGGCTAATGTATAACAAGAAGTGTACTTAAATACAGTTTCAGTCACAATGAAGCAGAATGCTAAACTAAAAACAGACAAATGCTAATATCACCAACAAATAAATACTGAATAAAAGACAGCCCTTTAAAATTTATAAATACATTTTTTTCTTAAGAAAATAATGGCAGATGTAATAAAAAATCTTAAAATTATAACGTTTATATTTAAATTAAGGAGGAAAAACATAAATTCTGTAAGTCTGCTAGATGCCGAAAATGTAAATGTAAATTTTCGTTTGGATATTGTTTCAGTCAAATATAATAAGAATACAAACGATAGTGTCTACAAAGTGAAAAGTCAAACCACTGTGGAGATGAAGTAAACGCAAGGTCATAAGATGCCACGGAAATCTCCAAAAACATATAACTATGAATCCACAAACAGATTACTTCCCTATAAAACCATACAAAGAGGAAACATAATGCAAATGGTTTGTATTTCTGCCTACCAGCAATGCTAATTTAACACAAAGCCTAATTAGATAAAGAATTATAGCCTTACACACAAATCACAATCAGAGCTTCTAATTAACCCCGTTTAATGTTTTTTTTTTGCAAGACAATACTATTTTAGCTTAAATGTATAAAAGACTTAATGGTTGAAATGCAAAAACTCATCAAAATGTATAATTAAAAATTGTTTATAACGACACTCCTGCAATCACAAATTAAATTATTCCGTCTTACCTTCTCAGTGCTTGGAAGAGTTTGAGTTCTATTAAAAGTGTCTCCTCCATTAATGCTGATCAGTTCTGCGTCTACAGGTGGAAACGATGACGGGAAAACTACTACATCACTCTTCAGTGTGTCTGAGCTAAAACACACATCATACTGTTGAGTGGATTTAGAGTAAGACCAGCTCCCGTCAGGGTGTGTAGTGACCACTGGAACACCGGACCTGCCGAAACCGCCATCTGTCCTGTAGCATCTAGCTACTATTAAACCCATGAGGCTCAGTAAAAATATCATTGATACTGAGACAATAGCGATGAGCAGATACAGATTCAGATCAGAAAAACTCTCCTCCTTCATTGGTACTTTTCTTAGAGAAGGCTGCATGTTGTCCACATTTTCCACGACCACAACTTCAATACTCATAGTTGTTGATAGTGACGGTTCTCCATTGTCCGACACAGTAACTATAAGTGGGTGTGTTTTTAAATCATTGTCGCTCATTCGCCTTTTGGTTCTTATTTCTCCAGTACTGGTTCCGATTCGGAAAAGATTGGTTCCCTTTGGTTCAGTTATATGGTAGGACAGTAGGGCGTTATAGCCTGAATCCGAATCTACAGCTCTGATTTTGGCCACAAAATACCCCGCTTCTGCAGAATAGGGAATGTTCTCAGTGTTTACAGATCCGGATTCTGAATAGGGCGGTAGAATAACAGGACGGTTATCATTTTCATCCACAATAAAAACATTTACTGTCAGGTTACTGCTCAGAGAGGGAATACCAGAGTCTGTGGCCTGAACTTGAAACTGAAAGGTTTTCATTTCTTCAAAGTTAAATGACTGCATGCTGTAAATTTCTCCAGTGACAGAATTAATGCTGACAGCTGAAGATAAAGGCATGTTTGAGTTGCTGAGTAATGAATAAGATATTTGAGCATTTTCACCAAAGTCGATATCCTGTGCAGAGACATCCGCTATTAGACCACCTGCTGGACTGTTCTCTTTTACATAAACATTGACGAAAGATCCAGAGAAACGAGGTGCGTTATCATTTACATCAGAAATATGGACCGTTAGTATAACAGTACTAGAAAGAGGAGGCACACCTTCATCTACGGCTGTTATTGAGACATTATACTCAGAAGTATCTTCTCTATCAAGTGCGTCATTTAGAACCACTGAGTAATATTTTCCCTGTGTGGATTCTAATATAAATGGCGAATTCTGAGATACAAAACATCGCACCTTTCCATTTTTACCTCCATCCTTATCTTGAACTGTAATTAATGCAATCACCGTGCCTTTCTTGGCATCCTCTTTTACGTTATCGAGTAAGGAGGAAAGTTTAATGTCAGGTGCGTTATCGTTTACATCGACTACTTCCACCAGGACCTTGCAGTAAGATTCATGTGGAGAAGATCCTCCATCTCGGGCTTCAACACGAATCTCGTAAGCACTTGTGCTCTCATAGTCTAACGTTTCGATCACTGAAATTTCCCCAGTACTTGGATCAATAGAAAATGTATCCGATATTCCCTTTTGACCTCTTTTGAAGGAATAAGTGATTTCACTATTAACTCCTTCGTCGAGATCGGTGGCATTTAACTGTAAAATAATTGACCTAGCAGTAACATTTTCTGGAACGAAAACTTTGTACACAGGCTTTGAAAACACAGGTGCATTATCATTGGCATCTAATACAGTAACAATAATTTCTGTAGTACCAGTTCGTGGTGGTTTGCCACCATCGAAAGCAGTCAACACTAGTCGGATCACAGACTGCTTCTCTCGGTCAAGATTCTTTACCAGTACAAGTTCAGCAGATGGACCCTGATCGGCATCTTTGTGCATTTCCAAACTGAAAAAGACATTTTGGGATAACTTGTATGAACTGACTGAGTTGCTTCCAATATCAGGATCATCAGCACTTAACAGAGAAAATTTGGATCCATACATCCTGGACTCTGCAATACTAATAGTCTGGTATTTTCCAGGAAATGATGGTGCATTGTCGTTAATATCAAGAATTTTAACCTCCACACTGTGCATCTGTAAAGGATTATTAACAATCGCTTCCAGGGTCTCGGTGCAAGCTTCACTCTTTGGGCAGAGTTGTTCTCTGTCTATAGTCTCCAACACAAACAGGGCCCCGGTTTTTAAATCCACCTCGAAATGTTTCTTTGATGATCCTGATACAATGTGAAGTTTACGTGCCTCCAGATCAGCCACATTGAGACTCAAATCTTTAGCTAAATTCCCTACAACAGTCCCGGGACTAACCTCCTCTGCAATAGAATATGCAGTATGGCCCGACAACACGCCATGAAGACAAAGCGATATCCAGAAAACACATACAATCCAGATTCGTCCCATCATCTTCACCGCATTTGTTTGCTATTCTTGTTAAATCCTCAATCAATAAATTGATCGGCAGCATCAATTGTAAAATAGACAAAAAATCTGCAGCAGTAGTTAATGTAATACACCTTTCTCCTAGTTATTACAAGACTAGCTATCATGCACTGGGAGAACGCCAGTGAGGTATTGGGGTTTGGTTTGGAAGCGACAGCACTTCAGTTCCAAACCCTGTAAACGTGGTTTGCGGGTAGACAGTGCCATCGCGTGGATGCACAATGCATAAACTACTTTAAACAACATAAGCTGTCTTAAAGAACCAATGTCAGACAATTCGATTTGATGCATTTGTTAACCCAAACGCAGCATTGTTATTAATGTAACAAAGCAACGTTTGGCTTAAAATAAGCAGATTAAATTAAACACGAATTATCTAAATAATTTGCAAATGGCTACATTATAACAATAAATGTACGTAAATACATAAATACAGTTTCAGTCACAACGAAGCAGAAAAGGTAGGCTAAACTAAAAAACAAATAAATGGTAATATTACCAACAAATATACATTGAAAAAAAGACAACCCTGTAAAATTCATCCATGTTTTCTTAAGAAAATAATGGCATGTGTAATCAGAAACAAATCTAGTATAAAGTATAAAGTTTATATTTAAATTAAGGGAGAAAAACATAAATTCTCTTTTGGATATTGTTTCAGTCAGATAAAATATGAACACAAGATGAAGTAAAGGCAAGGTCATAAAATGCCACGGAAATCTCTGAAAAAATATTACGATAAATCCACAAACCAGATTACTACCCTATGACACCATAAAAAGAGGAAACATAATTCAAATTATTTGTATTTATGCCTAACTTGCCTAACCAATGCTACTTCAACAATCAAAGCTCCACAGCTTCCAATTAACTCCGTTTAATGTTAAGATTTTATGCAAGTTTAGACCATGCTATTTTAGCTTAATTATATAAAAAGTCTCGATTGCTGACATGCAAAAATGCATTAATATTTATAATTAAAAATTGTTTACATCAACACTCCTGCAATCACAAATTAAACCATTCCGTCTTACCTTCTCAGTGCTTGGAAGAGTTTGTGTTCTATTAAAAGTGTCTCCTTCGTTAATGCTGATCAATTCTGCGTCTACAGGTGGAAACGGTGACGGGAAAACTACTACATCACTTTTCAGTGTGTCTGAGCTAAAACACACATCATACTGCTGAGTGGATTTAGAGTAAGACCAGCTCCCGTCAGGGTGTGTAGTGACCACTGGAACACCGGACCTGCCGAAACCGCCGTCCGTCCTGTAGCATCTAGCTACTATTAAACCCATGAGGCTCAGTAGAAATATCATTGATACTGAGACAATTGCGATGAGCAGATACAGATTCAGATCAGAAAAACTCTCCTCCTTCATTGGTACTTTTCTTAAAGAAGGCTGCATGTTGTCCATATTTTCCACGACCACAACTTCAACACCCATAGTTGTTGAGAGTGACGGTTCTCCATTATCTGACACAGTAACTATGAGTGGGTGTGTTTTTAAATCATTGTCGCTCATTCGCCTTTTGGTTCTTATTTCTCCAGTACTGGTTCCGATTCGGAAAAGATTGGTTCCCTTTGGTTCAGTTATATGGTAGGACAGTAGGGCGTAATAGCCTGAATCCGAATCTACAGCTCTGATTTTGGCCACAAAATATCCCGCTTCTGCAGAATAGGGAATGTTCTCAGTGTTTACAGATCCGGATTCTGAATAGGGCGGTAGAATAACAGGACGGTTATCATTTTCATCCACAATAAAAACATTTACTGTCAGGTTACTGCTCAGAGAGGGAATACCAGAGTCTGTGGCCTGAACTTGAAACTGAAAGGTTTTCATTTCTTCAAAGTTAAAAGACTGCATGCTGTAAATTTCTCCAGTGACAGAATTAATGCTGACAGCTGAAGATAAAGGCATGTTTGAGTTGCTGAGTAATGAATAAGATACTTGAGCATTTTCACCAAAGTCGATATCCTGTGCAGAGACATCCGCTATTAGACCACCTGCTGGACTGTTCTCTTTTACATAAACATTGACGAAAGATCCAGAGAAACGAGGTGCGTTATCATTTACATCAGAAATATGGACCGTTGGTATAACAGTGCTGGACAGAGGAGGGACACCTTCATCTGTGGCTGTTATTGAGACATTATACTCAGAAGTATCTTCTCTATCAAGTGCGTCATTTAGAACCAGTGAGTAGTATTTGCCCTGTGAGGATTCTAATACAAATGGCGAATTCTGAGATACAAAACATCGCACATTTCCATTTTTACCTCCATCCTTATCTTGAATTGTGATTAATGCAATCACCGTGCCTTTCTTGGCATCCTCTCGTACATTGTCCAGGAAGGATGATATTTTAATGTCAGGTGCGTTGTCGTTCACATCGACTACTTCCACCAGGACCTTGCAGTAAGATCCAAGTGGAGTATGTCCTGTATCTCTGGCTTCAACACGGATCTCGTAGGCATTTGTGATCTCATAATCTAATGTACCAATCACTGAAATCTCTCCAGTGACTGGATCAATAGAAAATGTATCAGATATTCCATTTTGATTTTCTTTAATAAAATAAGAAATTTTGCCATTTACGTCTGTGTCAAGGTCTGTTGCGTTTACCTTCACAATAGTCGTACCAACTGAAACGTTTTCTGGAACTGAAACTTTGTATACAGACTTTGAAAACACAGGTGCGTTATCATTGGCGTCCAATACAGTAACAATAATATCTGTAGTACCTGATCGTGGTGGTTTGCCACCATCGAAAGCCGTTAGAACTAGTCGGATCACAGATTGCTTTTCTCGGTCAAGATTTTTCATCAGCACTAGTTCAACAGACTGACCCTGATCGGCATCGGTGTGAACCTCCAAGTTAAAAAATCCATTTAGGGACAGTTTGTACAAGTTGATGGAGTTGCTTCCTATGTCCGGATCCTTAGCGCTTAGTAGTGGAAATTTAGATCCTATTATCGATAATTCCGCAATACTAATAGTTTGCGATTTTTTGAAAAAAACAGGGGCATGATCGTTAATATCAAGAATTTTGACTTCCACACTGTGCATCTGCAAAGGATTATTAACAATTGCTTCCAGCGTCTCGGTGCAAGCTTCACTCTTTGGGCAGAGTTGCTCTCTGTCTATAGTCTCCAACACAAACAGGGCCCCGGTTTTTAAATCCACCTCGAAATGTTTCTTTAATGATCCTGATACAATGTGAAGTTTACGTGCCTCCAGATCAGCCACATTAAGACTTAAGTCCTTGGCTAAATTTCCTACAACAGTCCCGGGACTCACCTCCTCAAAAACAGAATATGAAGCATGGGCCGACACAACGCCATGAAGACAAAGCGATATCCAGATAATACACACTATCCAAATCCGCCCCATCATGCTCACCGCATTTATTTGCTGTTTTATCTTTCACCTGCCAAGTCGAAAATAAATAAATTGCTTGAAAGCATCAGTTGTAAGTAAGACAAACAAATCAACAGTTATATATGTTAGTAATCCACCCGGCTTCTTGTTTTTACGCGAATGGCTGTCATGCATAAGCGAAAGCCAGTTAGCTGTTGGGTTTGGTTTAGTAGCGTCTACAGTGTGCTGTAGTATAAAACCCTGTCATTGTGGTTTGCGAGTAGACAGTGCCATCGCGTGGCTACACAATGCACGAAGTACTTCTAAATAACGTCAGCCGTACGAAAGAATCTGCAAGTGCCTGACATTAATTAATTTTGATTAAACATGTTCATACATTAATCCACAATCTTATTAATAACTAAAATTACACAAAAATGCGAACCGAAAGTTAACTTAAAATGATCAAATGTTAATCCATCCAACAAAAGATTATAAATCATAAGTAAGATCAAAATGTATTTATTAAAAGAACATTCATTCTTAATTTGATAGTAAAATATCATTTATACACGAGCATGTCTAAAGGTACTTGTAACAGGAAAATAAACGAAATGTAAACTTGACCACTGTAGAGAGGACGCAAACGCAAGATCAATAAATACCAGCTGAATTCCAGACAACACATAACTATTTAATTATACTCTATATTATTATAAATTTTAAATGATATATAAAACATACTCATTCACAGTAAACTAAAAACAAACAAAAAGCCAAAATCTTTCTGAGAACTATGTTTAACTTCTTACTTTAAAATAAATAAAAAAATGCTCTGGATGTGTGCAGTTCAAAAAATGTCACAAATAGAGCAAAACCGATGTTAATTAATAGAGAGGGGAAAAATAGGTTTATCACGTTCTTAGCTGTCGCTGACCAGCATCAACTGCTGAAATAATCTAAAGCAAAAACAAAAAGATCTATAAAAATGAAGAGCATCGTTGTTTAATTTCATAATAATACGTGTTTTAAAGATTGTAAGGTGGCACAATAGGACAAACAGCCAATGTAAAAAAAAAAAAAAAAAAAAAAAAACGCACCCAATGTGCTTTTTTATTATAGTGTCAAAGACGTATGAGAACTTTCAGGAATGTCAGTTACAAACAGTTACAGTTATTTAAGGCAAAAGAAAATCAAGACCTTATGATTCCCACTGTCATATAATTGCGTATCCTAAAAAAACATTTCCCTGATCAAATTTAAGTTTGAGATCACCTCGTTTCTGCTTACAATTGAGATAACTCGAAAAACTCTTACCTTCTCGGTGCTTGGAAGAGTTTGTGTCCTGTTAAAAGTGTCTCCTCCATTAATGCTGATCAGTTCTGCGTCTACAGGTGGAAACGGTGACGGGAAAACTACTACATCACTCTTCAGTGTGTCTGAGCTAAAACACACATCATACTGTTGAGTGGATTTAGAGTAAGACCAGCTCCCGTCAGGGTGTGTAGTGACCACTGGAACACCGGACCTGCCGAAACCGCCGTCCGTCCTGTAGCATTTAGCTACTATTAAACCGATGAGGCTCAATAGAAAAATCACTGATACTGAGACAATAGCGATGAGCAGATACAGATTCAGATAAGAAAAACTCTCCTCCATTATTGGTACTTTTCTTAGAGAAGGTTGCATGTTGTCCATATTTTCCACGACCAAAATTTCAATAGTCATAGTTGTTGAGAGTGACGGTTCTCCATTATCCGACACAGTAACTATAAGTGGGTGTGTTTTTAAATCATTGTCGCTCATTCGCCTTTTGGTTCTTATTTCTCCAGTACTGGTTCCGATTCGGAAAAGATTGGTTCCCTTTGGTTCAGTTATATGGTAGGACAGGAGGGCGTTATAGCCTGAATCAGAATCTACAGCTCTGATTTTGGCCACAAAATATCCCGCTTCTGCAGAATAGGGAATGTTCTCAGTGTTTAAAGATCCGGATTCTGAATAGGGTGGTAGAATAACAGGACAGTTATCATTTTCATCCACAATAAAAACATTTACTGTCAGGTTACTGCTCAGAGATGGAATACCAGAGTCTGTGGCCTGAACTTGAAACTGAAATGTTTTCATTTCTTCAAAATTAAATGATTGCATGCTGTAAATTTCCCCAGTGACAGAATTAATGCTGACAGCTGAAGATAAAGGCATGTTTGAGTTGCTAAGTAATGAATAAGATACTTGAGCATTTTCACCAACGTCGATATCCTGTGCAGAGACATCCGCTATTAGACCACCTGCTGGACTGTTCTCTTTTACATAAACATTGACGAAAGATTCAGAGAAACGAGGTGCGTTATCATTTACATCTGAAATATGGACCGTTAGTATAGCAGTGCTGGACAGAGGAGGGACACCTTCATCTACGGCTGTTATTGAGACATTATACTCAGAAGTATCTTCTCTATCAAGTGCGTCATTTAGAACTAGTGAATAATATTTCCCTTGTGTGGATTCTAATTGAAAGGGCAAATTTTGAGATACAAAACATCGCACCTTTCCATTTTTACCTCCATCTTTATCTTGCACTGTGATTAATGCAATCACCGTGCTCTTTTTAGCATCCTCTCGCACGTTGTCCAGGAGGGATGAAATTTTAATGTCAGGTGCGTTGTCGTTCACATCCACTATTTCGACAAGGACTTTACAATAAGATCCAAGTGGAGTAGATCCTCCATCTCGGGCTTCCACACGGATCTCGTAGGCATTTGTGATCTCATAATCTAATGCACCAATCACTGAAATCTCTCCAGTGACTGGATCAATAGAAAATTTATCAGATATTCCCTTTTTACTTTCTTTAACAGAATAAGAAATTTTGCCATTTACGTCTGTGTCAAGATCTGTTGCGTTAACCTTCACAATAGTCGTACCAACTGAAACGTTTTCTGGAACTGAAACTTTGTATACAGACTTTGAAAACACAGGTGCGTTATCATTGGCGTCCAATACAACAACAATAACATCTGTAGTACCTGATCGTGGTGGTTTACCACCATCAAAAGCAGTTAGAACTAGTCGGATCACAGATTGCTTTTCTCGGTCAAGATTTTTCATCAGCACTAGTTCAACAGACTGACCCTGATCGGCATCGGTGTGAACCTCCAAGTTAAAAAATCCATTTTGGGACAATTTGTACAAGTTGATGGAGTTGCTCCCTATATCTGGATCATTAGCGCCTAGTAGTGGAAATTTAGATCCTATTAGCGATGACTCCGCAATACTAATAGTTTGCGATTTTTTGGAAAAAACAGGGGCATGATCGTTAATATCAAGAATTTTGACCTCCACACTGTGCATCTGCAAAGGATTATTAACAATCACCTCCAGAGTCTCGGTGCAAGCGACATTCTCTGGACAGAGTGTTTCTCTGTCTATAGTCTCCAACACAAACAGGGCCCCGGTTTTTAAATCCAACTCGAAATGTTTCTTTGATGATCCTGATGCAATGTGAAGTTTACGTGCCTCCAGATCAGCCATATTAAGACTTAGGTCCTTGGCTAAATTCCCTACAACAGTCCCGGGATTCACCTCCTCAAAAACAGAATATGAAGCATGGGCCGACAAAACGCCATAAAGACAAAGCGATATCCAGATAATACACACTATCCAAATCCGCGCCATTATGCTCACCGCATTTATTTGCTGTTCTATCTTTCACCTGCTAAACCGACAATAAATACAATGCTTGGCAGCATCAGTTGTAAATTAGACAAACAAATCAGCAGGAATATATGCTAGTAATCCAGCCGGCTTCTTGTTTTTACGAGACTGACTGTCACACACGCGAGAAAGCCATTTAGCTGTTGGGTTTGGTTTTGAAGCGACTACAGTTCAGTATAAACCCTGTCATTGTGGTTTGCGGGCAGACAGTGCCATCGTGTGGATGCACAATACACAAACTACTTTTAAATAACGTCAGCTGTCTAAAAGAATTCTTCGACGTCTGACATAAATTGATGTTGATTAAGCTTGTTCATACATTCATCTATCATCGTATTAATAAATTCGCAAAATAGGAGCCGCATGTTAGCTTAAAAAGATCAAATGTTAATCCATCCAACAAAAAATAATAGAACATAAGTAAGATCAAAATGTATTTATAAACAGAAATGTCATCAAATAAAAGTGATAATTCTGTTTTTATTTCCAACCTTAAATGAATGTAGCGAAAACATTCATTCTTAATTTGATAGAAAAAAAAATATTTTATACACAAGCATGTCTAAAGGTACTTGTAACACGAAAATAAACGAAATGCTGTCGAAAAACTGTAAAGTAGACTACTGTCAAGAGGACGTAAAAGCAAGGTCAATAAATACCAGATTAATTCCAGACAACACATAACTATTTAATTATACTCTAGATTATCATGAATCTTAAAGGATATATAAAACATACTCATTCACAATAAACAAAAAACAAACACAAAGCCAAAATCTATCTGAGAGCTATGTTTAATTTTTTACCTTGTAATAAAAATGCTCTGGATGTGTGCAGTTCAAAAAATGTCACAAATGAAGCAAAACCGATGTTAAATAATAGAAAGGGACAAATTGGTCTCTCGCGTCTTTCTTAACTGTCGCTGACCAGCATCAAGTGCTGAAATAATCTAAAGAAGGCAAGAGCATCGTTTCTGGAATGTCAGTTACAAGGTGTTACAGTTGTCTAAGACGAAAACAATTATAACCTAATGTAAGGTTTTAAGAAAAATTAAGAGAAGTAATCAAAGATTATGCTTCCCACAGTCACATCATTGTGTACACTGAAAACATTTCGCTGATCAAACTTAAGTTTGAGATCTCGTAATTTCTGCTTACAGTTAACATAACACAACTCGAAAAACTCTTACCTTCTCGTTGCTTGGCAGTGTTTGTGTCCTGTTAAAAGTGTCTCCTCCATTAATACTGATAAGTTCTGCGTCTACAGGTGGAAACGGTGACGGGAAAACTACTACATCACTCTTCAGTGTGTCTGAGCTAAAACACACATCATACTGTTGAGTGGATTTAGAGTAAGACCAGCTCCCGTCAGAGTGTGTAGTGACCACTGGAACACCCGACCTGCCGAAACCGCCGTCCGTCCTGTAGCATCTAGCTACTATTAAACCCATGAGGCTCAGTAGAAATATCACTGATACTGAGACAATAGCGATGAGCAGATACAGATTCAGATAAGAAAAACTCTCCTCCTTCATTGGTACTACTTTTTTTAGATAAGACTGCATGTTGTCCATATTTTCCACGACCAAAACTTCAATAGTCATTGTTGTTGATAGTGATGGTTCTCCATTATCCGACACAGTAACTATAAGTGGGTGTGTTTTTAAATCATTGTCGCTCATTCGCCTTTTGGTTCTTATTTCTCCAGTACTGGTTCCGATTCGGAAAAGATTGGTTCCCTTTGGTTCAGTTATATGGTAGGACAGTAGGGCGTTATAGCCTGAATCAGAATCTACAGCTCTGATTTTGGCCACAAAATATGCCGCTTCTGCAGAATAGGGAATGTTCTCATTGTTTACAGATCCGGATTCTGAATAGGGCGGTAGAATAACAGGACGGTTATCATTTTCATCCACAATAAAAACATTTACTGTCAGGTTACTGCTTAGAGATGGAATACCAGAGTCTGTGGCCTGAACTTGAAACTGAAATGTTTTTATTTCTTCAAAGTTAAAAGACTGCATGCTGTAAATTTCCCCAGTGACAGAATTAATGCTGACAGCTAAAGATAAAGGCATGTTTGAGTTGCTGAGTAATGAATAGGATACTTGAGCATTTTCACCAACGTCGATATCTTGTGCAGAGACATCCGCTATTAGACCACCTGCTGGACTGTTCTCTTTTACATAAACATTGACGAAAGATCCAGAGAAACGAGGTGCGTTATCATTTACATCAGAAATATGGACCGTTAGTATAGCAGTGCTGGACAGAGGAGGGACACCTTCATCTATGGCTGTTATTGAGACATTATACTCAGAAGTATCTTCTCTATCAAGTGCGTCATTTAGAACCAGTGAATAATATTTTCCCTGTGTTGATTCTAATAGAAAGGGCAACTTTTGAGATACAAAACATCGCACCTTTCCATTTTTACCTCCATCTTTATCTTGCACTGTGATTAATGCAATCACCCCTCCGTTTTTAGCATCCTCCCGCACGTTGTCCAGGAGGGATGATATTTTAATGTCAGGTGCGTTGTCGTTCACATCCACTATTTCGACAAGGACTTTACAATAAGATCCAAGTGGAAAATATCCTCCATCTCGGGCTTCTACACGGATCTCGTAGGCATTTGTGATCTCATAATCTAATGCACCAATCACTGAAATCTCTCCAGTGACTGGATCAATATAAAATTTATCAGATATTCCCTTTTTACTTTCTTTAACTGAATAAGAAATTTTGCCATTGACGTCTGTGTCAAGGTCTGTTGCGTTTACCTTTACAATAGTCGTACCAACTGAAACGTTTTCTGGAACTGAAACTTTGTATACAGACTTTGAAAACACAGGTGTGTTATCATTGGCGTCCAATACAACAACAATAATATCTGTAGTACCTGATCGTGGTGGTTTGCCACCATCGAAAGCCGTTAGAACAAGTCGGATCACAGATTGCTTTTCTCGGTCAAGATTTTTCATCAGCACTAGTTCAACAGACTGACCCTGATCGGCATCGGTGTGAACCTCCAAGTTTAAAAATCCATTTTGGGACAGTTTGTATGAGTTGATTGAGTTGCTCCCTATATCTGGATCATTAGCGCCTATTAGTGGAAATTTTGATCCTATTAGCGATGACTCCGCAATACTAATAGACTGCGATTTTTTGGAAAAAACAGGGGCATGATCGTTAATATCAAGAATTTTGACCTCCACACTGTGCATCTGCAAAGGATTATTAACAATCACCTCCAGGGTCTCGGTGCAAGCGACATTATCTGGGCAGAGTGTTTCTCTGTCTATAGTATCCAACACAAACAGGGCCCCGGTTTTTAAATCCACCTCGAAATGTTTCTTTGATGATCCTGATACAATGTGAAGTTTACGTGCCTCCAGATCAGCCACATTAAGACTTAAGTCCTTGGCTAAATTTCCTACAACAGTCCCGGGACTCACCTCCTCAAAAACAGAATATGAAGCATGGGCCGACAAAACGCCATAAAGACAAAGCGATATCCAGATAATACACACTATCCAAATCAGCCCCATCATGCTCACCGCATTTATTTGCTGTTCTATCTTTCACCTGCTAAGCCGATAATAAATACAATGCTTGGCAGCATCAGTTGTAAATTAGACAAACAAATCAGCAGGAGTATATGCTAGTAATCCAGCCGGCTTCTTGTTTTAACGAGACTGACTGTCACACACACACACGAGAAAACCATTTAGCTGTTGGGTTTGGTTTTGTAGCGACTACAGTTCAGTATAAAACCATATCATTGTGGTTTGCGGGCAGACAGTGCCATCGTGTGGATGCACAATACACAAACTACTTTTAAATAACGTCAGCTGTCTAAAAGAATTCTTCGACGTCTGACATAAATTGATGTTGATTAAACTTGTTCATACATTCATCTATCATCGTATTAATAAATTCGCAATATAGGAGCCGCATGTTAGCTTAAAAAGATCAAATGTTAATCCATGCAACAAAAAATAATAGAACATAAGTAAGATCAAAATGTATTTATAAACAGAAATGTCATCAAATAACAGTGATAATTCTGTTTTTATTTCCAACCTTAAATGAATGTAGGGAAAACATTTATTCTTAATTTAATAGTAAAATATCATTTATACACAAGCATGTCTAAAGGTACTTGTAACAGGAAAATAAACGAAATGTAAACTTGACCACTGTAGAGAGGACGCAAACGCAAGTTCAATAAATACCAGCTGAATTCCATACAACACATAGCTATTTAAATATACTGTAATTCATAAAAAATCTTAAATTATATATAAAACATACAAATTTACAATAAACTAAAAACAAACACAAAGCCAAAAACTTTCTGAGAACTATGTTTAATTTTTTTTTTTTAAAATAAAAAAATGCTCTGGATATGTGCAGTTCAAAACATGTCACAACTAGAGCAAAACCGATGTTAATTAATAGAGAAAGAAAAAAATGGTCTCTCGCTTTCTCCTTAGCTGTCGCTGACCAGCATCAAGTGCTGAAATAATCTAAAGAAAGCAAGAGCATCGTTTCTGGAATGAGTTACAGTTGTCTAAGGCGAAAACAATTATAACCTAATGTAAGGTTTTAAGAAAAAATTAAATACGTAATCAAAGATTATGCTTCCCACTGTCACATCATTGCGTACCCTGAAAAACATTTCCCTGATCAAACTTAAGTTTGAGATCTCGTCATTTCTGCTTACAGTTAACATAACACAACTCGAAAAACTCTTACCTTCTCGATGCTTGGCAGAGTTTGTGTCCTGTTAAAAGTGTCTCCTCCATTAATGCTGATCAGTTCTGCGTCTACAGGTGGAAACGGTGACGGGAAAACTACTACATCACTCTTCAGTGTGTCTGAGCTAAAACACACGTCATACTGCTGAGTGGATTTAGAGTAAGACCAGCTCCCGTCAGGGTGTGTAGTGACCACTGGAACACCGGACCTGCCGAAACCACCGTCTGTCCTGTAGCATCTAGCTACTATTAAACCCATGAGGCTCAGTAGAAATATCACTGATACTGAGACAATTGCGATGAGCAGATACAGATTCAGATCAGAAAAATTCTCCTCCTTCATTGGTACTTTTCTTAAAGAAGGTTGCATGTTGTCCATATTTTCCACAACCACAACTTCAATACTCATTGTTGTTGAGAGTGATGGTTCTCCATTATCCGACACAATAACTATAAGTGGGTGAGTTTTTAAATCATTGTCGCTCATTCGCCTTTTGGTTCTTATTTCTCCAGTACTGGTTCCGGTTCGGAAAAGATTGGTTCCCTTTGGTTCAGTTATATGGTAGGACAGTAGGGCGTTATAGCCTGAATCCGAATCTACAGCTCTGATTTTGGCTACAAAATATCCCGCTTCTGCAGAATAGGGAATGTTCTCAGTGTTTACAGATCCGGATTCTGAATAGGGTGGTAGAATAAAAGGACGGTTATCATTTTCATCCACAATAAAAACATTTACTGTCAGGTTACTGCTCAGAGATGGAATACCAGAGTCTGTGGCCTGAACTTGAAACTGAAAGGTTTTCATTTCTTCAAAGTTAAAAGACTGCATGCTGTAAATGTCCCCAGTGACAGAATTAATGCTGACAGCTGAAGATAAAGGCATGATTGAGATGCTGAGTAATGAATAAGATACTTGAGCATTTTCACCAAAGTCGATATCTTGTGCAGAGACATCCGCTATTAGACCACCTGCTGGACTGTTCTCTTTTACATAAACATTAACGAAAGATTCAGAGAAACGAGGTGCGTTATCATTTACATCAGAAATATGGACCGTTAGTATAGCAGTGCTGGACAGAGGAGGGACACCTTCATCTATGGCTGTTATTGAGACATTATACTCAGAAGTATGTTCTCTATCAAGTGCGTCGTTTAGAACCAGTGAGTAATATTTTCCCTGTGTGGATTCTAATAGAAATGGCAAATTTTGAGATACGAAACATTGCACCTTTCCATTTTTACCTCCATCCTTATCTTGCACTGTAATTAATGCAATCACTGTGCATTTCTTTGCATCCTCTCGTACGTTGTCCAGGAAGGATGATATTTTAATTTCCGGTGCGTTGTCGTTCACATCGACTACTTCCACCAGGACCTTGCAGTAAGATCCAAGTGGAGTAGATCCTCCATCCCTGGCTTCCACACGGATCTCGTAGGCATTTGTGATCTCATAGTCTAATGCACCAGTCACTGAAATCTCTCCAGTGACTGGATTAATAGAAAATTTATCAGATATTCCATTTTGACTTTCTTTAACAGAATAAGAAATTTTGCCATTTGCGTCAGTGTCAAGATCTGTGGCGTTTACCTTCACAATAGTTGTACCAACTGAAACGTTTTCTGGAACTGAAATTTTGTATACAGACTTTGAAAATACAGGTGCGTTATCATTGGCGTCCAATACAGTAACAATAATATCTGTAGTACCTGATCGTGGTGGTTTACCACTATCGAAAGCCGTTAGAACTAGTTGAATCACAGATTGCTTTTCTCGGTCAAGATTTTTCATCAGTACTAGTTCAACAGACTGACCCTGATCGGCATTGGTGTGAACCTCCAAGTTAAAAAATCCATTTTGGGACAGTTTGTATAAGTTGATGGAGTTGCTTCCTATGTCCGGATCCTTAGCGCCTAGTAGTGGAAATTTAGATCCTATTAGCGATGACTCCGCAATACTAATAGATTGCAATTTCTTGGAAAAAACAGGGGCATAATCGTTAATATCAAGAATTTTGACCTCCACACTGTGCATCTGCAAAGGATTATTAACAATCACCTCCAGGGTCTCGGTGCAAGCGACATTCGTTGGGCAGAGTTGTTCTCTGTCTATAGTATCCAACACAAACAGGGCCCCGGTTTTTAAATCCACCTCGAAATGTTTCTTTAATGATCCTGATACAATGTGAAGTTTACGTGCCTCCAGATCAGCCACATTAAGACTTAAGTCCTTGGCTAAATTTCCTACAACAGTCCCGGGACTCACCTCCTCAAAAACAGAATATGAAGCATGGGCCGACAAAAGGCCATGAAGACAAAGCGATATCCAGATAATACACACTATCCAAATCCGCTCCATCATGCTCACCGCATTTATTTGCTATTCTATCTTTCACCTGCTACGTCGACAATAAATAAATTGCTTGGCAGCATCAGTTGTAAATTAGACAAACAAATCAGCAGGAGTATATGCTAGTAATCCACCCGGCTTCTTGTTTTAACGAGACTGACTGTCACACACACGAGAAAACCATTTAGCTGTTGGGTTTGGTTTTGAAGCGACTACAGTTCAGTATAAAACCCTATCATTGTGGTTTGCGGGCAGACAGTGCCATCGTGTGGATGCACAATACACAAACTACTTTTAAATAACGTCAGCTGTCTAAAAGAATTCTTCGATGTCTGACATTAATTGATTTTGATTAAGCTTGTTCATACATTCATCTATTATCGTATTAATAAATTCGCAAAAAGAGGAGCCGCATGTTAGCTTAAAAAGATCAAATGTTAATCCATCCAACAAAAAATAATAGAACATAAGTAAGATCAAAATGTATTTATAAACAGAAATGTCATCAAATAACAGTGATAATTCTGTTTTTATTTCCAACCTTAAATGAATGTAGCGAAAACATTAATTCTTAATTTGATAGTAAAATATCATTTATGCACAAACATGTCTAAAGGCACTTGTAACAGGAAAATAAACGAAATGTAAACTTGACCACTGTAGAGAGGACGCAAACGCAAGTTCAATAAATACCAGCTGAATTCCAGACAACACATAACTATTTATATATACTCTAATTCATCATAAATCTTAAATTATATATAAAACATACACATTCACAATAAACTAAAAACAAACACAAAGCCAAAGTCTTTCTGAGAACTATGCTTATTTTCTTACTTTAAAATTAAAAAAAATTCTCTGGATATGTGCAGTTCAAAAAATGTCACAAATGAAGCAAAACCGATGTTAATTAATAGAAAGGGACAAATGGGTCTCTCGCTTTTTTCTTAGCTGTCGCTGACCAGCATCAAGTGCTGAAATAATCTAAAGAAAGTAAGAGCATCGTTTCTGGAATGCCAGTTACAAAGAGTTACAGTTGTCTAAGGCGAAAACAATTATAACCTAATGTAAGGTTTTAAGAAAAAATAAAAAAGTAATCAAAGATCATGCTTCCCACAGTCACATCATTGTTAAATTTGAGATCACGTCGTTTCTGCTTACAGTTAACATAACACAACTCGAAAAACTTACCTTCTCGGTGCTTGGCAGTGTTTGTGTCCTGTTAAAAGTGTCTCCTCCATTAATGCTGATCAGTTCTGCGTCTACAGGTGGAAACGGTGACGGGAAAACTACTACATCACTCTTCAGTGTGTCTGAGCTAAAACACACGTCATACTGCTGAGTGGATTTAGAGTAAGACCAGCTCCCGTCAGGGTGTGTAGTGACCACTGGAACACCAGACCTGCCGAAACCACCGTCCGTCCTGTAGCATCTAGCTACTATTAAACCCATGAGGCTCAGTAGAAATATCACTGATACTGAGACAATAGCGATGAGCAGATACAGATTCAGATCAGAAAAACTCTCCTCCTTTATTGGTACTTTTCTTAGAGAAGGCTGCATGTTGTCCATATTTTCCACGACCAAAACTTCAATACTCATAGTTGTTGATAGTGACGGTTCTCCATTATCCGACACAGTAACTATAAGTGGGTGTGTTTTTAAATCATTGTCGCTCATTCGCCTTTTGGTTCTTATTTCTCCAGTACTGGTTCCGATTCGGAAGAGATTGGTACCTTTTGGTTCAGTTATATGGTAGGACAGGAGGGCGTTATAGCCTGAATCCGAATCTACAGCTCTGATTTTGGCTACAAAATATCCCGCTTCTGCAGAATAGGGTATGTTCTCAGTGTTTACAGATCCGGATTCTGAATAGGGCGGTAGAATAACAGGACGGTTATCATTTTCATCCACAATAAAAACATTTACTGTCAGGTTACTGTTCAGAGAGGGAATACCAGAGTCTGTGGCCTGAACTTGAATCCGAAATGTTTTCATTTCTTCAAAATTAAAAGACTGCATGCTGTAAATTTCTCCAGTGACAGAATTAATGCTGACAGCTGAAGATAAATGCATGTTTGAGTTGCTGAGTAATAAATAAGATACTTGAGCATTTTCACCAACGTCGATATCTTGTGCAGAGACATCCGCTATTAGACCACCTGCTGGACTGTTCTCTTTTACATAAACATTGACGAAAGATCCAGAGAAACGAGGTGCGTTATCATTTACATCAGAAATATGGACCGTTAGTATAACAGTGCTGGAGAGAGGAGGGACACCTTCATCTATAGCCGTAATTGAGACATTATACTCAGAAGTATCTTCTCTATCAAATGCGTCATTTAGAACAAGTGAATAATATTTTCCCTGTGTGGATTCTAATACAAACGGTGAATTTTGAGAAATTGAACAGTGCACTTTTCCGTTTTTTCCACCATCCTTGTCTTTTACTGTGATAAATGCAATCACCGTGCCTTTCTTTGCATCCTCCGGGACGTTGTCTAACAGGGAAGAAAGCTTGATATCCGGTGCGTGATCGTTGAGATCCAGCACTTCCACCAGCACTTTGCAGTGAGATGCTAGGGGACTATGTCCTCTATCCCGGGCTTGCACACGAATTTCATACGCGTTTGCTTCCTCATAATCCAAATGACCTGCCACTGTTATTTCTCCTGTGATGTTATTAACAGCGAACTTATCTGCAATACCCCTTTGGCCTTCTTTAAAGGTATACATAATTTCACCATTTACGCCCTCATCGGGATCCGTAGCGTTGAGCTTTAAGATTAATGTCCCAGGCACTGCGTTTTCTTGAACTTGAGCTTTGTATATTTGTTTTGCAAAAACAGGTGCGTTGTCATTGGAATCTACAACAGTAATTAAAATATTTGTAGTACCTGATCTTGAGGGCTTTCCGCCATCCAGTGCAGTCAAAACGAGTTTAATTTCTGGTTGCTTTTCTCTGTCTAAAGCTTTCTGTAGAACCAGTTCCGGAGATGGTATACTGTCTGTATCAGAAAGTATTTCCATATTAAAAAATGGGTTGGATGACAGCTTATACGTGGCTATAGAATAGCTACCTACGTCTGGATCTTCCGCAGCAAGCAAAGGAAATTTAGCCCCAGGTAACGTCTGCTCAGATATCCGGATATTTTGGACTTTTCCTGGAAAAGCAGGTGTGTTGTCGTTGACATCCATTATCTTTATCTCTATACTGTATACATTTAGTGGGTTGTTGACTATGGCTTCCAAGCTTTCAGTACATACGTAGCTATTTGGACAAAGCACCTCTCGGTCTATCGCTTCCAATACGAAAAGAGCGCCGGTCTTAATATTTACGTCAAAATGTTTCTTTGACGATGCCGAAATAATTCGAAGATTGCGAGACTCCAAGTCGTCCACTTTCAAGTTTAAGTCTTTGGCCAAATTTCCTACAGACGTTCCAGGACTAACCTCCTCAAATACGGAATAAACAATCTGTCGGGTAACTGCATGTCGTGGACAAAAGAAAAGCAAATGCACAAAGACAATCCAGAAAACTCCAACGTCAGGCAATAATGCCATAGTCCACAAGGTTCAGATATTCCTAATGTAGGCCAACTATTTAATTTCTTATAGGCTCCGATTATGGAAATACTCAACAATTCTCTGTAGAGGTCCTTTTACAAACGACACTAACCCCCTAACTGATTTGTGCTTGGGCGTATGTTCAATTGTGAAACGACAGGAGCAGAGGGTGCAGAAAGTAATACAGACTTGTTATTAAACAGTGCCATCGTGTGGTTATAAATTCATATTTGAAAAAGTATAATTTTTTTCAATATGTTACTTGCAGTAAATAAATAGTAGTTGTGCACTGACATTTGCAGAAAATATTGACATTTTCCATATTCCAAACTATTGCTTTCTTGCGTTTTTGTTACCGGTGAAGGTGCAGTGTATCTACGTTTCATTCATTTACAGTATGTTTTGTAAATATACTTTTCTTTGCTTTAACACATAATCTCATCAACTATCCAGTAAGTTAAATAAAGTGTGCTTAATAACAAAAGTATAAAATGTACAACGCAAAAAAAAAATGTAATGACATACTATTTGCAAATGCATTTGGTACTACATATACTATTACATTTGATTTCTATTAAAGACGCATTAAATGTGCATAATTTGTTGTTAAACATTAGGGAAAATTTGTAAATATTAAGTCTTGGTATATAAAACCACTTAGAGGCTAAATCTCAGTAAAATCAAAGTAAAATATTGAGTAGTTTCAAACTAGTTTTGCCATGTGGAAACGGATGTATTGCCCCACCTAGCGGTAGAATTTCACATCACACATTTGCTAAATACAGTACATAGATTTTGGCATTTGTTTTTTAAATTTTTGAAACGCTTTTTCTCATGTGACACATACGTAGAATCAAAGTGAAGTGTTTATGAAGCAACTCATGCAAGCTTTATTAAATACACACACAACGTTGTTTCTTTACTGTGTGAAGTGTGTTGCAGTGCGGGGGTTTGTGCCTTTATAAAAATTGATGAAGTGAAAAGTGCAGCACTGCAGAAAAAGCCCAAGTGCTGCACTAAAGTGAAATTTCTTACTAAAATGCAGTAAGTGTAAATTCTGTTTGTGTTTATACATTTATTTATTTATTGTTTTTTTGTCTTATTTTGGTCAGTGTCATGATGGGTCCAGTGCCAACTGAAAAAACTTAATGCAGGCCAGTAATGCCTCATAGACAGGAGTCCAATCCATGAAAGTGCAACACACTCATTATCTACTCACTTACTCACTCACTCACTCACTCACTCACAAAAACCTAGGAATAATTTCAGCAATTCCCCCAAATGTTTTTTATTGAATTTGAAAGTTTGTGTGTGTGTGCACTCTGTCTGTCTGTCTAATGAAAGGAATAACACATTTCATGCTCAATAACCTGGATTTCTTAAATACTGTATCCGTTTAGCCCCAGTAACATGCTTTTTACATTTTACTATTAAAACTATTTTAGCATGATTACAAATCATGTTTTGGGCATATTACAAGATTGCTTTAATGTAAAAACTAAGGGACCCTGTGGCTAACATTTTAATATTTTCATAAAACACAAACAATAATGTAAATTAATAAACCCTTTATTTATGATGATTTGTTTAACAAAGTTAACATCAAGGCAGAAGCAATGGTAATGTAATAATCACTGGGTTCAAACAAAATACAATATCTGTTAATTTACAGGCAAACATGTTACTTTCCAGTAATTCTGTATTACAAATTGAATAAGACATAGTCAATTCAAATCAAAATTTGAAATTTGAAGAAAAAAAAAAAACATTAAAATATAATACTTTTGAGTATAATAGAACACCCTTGAGTGAATTTCATTTAAATGCATGTATATCCATGTTAAACACTGGGATTCAGATTTCTTGGCTACATTATCTAAATCTGTTTCCATTTTTAGCTCTGTTCATTAATCAGAACATAATATTTTCTTATTACACTCAGTTCAGTTCTCAATCACACACCCACAACTAGACACCATCACTTTTTTGGTTCTTTCATAGAACAATACAAAAATGCACAGTTTTTAATTACTCTTATTAAAGATAAATGTGGCACAGAGAATAAGAACTTATTCGGGAAGGAAAAAGACATTCATTGTTTTGGGATTATACGTTTCCATCATTTTTTAAAGTGCACTGCACTTGTCTCTCTTTCTTTTCTCACTCTTACTGAAGTAGAATGGCACTGCGGAGTTTCTAGTGTCACATGAAAACACTGGTGAGCAGCAGAAATACCCTGGATCAATTTATTACAGGGCAACACACTATCACTCTCACTCACTCACTTACTCACCCACTCACTCACTCATTCACTCACTCAACCACTCACACACAGGACAAGAAACAATTCAGAGAAGGCTGTTACAAGGCTATACATTTAGGTGGCAACAAATCAGAGACCCCCAAAACACATGAAGAACATACAAAACCTGTCACAGAGGTGAAAATAATAGTTTCAGCTGTGGCAACATACCTCCACTCATTCTCATGTTGTGAACAACTGGTATTTTTAATAAAGATTTTGGTTAACTCAAAATGTTCTGTTTTGTTAAATTATTTTTGCTTATCATTGCCACACTAAAACAATGTAGAACTTAATGCACTTGACAAATCATATGCAATAGCAGCAATAAACAGAACAAACTAGTCAGCTTAATATTACATATATATGGTACATACAATTTCATACAATATATAAACCAATAGGAATTACAAAAGCCTTTAAACAATGGCAAAAAGTCAGACATGATATTTTAAACTGTAAAGTTATATATACAGAACAGTCTAATACTAAAAAAAGAAGCATTAAGTAGCAGTGTTCTAATGACTGTTTTAGTTACATGTTTGTATAGCTCAGTGTTGAATATAATGATGATGAATTGAATTATTTTCAGTGAAGACATGTTTGACCATTCCTCTGATTATGCAAAGCAAATATGTAGGCTATTTAACCTTCTTGGAAATGATCCAACATAATCCTCCTAATACCACCAACAAAGAAAGTGTATCATTAACAGGAGCAATAACATATCTGCAGATTTTTATAAAGAAAACATACTGCACTTATACTTATTATTCTAAAATTTATGGAATGCAGAATGCTTGGTAAAATAAGGTGGTGATTGTAAGGGGCTAATTCAGTAGTTAAGGTCATTTTAAAGGGTTCTTAAACATTTCTCTTGCAAACATGTACAGCACTGTTCCAAACACCGCATTAACCGTGGTAAGATTGTCAGTGCTACTTATTGCTTCTTTATAGTTTTGTAGCTCCTCACACCTCTGTGCATGTCTGAAGGAGTTATTCCAACAGATTAGTTGGGGTAGATTTTGCTTATTGGAAGCAGCAGGGTTTAAAATTTCATTAAGGTCTTAAGTATTTTATACTAAAGTCATTAAAATGCAATACTATAGTACATGAGCAGCAGATTGCTAATGGGTGAGTACACCGCAGATATGAATGCAGGTATGTATACTATGCTAGCAGAGAATAGCAGTAGTGTGTACTATTGGTTGACCTGAGATTTTTGTCAGACAGGTTACACAATAACACTGTTCAATGATTTGCTTGTTTCGTTAGCAAAAGAGTAAGGTGTTCAGTTTGTTCAACTTGTAAAGTTAAACCCCTAAAAATAAACAAGTTTAACGCTTCTGGCTTAAAATCACCCACCACTTAGGACTCAAAGAAGACAAGCATTAAGGCTGTACTGCACCCAGGTAGTAGAAAGCTAAGTCTTTTGCTGTCTTCAAATAATGAAAGACCCACCTTTTCAGTTTACCTTGCAATTAACAATACAATTACACTTCCAGTTTTTCTTTCTCTTCCCGCCCATACTACATGCGAACAGGGTTTTGGCTAAATGGTGTCTTTAGACTGTTAGACTTTAGACAGAGAGGTTTTGTTTACTAAGCAGAATGAAAAGTACATTAAAGTACTTCAATAACAAAAGTGCTGTTAATATACAGTCACCAAGCATTGTATTAGGTACACCTTCCTGGTATATACATTTATTGATTATTTTGTACACTACATCTTCCAGACAGACTAACTATATAATTACTGACTGTTGCCCATCCATGGCTAACATGGTAATAATATAGTAGTGTGTTGTACTGGTGTGTATTAGTGTTGTTGGGACTTTTAGATACTGCTTTAACTTACTGACCTTTTAATTATGAACATGTAGCCTGTTAGAACCTGTTGCATGTGTACAGTTAGAGACTAGAGCTGTTTACTTTTTTCTGGCTTCAAAGCAGATTACTGTACATACAGCTGTTGTAGCTGTCACCAAAAAGCTGCCAAACTATCATCAGTCGTGATTCTTCTCAATCTGGAATTCTGACACTACAACATTTTTCTGTCTTCTCTCTCCAACATTGGAATAAGTGGGTCAGCATTCCTACCTGGAAGGGCATTCTTACCATTTTTCGTGGAGGGGAACTATAGCTCCTACATGCAATCTTTCAACTGGAGTCCTACAGGGTTCTGTACACAGTTTCCATATACACACTCTGTTGGTAAAATCATATCCTCACATGGCTACTCTTACCACTTTAATTCTGACGAAACTCAGTTTGTTTCTATCAGTTCCTTCTTTAGACACATCCTACTAAATCATTACTGACATGTTAGCATTATTGCACTGTTTAGAATAATCATTGAACGCATGTATCAGACAGGTGTACCGAATTAAGTGCATAGTGAGTGAAAATGTAGTTTTTTGTAGTATTACTTGCAGTATGTAATCTGTGTTCCTGTTTCCAAGTTTAGACTCTCTTCCAGTTTTCCACTGTGTTGCATTTATACAAAATGCAAAAATCAATTTTGTAAAATGCAATAACAAGAAGAATCTGTAGTTTGTTAATTCGATTGATTCTATATTTAACTAAAAAAAATACAAATATTTCCAATATTTTCACCGATTAACTTTTAACTGTATTTTGTAAATATGAAAAAAAAAAAAAAAAAGCTTGTAACATGCTTAAAAAGTTGGGATAGAGGCATTACCTTACATTACCATACTCTAGTTTAAGCCACATAAGAAGAAAAAGGAGATTGCTAATGGTCTGTCCACCAATCCTAAATCCTCCTGTGAATCCTCATTATTTTTTAATGTGCTGTTTAGTTTAAGCCACATAAGAAGAAAAAGCAGATTACTAATGGTCTGTCCATCAATCCTGAATTCTCTCGCAAATTATTTTTTAATGTGCTCCAAATTCAAGATTAGTTTCTATTTACAAAATACAATCATTTTTGTCAGTGAAAACATTGCATTCTTTTATTTGTACTTTTATCAGTTAGGAGAATTAACAAATCACAAACATGTACTTGTTTAAACATGTTTCTATTTTTTCCCAGGGCTGATTGAGTGTGATATCTATTTATTAACTGAATTGCCTTCCAATATATTCATTGCTAGATATCATCTGTTAAATTAGTCTCTTTTATTGCACAGCAACTACCAGTTAAGAAGGCTTTTTAATGTGGTTCCTATATGACATTTTAATTCAACTACAATGTTTTCTCAAACCCATACAACACAACTGGGCAGCTTGATGAGCTAAAAAGGGTGTCATGAGCTTACAGATGCTTAAAATTAGTTCACTGATCTTGGACCACAAGAAATGCCTATGTCAACGTCAGAGCTCAAAGTCACAGATTTTGATAATGGGTTATCTTCCTCTGTTGCACATTTGTAATATATAATTTTGTTGCATAATAATTTGTACTTCAGGTTCAACTAGACTAAACCATTAGCTGCTGGACAAGTTTATGATATGCAGATGTAAATAATCTATCTTTATTGAAATAGACCCTGTAATCCAAGGCCATATTTCATGTGCCTGGTTCAGAAATTTGTGCTGTTTTAATAAAAGTTTATACTTATTACAGTAAAGGTGAAGTGCTCCTGAAATAGCATGCAAAATTTTCCAAAATTCACAAATTTGCCACTCTTTTTGTTCATATTATCACACAAAGAAGCTAAAAACATTTTTCCCACATTCATTCTTCATCCCCAATGCAGTAAAGCATTTTATTCATAGTTCAGTTAAGTGACACAGACCTCTCTGCCACCAAAATCACTACTGAAGTAAAAAGAGGTTTGTAGTAAGTCGGTGGAACTTTTACCATTGGCGGTTCAGTCAAATGGTATTTTCCACATGTCCCAACAGTTCAGAAAGAGATTCCCAAAAGTTCTCCAACCAATCATTGCACCAAAATAATTAGGTGCAATAAAATGTCAGGATCAAGGTAAATCACTGCTCGATTCCTGTCAAAAAAAAAAAAAAAACACAATTAGACAAATTTGGGAACCACAATTTCCTACCTATGGTATGAAAGGCCGAATTCAAACAGAATCTGTTAATGACATGTACATACAGGGGTTGGACAATGAAACTGAAACTGGTGGCCAATCTTCATTAACTGCACATTGCACCAGTAAGAGCAGAGTGTGAAGGTTCAATTAGCAGGGTAAGAGCACAGTTTTGCTCAAAATATTGCAATGCACACAACATTATGGGTGACATACCAGAGTTCAAAAGAGGACAAATTGTTGGTGCACGTCTTGCTGGCGCATCTGTGACCAAGACAGCAAGTCTTTGTGATGTATCAAGAGCCACGGTATCCAGGGTAATGTCAGCATACCACCAAGAAGGACAAACCACATCCAACAGGATTAACTGTGGACGCAAGAGGAAGCTGTCTGAAAGGGATGTTCGGGTGCTAACCCGGATTGTATCCAAAAAACATAAAACCACGGCTGCCCAAATGACGGCAGAATTAAATGTGCACCTCAACTCTCCTGTTTCCACCAGAACTGTCCGTCGGGAGCTCCACGGGGTCAATATACACGGCCGGGCTGCTATAGCCAAACCTTTGGTCACTCGTGCCAATGCCAAACGTCGGTTTCAATGGTGCAAGGAGCGCAAATCTTGGGCTGTGGACAATGTGAAACATGTATTGTTCTCTGATGAGTCCACCTTTACTGTTTTCCCCACATCCGGGAGAGTTACGGTGTGGAGAAGCCCCAAAGAAGCGTACCACCCAGACTGTTGCATGCCCAGAGTGAAGCATGGGGGTGGATCAGTGATGGTTTGGGCTGCCATATCATGGCATTCCCTTGGCCCAATACTTGTGCTAGATGGGCGCGTCACTGCCAAGGACTACCGAACCATTCTGGAGGACCATGTGCATCCAATGGTTCAAACATTGTATCCTGAAGGCGGTGCCGTGTATCAGGATGACAATGCACCAATACACACAGCAAGACTGGTGAAAGATTGGTTTGATGAACATGAAAGTGAAGTTGAACACCTCCCATGGCCTGCACAGTCACCAGATCTAAATATTATTGAGCCACTTTGGGGTGTTTTGGAGAAGCGAGTCAGGAAACGTTTTCCTCCACCAGCATTACGTAGTGACCTGGCCACTATCCTGCAAGAAGAATGGCTTAAAATCCCTCTGACCACTGTGCAGGACTTGTATATGTCATTTCCAAGACGAATTGACGCTGTATTGGCCGCAAAAGGAGGCCCTACACCATACTAATAAATTATTGTGGTCTAAAACCAGGTGTTTCAGTTTCATTGTCCAACCCCTGTATATGGGATCAGAAAGTATTCAGACCCCTTAAACATTTTTTTTACACTTAAATTTGTTGTGGGTGTAATTTTGATGGGTATATTTCTACCATCAGTATACACTTAATCATCCACAATGAAAAAGCTTTTTCTATAGTTTTTCAAAGATGAACAAAATTCTAAATGACATTATATTCATGAAAGTATTCAGACCCTGAAAATTCAATACTTCATAAAAGCCTCTTGGGCAGAAATTACATCTGTGAGTCTTCTTGGGAAGATCCCAGCAAGCTGTTTACATTTAGATTTGGGTAGTTTATCCCTTTCTTAAGCTTTATCAGACTATATGGTGAGTGTCTGAACTGTTACCCTTAGACCTCTCCAGATTTTTTGATATGGTTTAATGTTAGGCTTTTGCTGGGTCACTCAAGAACATTCATTGACTTGTCTCAAAGTTATGAATTTAATTACTGTTGTGTTTAATAGTGACCTGTTGGCCCAGTCTAAGTGCATTCTGTATAAGGTTTTCCTCAAGGATGATCCTGTATTTGGCTACATTCATCCATCCCTCAGATCTAACCAGTCACCAAGTGTCTGCCACTGAGAAGCACCCCCACAGCAAGCCACCATCATATTTGAGCATAGGGATAACATTAGCTATGTGCAGTTTTTGTTTTTCACTAGATAAAGTGTTTGCTGTTGTACCTAAAGAGCTAAATTTTATCCTATCAGTACCAATGTTTTTTTTTATTATGTTGCCATAGCAAACTTTATGTGCTATTAAGCAAACTTCAAGCGGGTTGTCATGTACCTTTTACTTACTAATTTAATTTGTATTTTAACATCATGTTTTACACACTTTGGTTACATTCATGACAGAACATGTAGTTCTCAGACTCTTTACACATAATTCATTAGTTCAAATTTAATGTCAATCACGGACAATTTTGTATCTCCAATTCACCCCACTTGAATGTCTTTGGACTGTGTGAGAAAACCGGAGCTCCCAGAGGAAACCTACACAGACACAGGGAGAACATGCAATCTCCACACAGAAAGTACCCGGACCTCTCCACCTGGGAATCAAACTCAGGACCTTCTTGCTGTGAGGTGACAGTGCTATGATAATTTTATAATTTAAAGTAACAAACTTGCAAAGTCTTTAGTGTAACCTTATTTGTGTGTGTGTTTGTGTGTGTGTGTGTGTGTGTGTGTGTGTGTGTGTGTGTGTGTGTGTGTGTGTGTGTGTGTGTGTGTGTGTGTGTGTTAAAGATTGGAGATTTGTACACTGTACCTGCAAAGTGGAAGACCTTGATTCACTTGTGCTGGTGAGGGCAGCACTCCTCGGTATACTAGATACAATAAAACCACTGCCATTGGGCAGTGGTTGTCTCACCACCACCTTTCCTGTTCGAGTTTCAGCCAAGAAGAGACTGTACCAGTAAGCATCGCTAGAGATGAGAGTGGAATCACAGATGGTTGAGTTTCTCTGACTGGCCACGGTGGTTCGGCCATTAAGAGCTGCTTTGGTAGGTCTAGGCTTCTGACACTTTAGCACACAGATGACCAAAATTGTAATGAGCAGGAGAAACGACACAGAGCCCAAACTAAGCAAGAGGTACAGGTTCAAGTCGGAGAAAAGGTCATATTCCAGTGGTGTCTCGGTCGTCTCTGTTAACTGAGTAACTAGAACCTGCTCTACAGTGGAAACCTTGATGGTGACTGTGGCTGAGCGCGGAGGATCTCCATTATCTTTGGCCACAATTACGAGCCGCTGGTATTTAGGATCTCGATAGGTGAACATGCGTGCTGTGCGGACTTCACCATTATAGCTATCCAGTGTAAACAATGTGGCATCAGTGTTCTGCAGGAACTGATAAGTGACCCGTGAGTTCTGGGCTGAGTCAGCATCCAGTGCGATTACCTTCGCCACAAGTGAGCCTTGATCAGCGGCCCGTGGAATCACCTGGTCGAAAACTGCGTCGTTGGCTCGCCACGGAGACACGATCTGAGGAGCATTGTCATTCTGGTCCAAAATGATCACACGTACTGTAGCATTGGTGCTCAAAGCAGGAACTCCTGAATCTCTTGCTTCGACGTGAAAGAGAAATTCCCTCTCACGTTCATAATCGAAGGCGCGCAGGGCGGAGAGGTTCCCATTTTCAGGATTCACAGAGAACAACGTGGAGACAGATGTATTGGCGATCTCCTTCTCAACAATGAAGTAAACCAGATATTGGTTTTCATTTAGGTCTGGATCGTGCGCGGTCAGGGAGCAAAGCAGCTTACCAGGTTCGTTGTTTTCTGGAAGGTGGATTGTGTAGAAAGACTGAGGAAACACAGGCGCATTGTCGTTGACGTCCAGGATCTCCAAGCTGATGGTCTCGTTGTCGGTCAGTGAAGGTGTTCCTCGGTCGGTTACGTGAAGGGTGATCTCGTAAATAGAGACCTTCTCGCGATCTAAAGGGTCTTTTAGAGTTAATTCAAAATAGTCTTCTGATGATTTATTTAATACAAAGGGTAAAGTGTCAGCATTTTTCACATAAAGTAAGACTTTTCCATTATCTCCAGAATCTCTATCGCTTACACTGACCACTGCGATGACCATTCCAACTGGAGAGTTTTCTTTAATCGAGCGTTTAAACGATTTAACCGTGATATCTGGATAATTATCATTCAGGTCTGTAACAAACACCAAAATTTTGCACTGTGCAGAAAGTGGACTCAAAGCTTTATCTTTGGCTTCGACGTACATCTCAAAACTTTTTGTCTCTTCAAAATCAATCGTACCTTTGACTCGGATTTCTCCAGTTACAGGATTCAACAAGAACTTTTCCTGCGTTTTTTCGGACGTGTACAGTGTATACAAGTACTCGATTTCTGAATTCGTGCCTTCATCCATATCGGTCGCGTTTAGATGCATGACAAGAGTATCAAACGATGCGTTTTCAATCAAATCAACCGAATAAACTTGACGGTCAAACTGCGGAGCGTTGTCGTTGGTATCCAGAACGCGCACGATGATGCTGGCCGTACCTGTCCGCCCAGGTGTCCCACCATCCACAGCAGTAAGGATAAGATTATGCACGGCTTGTTTTTCTCTATCGAGCGTAGATTGTAGCACTAGGTCTACGTATTTCGTGCCATCGCTTCCAGACTGAATCTCAATGGTAAACTTGTCATTTTGGCTCAGATAATAAGTCTTGATCGAGTTTTCTCCAACATCAGCATCCACCGCATTGGTAAGAGAAAATTTCTCCCCCGGCCTGGCTGATTCCGAAATATCAAGAGGTATCCGCTCTCTCCTGAACTGTGGGGCGTTATCGTTTATGTCCAAGATTTCCAGCTCGATATTAAAGATGCGTATTGGGTTCTCGATAATTACATCCATTTTAAGAAAACACGATGAAGAGGTCTTCGCAGGACATAAATATTCCCTGTCGATCTTCTCTGTGATGAACATCTCCCCGGTTTCTTTGTTTATATCCAGATATTTCTTGCTGTGAATGTAGTCGAGCTTTACGTTGCGCTCTGAAAGGCTCCGTGCGTCCAGCCCCAAATCTGCCGCAAGATTCGCCACCACGGTTTTTTCTGCAGATTCCTCCGGGATGGAGTACCGTGTCACGGCAAAAGCGAAGCCCCACAATGCGGGCAGAAGGACCACACAGACCTGCCATGATCTAGTCACAAAAACGAAAGCTCGGAGATCCATCGGAAAGGCAAAACGTGCAGTGCCACGAACCGTACAAAAATTTGAATTTAATCCATTATTTCTTTGCCTTTTTAAAACTATTGTGTATTTTAGTGTGCCTGTGCAGCATTCCGGACTGTCATGGCTTCCCTAAACACACAACACCCCATACATATACAGACCCCTCCCCTTGGTGCAGAACTGAGCCAGGAACAGCTTCCGATGTAGCATCTTTATCTTGAATGCAATGGCCGAAAACAGAAAAGCTGGTCTCAAAACATTCAAAACGCGCAGCTTGTATCTACAAACATTTTCACAGAGCAGCGACACCGTGCGAACAAAATCCTGAAACTGGTGGATAACTGTTAAACATTTCTGTTAAAACATTTAGTAGATAGTAAACCAGTGCCATTCAGCTAGACGGGCTAGCATCGTATCGCGCCGATAGAAATGCAGCTCAGTCCGGTAAAACACGAGGAGGAGGCGTTTGTGTTTACATTAACACCGAATGGTGCAAGGACTCTGTGCTTGTTGTGGCGTACTGTTCTCCGATGGTGGAATTTGCTGTTGTTAGACTACAGGACGACTCCACCCGTCTGTGACAGTGATGCCTCCCTTCCAGATGCGCTGAATGACTTCTACGCTCGGTTCGAGGCGCAGAACAACATGTTGGCGAGGAAGATGATCCCACCTTGTGACGACCAGGTGCTTCGTCTCACCACAGCGGACGTGAGGAGAACTCTGCACAGAGTCAACCCACGGAAGGCTTCTGGACCAGACAACATTCCTGGCCGAGTGCTCAAGGGATGTGCAGACCAGCTGGCAGATGTATTCACTGACATCTTCAACATCTCCCTGAGCAGCGCCATCGTTCCAACGTGCCTCAAGACGACCACCATCGTACCCGTGCCAAAGAAGTCATCTGTGTCATGCTTCAACGACTATCGTCCCGTAGCACTCACGCCTATCATCACGAAGTGCTTCGAGAAACTAGTCATGAGGCATATTAAGACACTACTGCCTCCCACCATGGACCCACTGCAGTTTGCGTACCGTCCTAACCGCTCAACGGACGACGCCATATCCACCACACTTCACCTGGCTTCTACACACCTGGACAGAAAGAACACTTACGTCAGGATGCTGTTCATAGACTTTAGCTCAGCATTCAACACCATCATTCCTCAGCATCTAATTGGAAAGCTGAGCACGCTGGGCCTGAACACCTCTCTCTGCAACTGGATCCTGGACTTCTTGACTGAGAGACCTCAGTCCGTCCGGATCGGTAAGAACACCTCCAGCACCACCACACTGAGCACCGGCGCTCCCCAAGGCTGTGTGCTCAGTCCACTGCTGTTTACTCTGCTTACGCACGACTGTACAGCAATGCACAGCTCGAATTCCATCGTTAAGTTTGCAGACGACACAACTGTGGTGGGACTCATCAGCAACAACGATGAGTCAGCGTACAGAGAGGAGGTACAACATCTAACGGACTGGTGCCAAGTCAACAACCTGTCTCTGAATGTGGATAAAACCAAAGAGATGGTCATTGACTTTAGAAAGACACTAAGGGACCACTCCCCACTGCACATCGACGGCTCATCTGTTGAGATCGTCAAGAGCACCAAATTTCTCGGTGTTCATCTGGAGGAGAATCTCACCTGGACCCTTAACACCAGTTCCATCACCAAGAAAGCCCAGCAGCGTCTCTACTTTTTGAGAAGACTGAGGAAAGCTCATCTGCCACCCCCCATTCTCACCACGTTCTACAGAGGAACAATCGAGAGCATCCTGAGCGGCTGCATCACTGTCTGGTTCGGAAATTGTACTGCGTCGGACCGCAAGACTCTCCAGCGAGTAGTGAGGACAGCTGAAAAGATCATCGGGGTCGCTCTTCCATCTCTCACGGACATTTTTAACACCCGCTGCATCCGCAAAGCTCTCAGCATTGTGGACGATCCAACCCATCCATCACATGGACTTTTTACTCTGCTCCCGTCTGGGAGACGATACCGCAGCATCCGGACTAACACAACCAGACTGTGTAACAGTTTTATCCCTCAAGCAATCAGACTTCTAAACTCAGGACTGTAAATCAACTGTAACTGTAAATCAAATTTCCTCCGGAAATTTTCTGCTGCCACACACTGATCTGTATTGACTGTTACTTGCATTTTTGACTGTTACTTGCATTTTTGCACACCTCCTGGAAATGCACAATAATTTCTGCACCTTACTTGTATTTTGCACCATATTTACTTTTTAGGCACCTTATCTGCATTGCCAATTTTACGCTGCTAATGTACAACATGTCACTACCTCATGAACCATTGAACCATCTATTCACCATCATGTACTAACACTTGTCTTTAGTCCTGTCTTCTAATTACTTGTTTAGATTAGGGATAATTAGGAATATCTTTTGTAGTTATTTATTATAGGATTTTTTGTATTATTGTTGTATTTGCACTGTTTTGTATTGTCTTGCACTTTTTGTACCGTGTTACACCGTGATCCTAGAGGAACGCTGTTTCGTTTCAATATGTACTTGTATGTAGCTGAAATGACAATAAAACCTCTCTGACTCTGACTCTGACTCTGACCAAAGTGTCTGACTAGTCTAAAATCCACATAGCACTTCTAATATAGACGTACTTTTCTATACGTACTTCATGCCATTGTTGGGATTTCAACGATTTCTGCAGCTGCTCTGTTTTGTGTAACTAAATGACCAAAACAACTTTTCTATTAAAAAGCAACTTGATGTAAAAACTTTACAAAGTAATTATGATTAACAGTATTATGATATTACAGCTGGTAATATTTATATGCTCGTATAAATAGGGTTAGTTTGAATGCACCCATTAAAACAGTAGCCTCATGCTAAGGTCAGAAAGAAAATCTGGGTTCTGTGCCACCTGGAAACAATGGGCGCGATGCAGTAAAACACTCTGTACTGGGGCACTAATCCATCTCACACATTCACCCAGTCACACATACTGTAAGGGGACTTAGAACAACGTATTTAGAGGTAGCAGGATGAGCCTGAAGGTTGACTACTAACAACAATTTATACAATTTATTTTTATGTATTCTTAATATACTTGTAAAATAAGGCATTAATAAAAATATTTTCATTTACAAATCATTGTAAAAGTTAAACTTCTTTAGATTATTTGCATGACTTGCTTTGTGTTCATTCTGTCTTGTATCTCACTTTCCCAGATGTCACTGTAGAGTCATTAAACCTTTTTCAATTTAACCCTTTACTTTATCAAGGGTGAATAGAGTCTTGGGTTTTAATGAAGTTTAACAAAGCCACGTACTTGTCATTGGCTGTTTCAAAATTTCAGAACCACGGACAGCGTGTTGGCATTTATTCACAAGCCTATTTATCTTTACTCACAAGTTGTTGTTATTGTTGTTGTAAATAACACAAAACTATCAGTGCTTGTACAAATCAATGCCTTAAAGTTGTTACCGCAAAGTTATGTGTGTTGCTTACTGGATTTAAATTTTGTGGATGATGCGTTCATGATTACCCACACTACTTTTAGCCAAGTCTTCAATCTTCATAAATTTTAACCATACATTTAATTCATGATCAAGTCAAAAAATTGAAAACACACCACACCAACCACTATTGCAACAATATCCAGTGGAAACACCTGTACACATGCTGGTTTATTCCATACAGTCAGCAAATCATGTGGCAGCAGCAAAATGCAGAACATTCTTCAGTCAAGAGCTTCACTTCATGTTCCATTTAAACATCAGAATAGAGAAAATGTCTCACAAGTGATTTTGACTGTGCTCAACAGGTCTCAATAATTAAAATTACTGCAACATGCAGATGGTAGGATTGGAATGTGGCATGGTTCAATAGACCCAACCTGCTTTGTGTCTGTTAGTGATGATGTGGGAATAGTTTCTTGTCACACGTGGTGTGAAGCCTATTTGAGTATTGTTGCTGACCAGTTGCGTATGGCTGATTTCAACATGATAAAGCACCATGTCACATGGCACAAGATATCCCAAAAGGGTTTATAAAATAATTATGTGCAGTCTTTAACAATCATGTCATGCAATCTTTCTTACTGATTGACACAAAATGTTTGAATCATATTTTCTTTATAAGTATATCAACTTATATGCTGTAAAAACAGTTCTGCTATGAGGACATTTCCAGCAGGTCACTCACCTTCTTTACATTGTAAGGTGAATTGTTATACAGTGCATCCTGGTGCATCTCTTCCATGAATAAACAATGCACACATGCCCAGCCATCAACATGATCCTGGGGAAAACCAGATTTTACGACCGGCTGACCTTCTTCCATTGGTAATATAATTCCATAATTATGAATTACTATTATTATTATTATTATTATTATTATTATTATAAATGTTTATGATGGGGACAGGGTTAGCACTGGCACTTTGACTAGTCTTTAACTGTAAAGTAGGGTTCAATGCATTGTTTGTTATTACATATTCAAGTCAACAGAATTAAAATCTGCAATTTCTGCTACAGTAGTTTTTCTTTTGGTCCGTACCTGATGGCATAAACTTCATGTTCTCTGACATCAATGTGTCTTGGCAAGCCTAACAACCTGACAGTGTCTTCCTTGGACCACTTTTGATAGATACTGACCACTGCAGACCAGGAATACCCCGCAAGTGCTGCAGTCTAGCCATTACAATTTGGCCCTTGTCAAACTCGCTCAAATCCTTACGCTTGCCCATTTTTTCCCCGAAAACGGGGGAACTGTTTTCTGTTTTAGGTAAGTGCTATGGACACGTGGAAAATGTAAGGAATGCCAAAGAAATGTGCCCTGTCAAAACACACACAAAAATGAAGATAATGACAAAGGACTACCTAATTATATACACATTAATCATGTACAAATGCTACAGTTTTTATTACCAAATACCAAATTATATACACACAGCATAACAAAATAATACTTTCAGTTCTTTTAATTGTGTCAAATATAGAAAATTACATTAACAATGGAGTAAAAGTGTAAACAAGTAAATTATGTCATTATTTACCACAGAAAAACAATGCAGATTGCAAGCAGCTGCATAACTTTTTTTGTTATTCCAGAACCAGTAAACAGCAAACAGCTCTAAACAAAACCTATATCAGCCTCAATTATGTAATTTTCCAAGGATGAATTGCCACCCATACATACAGATGACATTTCTCCCAACAACTTGACAGTGCAATGAAAGAAAGTTTGGTGCTATCAGTTATCAACTCACGAGACCAGTGAGTTATGGAGGTGGAGCATGTAAAGATGTCCCATGAAAGACATTTTTAAAAAAGGAGCAGTAAATCATTACTTTCCATGATTTTTGGCAATAATTATTTTAATTATAATGCTGATAATATAAATATAATAATCAGTTTTTCAGTGTATCAACAATTTTAAGAAACCTTTTTTGATGTGTAACTTGGTGGTGAGTGTGTACATGTGTGTAAGGGGTTGTCTCTGCGGTGTATAGTTTTGAAATAAGCAGAACTAACTGGATAATAATGATGTATTATGTTAGCATACTGAGTTTCATGAAGAGGTGTGTTTCCAAAAGTATTTATACAGATTTTAGTTTTTCAAAAAATAAAAAAATAATAAATAAAATTTAAAAAAAGAACATAGTGTGAATATTATAATATACAGTCTGCTCCAATATAGTTAACATAAAAAAGAATTTTAAGTTAAAAAAAATATATAGAATAATAATAAAAATGTATTTGTGGTCTTCAGTATTTTTAAAAAACAGCTCATGCATTGAGTACTTGAAAAGTAGAGGTTTCGAATTGGTTTGTAATTTCGATATTTTTTTAATGTAATTTATTTTTAATTACATTTTTTATTTTCTTGTTTTTATACATTAGTATCAATTAAATATTTATTTGTATAATTGTTGTTGTCATCGTTTTTGTTGAAAAGATTTAAATATTTTCCATGTGAAAAATATAGTCAAACATCTTATATCCAATTAGCATCTTACTGCACACATTGGCAAAACTAAGAAACACTAAAATAACCAAGTGTGTCCATAAAATATTTATTTATAACACGACTATGTTCATAAGATAGACATGTATTTATTTTATTTTTAATAATAATACATTGTATTTATGTTTCCTGCTTCGTTTTATTTAAAAGGTTACACTGTAGTAATGGTGTAGTAATGGTGGTGCCCAGTGGAGGGCAGCATCACTGCTGCTAAAACCAGTTTCTTCCTATAAACAGTAACAGCTGAAGTATGTGGCTACCCGCCATGTATCATTTATCTAAATCCAATGTCATGCTCAGGAAGCATCAATATTAAGTGGAGATTATGTTAATTCAGTGCATCTTACCGCAACTAGCATCATTTACTTTCACTGAAGAAAGACAGAGGCATGTGTGAATGCTCTCTAAGTGATCCTACTTTTTATTTTGAGCATTTTTACTGCAGTGTAGGTTTAAGCAGCTTCTCAAATAAAATACAGTGGACTGTTGAAATTGTCTAAAGCTTGTAAAAGATTATGATGTTGGACTGAGTACTATGATGAACCTTAATGATGAGCTGTTTCATTTATCTAACAGGGTTTCGTGCATATGACAAGTCTCTCCCGTAACACAGCAGCTATCAGCCTAGACAGATAAGGGTTAGCATGTGCTTCCTTTTTGACATGTGATGCCACCTGCCACCTCTTAACCTCCATCTCATGCAATATGGTTGTGCTGATGATTGACTGATGAGGAAATGCAATCAATGGCATGCCAGTGCCAACACTGTTTCATTTTTGTGTTTAAATTCAATATCCTGATGACAGAGCAAACACATTTCTGTTAAACACAATTGTTTATTAAGTTCGTAGGTGAGTTAAGTTAAAAATTCAAGTCTGAAGTGTAAAATGTACTAAACGTAACTTCTTTTCTTAAGCCTGTGAGGCTGTGTTGTATTGCCATATTTTCTGTCGTTTTCGGGAATACATCAGCACATTCATGTTTGATTATGGCAGACTAATTTTCCATTACACTGCTTCTTTTTGTTCTTGTTCTTTCTTTGTTTTTCTAAGTTTTACAGAAATCCAGATGTGCTTTAACGGCACGTAACTCACAAATGTTTTTCTTTCATTCCATTCTAAGTGTATTCACAGTTATTAGACTGTTGTAATTTACTATTCATGTATTCTGTGTTAATTATTCTTTTGGCTTCTTTTGTGATTTGACTTGTAATATATATGTTCTCGTTAAAACTCCAGTCTACCAACTGCATGTAATTTTGGTAGAGAATTTTGACGTATTGCAGAACATCACCATGGTATAAACCTGCCCTTATTAACAGTTGTGCTTGTGCATGTGTTAGTAATACTCAGGCCAAATGTGTAATAGCAAATTAGTGCTGAATGACAACTAGCTGGCATTTTAAGAGACTGAGGCAATGTGTGGACAATACAGCTTGAATGTTAAACTTTTCCCACAGGGCAACTAGACTATAGACTATTAGTCATACAAAAGTGGAACCACTCTTCTTTGAACTTGCCTCTGACATGATAAAATGGAGCTGCCAGAACCTGAATCACCAAGATCTTTGTCAGTGCCATCAGATTTGCTACACCATGCCTTAACCTCATAAAATAGCTTGAGAAGCTACATGAGAAGCATTTCATAGTATTGAAAAAAACTGTCCACTAACTACTGAATCCTGATAAGCTGTGTTTGTAGGTTCTGTGCCTTGTGTACGTAAATAAAAGGCAGAAACAAATCCTTGTACATTGTGTCAGTTTACCGCAGACCATTACACACTATTTAGGGTGGCTGGGATGTACAAAGACATTGAAGTAAATAAAAAAAAAACATTTAAAAAAATCATAAAATAAAAAATAAAAAAAAAACACAGACAGAAACCAGAGGCAGAAATTAAACCTGCCTTACTGGAGCTGAGCAGCACTGGCACTAAACAAAGTATTAGATGTACCCCCCAGCCAAGATTCCTAAACATCAGCATCATTTTTAACCTCCATGAAATGCCCCATGAGATCCATGTGCCGCTACTGAACACCTTTGATTTTCCCACTTAAAGACACTTTTACACAAAAACGCAAATGCCCATTTATGTACTTCTGAGTTTTCTGGCTCCGTTAATATGTTCCTACCAGCTGAGAGGGAGGAAACTTGTGGTTTTAAACTCAGCCACCACAAAGGAGAGCAGAAGGGCAGTGGGGGTGGAGGAGTGACGATAGCTCGTAATACCACAGACTGGAAATGCATTGTAAGAAAGCTGCCAAACACATGGGTACCACCAGGAGAGTGAAATTAAATTTAAAGGTCAAAGAGGAGAGTATATACCAACATGGCATGAACATTGATATAAATGAGAACTTGTATCTTTACAGACCTGCAGACTATTTGAAGTGCACGGCATGAGGCCTATTATCACTATACTAAACTTGCTTCAGTCCAACTTTGCAGTCTGCTGAGACCCAGCTGATTAAAAGGTTGAGAACCACAACAGTAGACACATTGAAAATACAGCGCCTCTTACCACATGCTTAGAAACTCAATTCAAGTGTGTAAATAAAATCGATTTTACTTGTCTTTACTTTTCATAATGTGTTAGGATGCAATTTATAATACAAGGGTGATGAACACTTTTGGGCTGAAAACTTTTTTTGCTTTTTCAGATTGTGTCTTGACCAAGTGTCTGGGACACATACCCCCAATATTCGGGCATGCTCAAAATGCCATTCCCCATATATACTGATGTAAAAAAATATAAATAAACATATTTTATTCAATAGCTTTGCATAATGTTAGGATTCATCAGTGTTCTCATCAGTTGGAACGCTTGATGGAACGCTAATTACTGTAATGCTGTAACACCAGCACCTCACTTACTCTAAGTCTTTATAACAGCTCTGACTTGCATGGAAAGGTAATGTTAACATCAATACGTCCTGAAACTGCAAAAGTGAAAATAGTCACAGGGGTATTTAACTTACGTTAATGTCGCATTATATTTGATTGAAAACCCACGTGAAATCGTAGATGGTAGTAGCTTTTCTTTATTACATATTTATATAGTTTCCTTTGAAGCTGTATTTGTTTGTCATAAATAGCATTGTATGTTTGATAAAAGTGCACATAGGTTTATTTTCACTACAGTCAGTTTTAATTCAGTGAGTCATTATGGGCAAGAGGAAGGGTGGCAGTTTTAATTCTTGGGCAGCCTAAAAAAAGCGAAAGTAAGCTGAGAGCAGTAGGAGCAGATTTATGGTGTATAATAGCAATGACTGACAAAATCAGGTTTGGGGTTAGGAGTAATCAGGCTCTGTGACGCACGTTGGATTTCTAGACTCAGATCTGAGACAATGCAAAGGTTGTGGATTCAAGTCCCACCAGGTTATAATTGTACTTTAATCCTGTATCTTTGCCATTACAATGCACCCACTCAACTTATGGCTATGACCTTGGTTTAGATGCAGTAATGTAAGAAGAACAAAGTTATGTTTAAGTGGTTGCTGTAATAGCTTTTTTGTCTTCTTCTGCACTTGTTTATCGCTGTTCTGTTTTACCAAGTAGTTTGATAATTTTACAAATAGTTCTGCAGAACAAACATATTTCTAGCACTTCATACCTCTACTTTCAGCTCAAACAGACATTAGATACGTCTATCACCCCCTTAAGTAATGGTGTTTTTCTATATCCACAGTAACACAAAATTGCTGAAGATGAATGAACAAATGAACAATACAGAGCTGCATTAATGCATCATAGTTGTACCTACAGTGTCCTGAATTCTCCATGTTTTATTTCAGTTTCCATAAATCCATTTTTTCCATCATTTGTTCAGCTGTGCACAAACTTCCTCTCCCATTTTTTACACCTTCATATCCTCAGGTTTGTCTCCCTCTACTGAGTTCAGTCCTCAACTCGCTCCATCTGACCATCCCTTGCTTCCTTCATCTCCACCTCCCCCAACCCCACACCCAGCCTAATCTATTCCAGAAGCCTGGCTACCATGGAGAACCCAATAACAAGTGCACATACCTAACAGAGCCAAAAGCAAAATAACACAGAGAGGGGAAAATGAGAGTGGTGGGGGACAGACAGGGAGGATGAATTTTTTTTGTGGGAAAGTGTTTATTCAAAGTCATAGTTCAACGTTACCTCCTTTGTTGTGGTAGTGACCTGTCTTATGTTAGCAGCCTAAGCTTCCTTTAAAGTCTGGAAAGTAATAGGATGAGCCAAGAGGAAGAGGCTGAGCTAGACAGATGGAGACACACAGAAGGGGGAGACACTCCTATTTTGTCTGAAACCTTTCATTTGGACATGCAGGCCAAGCTCATTTTTTTAGCAAGACGCCATTCCATTGAGGGAATGAGTAAACTATGCAGCGAAAACAGCCCAGTTCTCACACTGTTCATTCAGGTCTAAAACCGCTGGTTTGTCACCAATAGAGTTGCATCATATGTCCAAAAGTATGCAGGCACAACAAATTATTATATTCACGTATTTCAGCCACACCCTTTCCTGTTCCATCATGTGCACAAAGTAAGGTCCATGAAAACTTAGACAAGTTATGTATGGGCACACAGTACGACCTGCAAAGACACCTGACTGCAACCCATCTGAACACCTTTGCAATTATTTGGAAAGCCAATTGCAAGCCAGGCCTTCTCATCCAACAATAGTGCTCAGCGTTGTTGTTGGTCTTGCCAGCTTTGTATCGACTTGGCTTAAATTTAAGCTAACACAATATCTAGCCATTTTTCAATTCTCCCAAAGAACCACTGGTTGAGTTTTGATGTTTTATTTAGATCTGCCTGCTATAAGGCTACAAATACTTACATTACATAGAGCTAATAATTTAAATATGTTTATAATGTTTACTTCAGTTAATTGAGCTACATTTTGAGCATATCTAAAGATTGGAGGTGGTGTGCCCCCTCTCCTCAATATACAGTATATTGTGATCACAGCCTTGCTGTACAGTTTAGCATTTCACCTCATTTAGCACACCTAACCCAATTTATCAGCAAATTACCAGGACCTTCTCATGGACTTACTGATGAGATGGTTTGTTTGATGAGAAAACTATTTAAAGTACAGGATTAGAGTGTGACATCTTTGTTCTATTGCAGTCTTGATAAGTGTTGTCCCTGTTTTCCCTCACAAAGGACAGGTTTGCATTAGCTAATTGCTGGTTTACTACCAAAGGTGGATATATCAATGGTTTAAACTGAGCTGTGCTTGTTTATGTTGGGTAACTATGGTCCTAAAGAACTAACAATTTAAATAAGGTGTGTTTTGAATGTGTAAAGATGGGTGTACACCACAAAAAATCTGAACCAAATTGCAGTAGGCTGAGGCAAATAAACAAAACCAAAATCACATGATCAGTGTCTGGGTTAGGGTTAGGGTTAGGGTTAGGGCTAGGGCTAGGGCTAGGGCTTGGGCTTGGGCTACCTTACCGGCTTCGTCGTGCAACATGCAAAAACTCAGCGCAGTGCTGCATTAGTACACTGGCTTTAAAGCGTCCTCACACCTGATGACAATGATTGCTGATTAGCATTGGGATGCTGGGGGATGTAGTTCTCAAAACTACACTGGCGTCGGCCCACACCTTTCTCTGGATAGTTGCAAACCGGCACAGAATATTAACTATAGTAATAATATTTCAACTTACAACCGACCAACACGTGTTGTTTAAAACAAATTTAATGATCAGTTTTTTATGCTGGTTATACTGGTCACTGGTCAGCATTTGTTATATTATGATGATATTATTGCTGGTTTTGAGCAGCATTTGTTGTGTTTTGAACAAGTTTATGTTTGTCACAGACCAGTAGTTATGCTGTTTCTTGCTGGTAATTTGTTGTGTTTTGCACACAAAACCAGCATTAACCATCCAACCTGCAATTAGTTGATTTTGTTCTGTGGTGTTGTTTTCAGCAGGGATTTATTTTCTTATAAAATATTTATGCTTTACTATTACACAGCATATGTTTCAAAATTCAGGTTAAAAACTGGTTGCAGTGTTTATTCCATTGCTGGAAAAAATAAAGACTTATCACTGTTTACCCATTTTGATTTAAATAAAGGTTTACACTCACTCACTTTCTTAACCACTTATCCAATCAGCTTATCCAATTAGGTGCTGGAGCCTATCCTAGCTTTTCAATGGGCGCAAGGCACACAGTAACACCCTGGATGGGGCGTCAGTCTATCGCAGGGCAGACACACATACACACACACACACACACACACACCTATTCACCTAGTCTCCAATTAACCTGACTGCATGTTTTTGGACTGTGGGAGGAAACCGGAGCTCCCGGAGGAAACCCACCCAGACACTGTGAGAACATGCAAACTAAGCACAGAAAGGACCCGGACCACCCCGCCTGGAGATCGAACCCAGGACCTTTTTGCTGTGAGGCGACAGTGCTACCCACAGAGCCACCGTGCTGCCCAATAAAGGTTTAGATTGCTGCAATTTATTGTACATGTGTGAATATGTAATAACCAGCACTTTCATTTTAAAGAGCATGTCAACAATTAATGCACTTTGAAAATATTCTTACAAAATAATAAGCTGTTTGCAGCATTGTGTTTTATTTTATTTATCTTGGCAAAATGTGTTCAATTCACCAAAGCCATTTAAGGGTCCCACTAATGGACTCTCAATTTAAAACATCTTTCTAATAATTTTAATAGGATACAAGTCAAGTGATTGGTTACGTCATGTACACAGTTTCTTTTTTGCAATCTCAGTTCAACGAATCGTTTTTTTCGATATCCATGTAGAAAAAAGGTTAATGACACTGGTCACCTGCGTCTCTTATTGACCTCACCTTGGCGATAACTGCGCTTTATGGTGAGGAACACGTTACTATCGGGAACGAGCCCCGCCCCTCATCCTTCATCCTGGCCGTGCACGCCCCCGCCCCTAGTCCCTCCATCCACCGCAGGTTGGATCTCTGAAGTTGGCATCTCCCTTTTCCTCTGCGCAGATCTCAAACCACAAAACAAAAATTAACTGGATTTTATTCTCTGTGTCATGAAGACAGAGACGATACGATCCGAATCGTTGAGTAAAGCGATGCGACTTGCGGATGCGCTTCTGGAAACGATCTGCGTCTGGAGCGACTGCGGCGATGCGCTCCGTCCTCACACTTCTGATCATGTAAGTTCTCTTTAAAACTCCTCTAAAAGTTTAAAGTAAATCCTATAAAACATGACGAGTATTAACAAAGTGCGTTTGATTAATCTGGTACATGTGGCTTGATATGACATGTAACAGTGGCATACTATATAGCCAGTACGCATTGCTCATGTCTTGTAACTCTGAGTTTTATTCATAACGTGGCTTACAAGGAATGTCAGAAACTCTGTGATGCATGTCTGAACCTCTCAGGAGAAACACCCCAGTCTGCCAGGCTTTGGAGGTTTGGAAAATCTCCCTGTTTCTGAGCGTTCAAGGTTGGCGAGTTTGGGTAAAACTACATATGTTTCACATTCAGGTCAAACATTAAGGGCCAACAGATGTCGAGTTCCTAATATCCAAATATACCCCAATTAGTCTGAGTGTGTGCTCTATGTAGACTATTTCGTAGATATCAGCTCAAGGGCACACTGGCATGCTTTTACCTCTACTAAACTTACAGCTGCATAGTGAAAAATAATCTTGACCCTAAAGTGACTAAATCACAAACAAAGATACACAGAAAGGTTCTGTTAGCTTGATCTGTAATAAACCTCATAAAAAGCTCTAGGGTCTTAGAATGTGAAATTTCAAAGCAACATAATGCAACTAAACAAGTACCAAACAGGACAAATAGTAAGTGTTGCTGGTATCAAAAATCATGGCAGCAATGATGGGGTGATTATTCCAGAAACATATAGTTTGTGTTTGTCTTTTTATCTATGATATACTTTCACACAAAAAAAAAATTCATTACCAAAATAAAATGTAAAAATCATGGTAGTGTTTCATTGACCTGTGCAAAAAGTAACAGTGTTTTAGTGAAAGTTTATAATGACAGAGATTGATGCCACTTTACGAAATTGTTGCAAATGTATCAAAGCACAGCCACATAACTGAAATAACTACATAACATCTATAAGCCATTCTCAACAACAACTACATTATGGTATTTGAAAAGCTTTTGTATTAAAGTTTAGTTGTAAAAAGCAACTTAAATGTTGCAATGTTGTCTGATGACTACTACTACTACTACTACTACTGTATAAACTTCCAAAATGGTACAGGCAGCCATCTATTCAGTGGTACCAGTGTCTGCTCTATAGTCTATACTTTTGTAAGGCAGTGTTACACAACAAGGTGTACCTGTTGGTACACACTTTTTCTTACAAAAAAGTCACTGGATAATCAACCTATTTTGGGAAGTCGTGAAACACAGGCTATAAAACAGATCTTCACCTATGTGATGCCTTTAATAACAAGAAGTCTTAATGAATAATTGGCATCACGGTGGTGCAATGGGTAGCGCTGTCACCTCACAGCACTGGACTGGCAACCTATTCGAGGTGTTTCCTGTCTCTCATTTAATGAATCAGACCCTCTGTGACCCTGACCAGAATGAAGTGGTAGTAAAACAGACAATAAATGAATGAATGAATAAATAAATGGTCCATCATATTCAAAATTTGTATGCAAACACAATCTTTTTATATTTGTGTGTTCTCCTTCTAGATGTGTCCAGATATTATTGCTGTTGTGTAGCCTACTTCAGGTAACTTCCTCTCTGCTATTGGTTTTTATATCCACCCACCACAGAGATCAGAAGTTTATCTACACCAACAAATTAAATACAGATTATACAGATTATTAAATACAGATACAAATTATAAGCCAAGAATTAAAAGAGAAAAAGTATTGAAAATCTGAGGAAGAAAAGCATGAAACATACATTAGGACTGGTAGAATAGTTTTAAGTCTTGATCAAAAATGTCTAACTTGAAGTTATTTCTAAAGCTCTCTGGCAGTCGGTTTGATTTGTGAACAGCACAGAAGTTTAAAACTGTTTCTTTTCATGTTAATCTGATAACTGAGATTCTTCCTGGCTTTAGTCTGATTTAGTATATAAAACAGATCTGATGCTCCTGAACCATTTAATATTTTGTAGACCAGTATTAGAACCTTAAAGTCGATTCTTTAACAAACTATGAGCCGATGCAAAGATTTTAATTGGGGTGATGTGTTTTAGTTCTCATGAGAACCTCTACAGCCGAATAATTTGGATTAAAGTTAAATTGATTTTTGGGAGACCAGTCTAGAGACCATTAAATTGGTCACCTCCACTAGAAAGCAAAGCATAAATGAGCTTCTAACTAAATTAATCTTAATGTAAAATAACCTTACATTTAGCATCCAAAAATTTATTTTTTCAAAACTAGCTACGTTTTTTTTACTAGTACTGCTGTCACCTTACACCAAAATTGTACATCTGACGATACAGTTAACAGTAATGTCAAAAGTTTTTGGACAGATTTCCTCCCATATCTTTTTTTTCTCATTTCATTATGAACAACATTATAAGGGTTACCATTTATAACATTGTAATATACTGTATATATAAATAAACCACATTAAGAATAAATAATTGTTAATGATTCTTACTTTTGATTCTTTATGTGTGTAGGTGCTAGCTGTAGATAATGTTGATTTCGGGGAGCATGTAGAGAATCAAACAGGGGCCCGGGACAGTCTAAGCAGGAAATATCACCGGGTGTATCAGCTCTACAGCAGGACCAGTGGCAAACACGTTCAAATCCTTGGTAGAAAAATCATAGCTACAGGAGAAGATGGTGACAAATTCGGTAAGTTTAACTAACCTGACTTACACAAATAAGAACTGGCAAATTGCAGAACATCTACAGTCTTCAAGGCTATTTACAGACATACATTATGGATTTGCATAAACTGACTTGAAAATTTATATTTATACAACGCCTTAAAAGTATCCAGACCCCAACCTATTTTTACACAAATGGGGGATTTAATCCAAACCGGAAATCTGTATAAATTTCACTAAAAACTTTAGATTTGGAATTAAGTTTCTTATTTTTCTCAATATAGCTTTAAAAAATAAAAAATCATTTATAAATGTGCAGTATATTTTTATAATTGCAAAACTGAACGGCACAGAACAATTTACAAGTAACTGCTATTCATTTTTTAATCCTGACCAGAATGCCAAAAGCATCCTCAGAACATAATACTACCACCACCACACTTTACAATGGTGATGGTGTTACCTGACAGATCTGTCTTTTATATATTTACTCCTCACATACCACTATAAACTTAAGTGTTTAAATATGACATTTAGTAACAATGACTTGTGTCAGTAATTATTGTAAACGCTAGTCTAATTCATTGACTAAGTTTATAGTAGTAAATTGACTTAAGCATTGCAGTTATATAGTTAAATCTTTTTCACTAGGCTGAAATGAGCACTTAGGTGTGTTCACTGCCTTGGTCTTGTATTCATCTCCAGATTTGTGTGTCTCTATGATTTGTTCTTTGACTTGTTTTGAATGTACCTTTGATGTTATTTTGATTTGCTGTGTTTACAATCTCCACCAAACTGATTAAACTAGCCAAGAGATTGGCTATGCATCATTTTGAAGGAAGTAAAAAGGGCTCAATTCCAAATTTCTTACACAAGTGTTGACCATCAACAAATTGAGTTAGTTGGCAAAGTTATGCTGGAGATCAGAGTAAGTTTTACAATAATAAAGGTAATAAACACTTCAGAATTCAGTTGTATTTAAAGGTTTTTGTATTTTTCATTTGATTTAATGAATAAGAAACACACTTTACTATATTAAAATTTTGCAATCCAAGGCAATGAAACAGGGGAGTGAATACTTTATAGGGTACTGTATACATCAGATAGGCCAGATATACTCTAGGACAAAGAAAGCAAGGTCGAACAAGGGAAGTCCTGGTTGACCGCCCATTCATCAATCCATTAATTGATTTCCATTTGCCCAGCTGTATATCATTTGTTCTGAACACAGGGGCATCAAGTCCTACAAAAAAGTACAAGAGGAATTTGGTGGGGGTTTGGTCTTAAATGACCTCCATGTCATTCAAGGACTAGAGAACGAATCTCAAGCCCCGTCCAGTTACAAATGGCTTGTAAGTTCATACGGTACAATTTGGACACTGTAGAAGAGCTTAAAGGATTAAAACTCTTATCAGTCACTTGCACTGATTTAGAAGCGGGAAAAACATGCAGTATTGTTTAGTGCTGATTGATTTTGTCATGATGGTGACATTATTTTAACGGTGATTAGCGTGGATGAGTAACAGTCACTGTGGTGAATAGTTGCAGGTAGGGAGTTGGTTGTGTCTTGGCATGAAACAAAAAATTCCCTGGCAAAGGTTATGAAGGCAAAGTGAGCACATCTTTGGCAAGTCTTTATTCTTGTCTGTCTGTATCTCTTCATAAGCCCAGCTCATGGTGGAGGCTGACAACTTCGGGAGCCAGGTACGAATCCGGGGAAAGGAGACCAACTACTACCTGTGCATGAACCGCCGGGGAAAACTTGTGGGAAGGGTAAGTGAACCACTGAAGCTGTTCTTTATTTTTTAAACAGTTTTCACAACCTTTTTTGACGATGTTAGCTAAAGATTTTTGTATCGTCCAATTTGGTGGATTTTATATCACACTGTATATCAAAAACCTTAATTTCACTTCAGATTTTTCATTCCGGAATAGTTCGAATCGACTAGAATCAATTTACTTTGTAATTTGGAATAAGTTCAGTAAATAAACAAACATACATTTTCATTTTCTGCTGATTTTTCGGTCTTTTTTTTATAATCTCTTCTTCTGATCTGCTGTTGATCAGCTCTGCATCTGTGAACCCTTTAAGAGCATGATTGATGTCTATTTTGAGTAGAATTAGACCATAGAGCATTAAAGAGTATCTAAACTAAATATTGTCAACAAATTAATCAAATCTTTATCAAAATAAAATGATACAGTAAATATACACCGATCAGCCATAACATTAAAACCACCTCCTTGTTTCTACACTCACTATCCATTTTATCAGCTCCACTTACCATATAGAAGCACTTTGTAGTTCTACAATTACTGACTGTAGTCCATCTATTTCTCTACATACCTTTTTATCCTGCTTTCACTCTGTTCTTCAATGGTCAGGACCACCGCAGGTATTATTTAAGAGGTGATATGGTGGTGGTGTGTTAGTGTGTGTTGTGCTGGTATGAGTGGATCAAACACAGCAGCGCTGCTGGAGTTTTCAAATACTGTGTCCACTCACTGTCCACTCTATTAGACACACCTACCTAATTGGTCCACCTTGTAGATGTAAAGTCAGAGACGATCGCTCATCTATTGCTGCTGTTTGAGTTGGTCATCTTCTAGATCTTCATAAGTGGTCACAGGATGCTGGTGGTTGGTGGACTATTCTCAGTCCAGTAGTGACAGTGAGGTATTTTAAACCTCCATCAGTATTGCTGTGTCTGATCCACTCATACCAGTCCAATACACACTAACACACCACCACCATGTCATTGTCACTGTAGTGCTGAGAATGACCCACCACCCAAATAATACCTGCCCTGTAGTGGTCCTGGGAGAGTCCTGACCATTGAAGAATAGCATGAAAGGAGGCTAACAAAGCATGTAGAGAAACAGATGGACTACAGTCAGTGATTGTAGAACTACAAAGTGCTTCTATATGGTAAGTGGAGCTGATAAAATGGACAGTGAGTGTAGAAACAAGGAGGTGGTTTTAATGTTATGGCTGATTGGTGTACAGTTTAAATAAACAATAAAAACGTTGTAGAGGATATACTGAATGTCATGCCGGTATTGGGATTTCACTGGTTCTTGAATGAATAGTTGGACCAATAGTTGACTTTCATGAATTTGAGTACTGCTATGTTTATCACTGGTTTTGACTGGGCCAGTCAAAAATTAAATTAAATTTAAAATTAAATTATTTTTTGTAGTATTACTTAGAAGTCCTTCAAGGTAACTCTTTTCCCATCATCCATCACAACTAACAACTTTCACAAGTAGAACGAGAACTTTTACATTTTTACTGTTCCTGCACTGTTTTGGGACAGTGGTAGCCTAGTGGGTAGAGCTTTGGGCTATCAACCGGAAGATTGGCGGTTCAAATCTTCCAAACAAGCTGGGATATGCGAAGAAAGAATGTTATTGTACTGTACAACTGTATATGTATATATGACAAATAAAGTATATCTATATCTTCTATAAAAGCATATTAAATGTTTTACTTTCTGTTCATAATCTTAAAAAAATGGCATTTGCTCAACAGAAAGCCAGCAGTGTGAATGCAGAGTGTGTCTTCATCGAGATGGTCCTGGAGAATAACTACACTGCCTGGATGTCAGCCCGCTACCTAGACTGGTACATTGGCTTCACCAAAAAGGGACGACCTCGCAGAGGTCAACAAACGCTGCCTAACCAGAAAGATGTGCACTTCATGAAACGCTTTCCTCCTGGAGAGCAGCCAAACCTACAGCACTGCGGCTTTACCACCATAAGCAAGAGAAGCAGAAGGACTCAGAAGAGCACCGCCAATCCTGATCCACGCTGATAAAGTTGTAATGAGGACGTTGTGATCTAAATCACAAAGACTGTGATTAAACAAGCTGACACAGAGGACAGAATAGTGGGACAGGATTCATGATTGTCATACAAGAGGTGGAGGTCAGAATCAGAATAAACGCTGTGTAATCAGACACGACTGGGCATGTGTCCAAGAACTAAACTCAGAGACTCCTGACAAAGGCACACTGCTCTGCAAACCAAAAAAAACCACTTGAGTTCATTGCTAACCAAAATAATGGACAAATGTAGAGATTATTATTTGAAACGTTGGACCATTAACACATCAAAAATACATTGATATATACGTATATATATATATATATATATATATATATATATATATATATATATACCGATCAGCCATAACATTAAAACCACCTCCTTGTTTCTACACTCACTATCCATTTTATCGGCCTTACTTACCATATAGAAGCACCTTGTAGTTCTACAATTACTGACTGTAGTCCATCTGTTACTCTGCATGCTTTGTTAGCCCCCTTTCATGCTGTTCTTCAATGGTCAGGACAGTCAGTGTAGAAACAAGGAGGTGGTTTTAATGTTATGGCTGATATATATATATATATATATATATACAGTGTATCACAAAAGTGAGTACACCCCTCACATTTCTGCAGATATTTAAGTATATCTTTTCATGGGACAACACTGACAAAATGACACTTTGACACAATGAAAAGTAGTCTGTGTGCAGCTTATATAACAGTGTAAATTTATTCCTCCCTCAAAATAACTCAATATACAGCCATTAATGTCTAAACCACCGGCAACAAAAGTGAGTACACCCCTTAGTGAAAGTTCCTGAAGTGTCAATATTTTGTGTGGCCACCATTATTTCCCAGAACTGCCTTAACTCTCCTGGGCATGGAGTTTACCAGAGCTTCACAGGTTGCCACTGGAATGCTTTTCCACTCCTCCATGACGACATCACGGAGCTGGCGGATATTCGAGACTTTGCGCTCCTCCACCTTCCGCTTGAGGATGCCCCAAAGATGTTCTATTGGGTTTAGGTCTGGAGACATGCTTGGCCAGTCCATCACCTTTACCCTCAGCCTCTTCAATAAAGCAGTGGTCGTCTTAGAGGTGTGTTTGGGGTCATTATCATGCTGGAACACTGCCCTGCGACCCAGTTTCCGGAGGGAGGGGATCATGCTCTGCTTCAGTATTTCACAGTACATATTGGAGTTCATGTGTCCCTCAATGAAATGTAATTCCCCAACACCTGCTGCACTCATGCAGCCCCAGACCATGGCATTCCCACCACCATGCTTGACTGTAGGCATGACACACTTATCTTTGTACTCCTCACCTGATTGCTGCCACACATGCTTGAGACCATCTGAACCAAACAAATTAATCTTGGTCTCATCAGACCATAGGACATGGTTCCAGTAATCCATGTCCTTTGTTGACATGTCTTCAGCAAACTGTTTGCGGGCTTTCTTGTGTAGAGACTTCAGAAGAGGCTTCCTTCTGGGGTGACAGCCATGCAGACCAATTTGATGTAGTGTGCAGCGTATGGTCTGAGCACTGACAGGCTGACCCCCCACCTTTTCAATCTCTGCAGCAATGCTGACAGCACTCCTGCGCCTATCTTTCAAAGACAGCAGTTGGCTGTGACGCTGAGCACGTGCACTCAGCTTCTTTGGACGACCAACGCGAGGTCTGTTCTGAGTGGACCCTGCTCTTTTAAAACGCTGGATGATCTTGGCCACTGTGCTGCAGCTCAGTTTCAGGGTGTTGGCAATCTTCTTGTAGCCTTGGCCATCTTCATGTAGCGCAACAATTCGTCTTTTAAGATCCTCAGAGAGTTCTTTGCCATGAGGTGCCATGTTGGAACTTTCAGTGACCAGTATGAGAGAGTGTGAGAGCTGTACTACTAATTTGAACACACCTGCTCCCTATGCACACCTGAGACCTAGTAACACTAACAAATCACATGACATTTTGGAGGGAAAATGACAAGCAGTGCTCAATTTGGACATTTAGGGGTGTAGTCTCTTAGGGGTGTACTCACTTTTGTTGCCGGTGGTTTAGACATTAATGGCTGTATATTGAGTTATTTTGAGGGAAGAATAAATTTACACTGTTATATAAGCTGCACACAGACTACTTTTCATTGTGTCAAAGTGTCATTTTGTCAGTGTTGTCCCATGAAAAGATATACTTAAATATCTGCAGAAATGTGAGGGGTGTACTCACTTTTGTGATACACTGTATATATATATAATCTTAGGAATTATGCAACAGTTCTTTTTATGTGACTGAATATTTGAAACACATCTTCGTGGGTTTTTGAGTTTTTGCATTCATTTATTGTGATACAGCATTGTCTGTTTTACCACCGCTTCATCCTATTCAGGGTTGTAGTGGGTCCAATTTACTGAATGAAGGGCAGGAAACACCCTGAACAGGTTGCCAGTCCATCACAGGGCAAACACACATACATAAATTTACACACACTCATACCTAGGGGGACTTTTATTATCTCTAATTAACCTGATTAATTGTCTTTAAACTTGTGGAAGGAAACTGGAGCACTTGAAGGAAACCTACACAGACAAGGGGACAACATGTAAACTCCACACAGAAAGGACCCAGACTGCTCCACCTGGGAATTGAACCCAGGATCTTCTGTGATACACCAAGTAGATAATACTAATGTGATATGATAATGTATATGTGATAATAATAATGTGATTATGATTGACTACAGCGGGTGACTTCACTGTGCCTTTATAAATAGGGCTAGTTTGACTGTATCCAATATCAGCTACTCGGATAACAGGGCAGCACAGTGGCTAGCGTTGTTGTCTCTCAGCAAAAAAGGGCCTAGAGGTGCACAATTCCCAGGGTCCTTTCTTTGAGAACTTTGTATGATCTCCTTGTGTCTGGGTGGGTTTCTTTTGGGTGTTCTGGTTGCCTCTTAAAAGTCCAAAGACATGCAATCATGCCAATTGAAACTAAATTGTGTGTGTCTGCCCTGTGATGGACTTGCACCTGTTTGGGGTGTTTCCTTCCTGCCTTTTGCCCAATTAATCAGACCCACCTTCACCCTGGCCAGGATGAAGTGGTAGTAAACACACAGTGAGTAAATGAATGGATAGTGGTCTGTTTGCCAAGCTTATACAAAAACATAAAGTGTCTCATTATTCTGAGTGGCAATTTGTCTGGATGACCAGATGGTCAATCCAAGACCACCAAAAAAAGACTACTGGAGCGTAAGTGACACTGTACAAAGCCAAGAAAGCTTTACATCACTATGGCCCTGTAAAAAGAGATTATTGTAAACATAGAAGGCTTAGATTGACTGAAGTTTTTTGCAGATCACACAGACAAAGTAAAAGCAGGATCTGAAAACATTTTGTCTAATGAATTATCTAGGCTTAAGTATCACAACCAACACACAAGCATACAGAAAGCTTCATATTATTATGGGCAGAAAAGTCTTCAGCTGTAGGCAGTCACAATCATGTATGAGGAAGTATGAGGTAAAGAAGTATGTGTTCCAGTTATTGTCACAGAAAAAGTTAGTTGCAGGAATCTTTAAAATCTCTAAGCTACCATAACATGAATGTCCCTAAATGTATGTAAACTTTGACATCAGGTAATCATGTAAACATGGGCACCACCCTGATCCGGTAGAAATGCTAATGTACAGTTAATGTAGTTACTCTGATGTGTCTCACTGTTACTGGGGCTGAAAGGAAAAATAAATGATAAAATATTTTCATACAGGTTCATATTAAATATATTTATTTAATTATTGTCTTGCCGTGTGTCTGAGTCTTTTATTTGAACTATACGTACAATATTACTACTATTAATGATAATATTGTTATAGATCATTATAATAATATTAATTACAATGCCTTATTGTTACTGACAATACTTTGTTATTCCCACTATTAATACTACTACTATTAATAATACAACCCCAAATCAGAAAAAAATTGGGACAGCATAGAAAATGCAAATAATAATAAAAACACAGAGTTTCTTACATTTACTTTGTCTTTTATTCCATTGCAGGCAGGATGAACCTGAGATATTTCATGTTTTATCTGCTCAACTTCATTTCATTTATTAATACACATCAATTCCTGCATTTCAGGCCTGCAACACATTTAAAAAAAAGTTGGGACAGTAAAGCATTTACCATTTTGGAATGTTGCCATTCCTTTCCACCACATGTAAAAGACGTTTTGGCACTGAGGATACCAAATGATTTAGAGTTTCAGGTTTTATTTTGTCTCATTCTTCCTGCAAACACGTCTTAAGATGTGCAACAGTATGGGGTCGTCGTTGTCACATTTTTCCTTTCAAAATTTTCCACACATTTTCTATTGGGGACAGGTCTCGACTGCAGGAAGGCCAGTTCAGTACCCATACCCTCGTTTTCCTCAGCCATGCCTTTGTAATGTGTGCAGCATGTGGTTTTGCATTGCCTTGTTGAAAATGCATGGACGTCCCTGGAAAAGATGACGTTGTGCTTTAAGATCTCCATGTACTTTTGTGCATTAATGCTGCCATCAGAGAAGTGTAAATGACCTTTGCCAATGGTACTGACACAGCCCCATACAATGACAGACCCTGGCTTTTGGACTTGTTACTGATAACAGTCTGGATGGTCCTTTTCCTCTTTGGAAATTTGAACCTGCATTTGAGCACAAGTCCATTTTTTCCACAAAAAAAAAGAAAACCTAGAATGCTGATTCATCTGACCACAATACACGTTTCCACTGTGTGATGGTCCATCCTAGATGCCTCAGAGCCCAGAGAAGTCGATGCCGCTTCTGGACATGGTTTACATAAGTCTTTTTTTTTGCACAGTGAAGTTTTAAGTGGCATTTGTGCATGTAACTCTGTATTGTAGAGCTTGACAAAGGTTTGCCAAAGTAATCCCTCACCCATGTGGTTATATCAGCTATTGTTGAGTGGAGGTTCTTGATGCAGTGCCGTCTGAGGGATCGAAGATCACAGGCGTTCAGCATAAGCTTGCGCTCTTGGCCTTTACGCACTGAAATTCCTCCTGATTCCTTGAATAGTTTAATGATATTATGCTCTGTAGAGGGAGAAATATGCAAATCCCTTCCAATCTTTCTTTGAGATAGATTGTTTTTCATCGTTACAATCATTTTCTCACACATTTGTTGACAAACTGGAGATCCTCTGATCATCTTTGCTCATCAAAGACTCAGCCTTTCCTGGATGCTGCTTTTGTACAAAACCATGATCGCATCATTATTTAGTTTTTACACCTCATTACTAGCTGAATTTCCCCTGTCCCAACTGTTTTTGAAAAGTGTTGCAGGCCTGAAATGCAGGAATGGAGGTATATTAACAAATGAAATTAAGTTGAGCAGATAAAACATAAAATATCTTGAGTTCACACTGTCTGTAGTCAAATGAAATACAAAGTAAATGTAAGGAAAACTGCATTTTTATTTTATTTGCATTTCCCATACTGTCCCAACATTTTCTGATTTGGGGTTGTACTAAAACTACCACTAATATAATACTAGTTCTGAAATAATAATAATAATAATAAACAACAATACCAGCAGTAGTAATAATAGTTTGAACAAAAAAATTAATAAAAGCAGACACATATAACAGGGTTGTAATTTTTTGCCGGGTTGTACACCATGACTTTGATTTGGTCACGTCTTGAAATTCTTTATGAGTTTATTGTGTTTTACAAATTCTACACAACTTTTCTACTTTTATGGCGTGTGATCACTGCAAATATCAAGCCTACAGTGGTTAAGTGTGTGTGTGTGATGTCTTATAGGTGGTTCTTTAAGGTTCTGGGTTAATCAAGTGTAGTGCATCTATAAAGTTAAAAATAGAACACTTCTTTTAAAGGAAAAACATGTCACTAAAATATGAGGATGAATTGAGGCGTGTGTGTGTTGCAAATTAATGGGGGTTAAAGGTGTACTGAGTGAATTTCCAGCAATATAACACATTAATCTTAAATTCAGTCATAAATTCAAATTTAAAAACACATTTTACCAGAAGCTGGCTTAAGCAGCACCTAAAAAATCATCTCGAACATAAAAGTGGAAGTTTGACATGTGTGTGTGTTTAAGGATCAAGTCCTTTAGCTGCATTCCTGTAATATTAGAGATCATCCTTCTGTCTGCAGACTTGATTTCCATCCTCCCTTTGCAACACCCACACATCATTTACACCATACACATCTTTTCATTCATTCAGGCTGCATAGTGGCTCGGTGGGTAGCACTGTCACCTCACAGTGGAAAGGTCCTGGGTTTGATTCCCAGTTGGAGCAGTCCAGCTTCTTTCTGTGTGGAGTTTGCATGTTCTCCCTGTCTGTGTGGTTCTCCTCCAGGAGGTAACTTACTGCTATTACAGCCTTTGCTCTTCTGGAAATGTTTTACACAAGATTTTGTACCGTTTCTGAGGGATTTGTGTCAAATTTGACAAAAGAACATTTGTGAGGTTGTGTGCAAATACTAAATGAGAAGGCCTGACTGATGTTCATCTCAAAAGTGTTCATAAAGAGGTCATGACTACACTCATCAAACCATGCCCGAATGCAGAGTGACAGTCATGCTGAAACAGGAAGTAAATCCAAAATCCAGACACAAATATATCTGGAATTCCGAACATTTAAACATATACACTCTTGTAGAGTTGGTGCTTGCATAGCCTTTTCTAAGATGTTTTTAACTGGATTCTAGAATGTAACTGGTGGGATAGAACTAGTCAGTACAAACCAGTAAAACATTTCAGACCTTTACTTCTTCCATCTTCCATCCAGTTCAGGGTAATACACAGTTACCCACCATAACCATCACTTTCAGTTGCCTACTATAACAACACAAACATTGCGTATGGCATTGCGTATGGCACTAGTAGCCTAGTGGTTAAGGTACTGGACTAGTAATCAAAAGGTCACTGGTTCAGGCCCCACCACTGCCAGGTTGCCACTGTTGGGCCCTTGAGCAAGGACCTTAACCCTTGATATCCTTTTAAGTTTGGAATTCTGTACTGTGTTGAATTTCTCCTCTACATTTGTTGATCATCCTGTTCCATTATTTATGATTTAATAACAACTTAGAAGTTATTGTAGCTACCAGGATTTAAGATATTATTGGGTTTAAAGACAATTAAATGAGAAGTGACCTTGTGTGGCTTAACGGTAAGAGCCACATTGTTGGTAACAGCGGTGCCCGAGTTTCAGAGGTTTGCTTTCTGAATTAAACTCACAGATACACAAGTCGCATGGCGTTGCATTAACCTAATGAGGGAGAACACATAAATGCACCCTTAGTGTCAGAAGGTAGGGAAGGTTGCATCAGAAAGGCTATCTGGTGTAAAAACTGTGCCAAATGAGATATGCAGACAAATAATCTGCAGGAGAATTCATTCATAATAAAGGCCACAAAAACATATATATACATCAATAAATGTAAATGATTGCAACAAGTATATACGCACAACTTAACACTCCTTCACAGTCAAATACTTTTATTCATATTAATAATGTTTTTTTTCCTTTAAAAAATCTTTTTAATATACAACACCATTTTTAGACAAGACATTTCTGTTTACAACTAATTTATCAATCCGTTAGGGGTCATTTGGAACCTAGACAAACTGACAGAAAAAGAGAACAAGACGGAAGAGATAATGCTCAAGCTAGCAGGGAAATGGAGAAACAGAAGAGACACAGAATTTGAAAAGAGAGAACTATGTTTTTTAAGTACATCACAAAGAAAAGATTTCCCAAATAAAAAAAGAAAAGCATTAAAAAAAAATAAGAAATAGGGCTTGACCGTCTCTACTGTCCCAACATTCAATTCATTCATGCAAATACAGTCCTCACACAAAATTCACTTCCTCTGGTTTCTTCTTTTTTTCCACCAAAAATGAGAAACAGAACTCATGATACATAAATAGTCCTTGGGCCCAAAGAAGGGGGGCAGGTTGTTTTGGGTTGGGGAAGGAGGGGGGGTTGTTAGGCAGCCGTCACACGGACGCAGGGACAGGGCTATGTGCTCTTCCTCAGTAACATCCCTCTTTCCAACTTCATCATCAACAGTGAGGGAAACATAGGGGAGGTGTGTGTATGTGTGTGTATGTTGGAGAGGGTCATAATGAAATGGGTGAATGAGTGAAAGATGGAGAAGGATGAGGCAAGGAGTGAGGTGGCGTTCCTCGACCTCTGATCCTGGCACACAACCAGAGAGACTTGGTTATCAGGACAGTCCCCGCAAACACACTCACACTCTGCATACGTGAAAGACCACCCTGTTAACACACAGAGTTAGGTAATGCATTACACAAGTTTCAAGTGAATTTGATTAGCTATTTAATAAATCTGTAAAGTAAGTGCTGATGAGGAGCCAGTGTTAGCACCAGCTGTTAAATATTATACTGACTGACTAATCATAGATTTACTTTGACTTCAGAAGGAATCTGGAAAGAATGTGTGGATACACTGATGAGCCAAAACATTATGACCACATAATTAATGTGCTGTAAAAACCACTGTGACCCACTGAGCAATAGACTTAACAAGACTTCTGTACTATGGACAAACGTATTGGAAGAGACTTCTCAATTATTAAATATGGGTGTTTTATTCAGTCCAATGCCACAGGTTTATAAAACCAAGCACCTAGTCATGCAGTCTGCCTTTACAAATATTGAATAATTAATTCTAAAGAGCTCACCAAGTTTAAGCGTGGTACTGTAATCCGATACCACCACTGCGACAAATCAGTTTATGAAATGGCTCTCCTCCTAGATAATACACGATCAACTGTGAGTTGTCCTATTGCAAAATGGAAGCGTTTAGATACCACAGCAACTCAGCCATAATGTGGCAGGCAGATCATATACAGTTAAAGAGCAGGGTCGCTACGCCAACACCCTGCTGACTTAAAAACTGCGTTCCAAAACTCTTCTGGCATTAACATTTACACAAAAATTGCGCGCTGGGAGCTTGCATGCTGAGGCATGGCTGGGCAGCTGCATGTGAGCCTTACATCACCAAGCACAATGTCAAGTGTCAGAAAGAGTGGTGTAAAGCACGCCACCACTGGACACTGGAGCAGTGGAATCGTGTTCTGTGAAGTAATGAATCACGCTTCTCTATCTAGCAGTCTGACAGACGAGTCTGGGTTTGGCAAATGCCAAAGGAACGTTACCTCCCTGACTGCATTATGCCAACTGTAACGTTTGGTGGAGGAGAGAAAAGATAAACTTGACTAGCCTGCACAGAGCCCTGACCTCAACCCAATCAAACACCTATGGGGATTGCAAGCCAGGCCCTCTTGTCCAAAATCAGTGTCTGACCCTAGAAAAGTACTTTTGGATATATGGGGACAAATTTGCACAGACACACTCCAAAATCATAGAAAGTTTTCTCAGAAGAGTGGAAGCTGTTGCAGCTGCAAAGGAGGCAACTCTATATTAATTCTGTAAGCATAATGTGTAGAGACCACAATACTTTTGTCCATATAGTTTATCTGGTACCAGGATGTTACCCACATGTCCTTCAACTTGTGTACTTTGCAGCATGATCTACAGTGCATCTCTTCCATGGGTAAACAATGAATACCATGCCATAGTGAGTGCTTTCAACTTTGGGCACTGGTCTGCGAATACACAGCCACATATTGGGGAAGGGGGTTGTGGAGTATGGTCATAATGTTTTAAGTGCCCACACTAACCCCTGTCCATTATTGAAAGCGCCTACTATGGGCACACAGGCTTCTACACAGGACTCCTGTTTTCTCGAAATTCATGTAAACAGCTCCAGGATCCACCTCACAACATATAAAAATTTAAGACCCAGCTAGTAACGTCCTGGTACCACATTCCACAGAACCACTTCAGATGTCTTGTGGAGTCCATGACAGAGACATGTTGTGTGGAGGTTATGGCAGTGGTGTTCTTCACCCACACTTCATCAGCTGATTCCTTATCACATGACAGTTTATTAGAGTTGTATCTCTTGCATGTTAGAGAACAAATGGTGTGTGTACTATCCATTACCTGCTATCTAGATATGTAGGTGTACGTGCGTGAAGGTGATCGCCCCTCCATTTGCCCGTTAGCTGACACATTTAGAAAATCCCAGATGAGGATGGTGTCGTCATGGGAACTGCTGATGATCTGGAACTCATCAAACTGCAGCCGAAACACTCGGCCAGAGTGCTCCTAAACACACACACACACACACACACACAGGTTAAAGATTGTAGTCCGAGCTAATGGTGGGAACAGAGCATATGGGATGAGTGTGTGTTGCCTGTTCACTCACCACCAACGTTCGCAGACACAGAGTGCTGGCCGGGGCTCTTGGATCCAGAGCAGCCTGCAGGTCCCATACTTTAATTTTACTGCAACACAAAGCAACCACAGCATATCAAATGCTACACAGTCACTAGCTAGACCGACATTGCCCCAGGATCCTGATCAATAGCTAGCTATTTCAACTATAGATAAAGCACTCCTGTCATACCATTTAGGAGCCCAAACTAATATGGCTAGTACTTCTGCAAGCCTTTTACCTTTAAGCAAAGAAGCAAACCTTTGGGAAAAGTGGAACGGTAATTTTGAGATGACTCCTTGATCACATTTAGCATTTTTTCAAAAGCAAGTGCTAGTCATCAGGCCAGACTATATTAGATAAACATGTACTCTAAGGATGGTAATAATTAACCAGTTGTCTGTTAACCCAACAAAAAAATTGTTTGATTAACATTGTTAAAAATGTTATATAATTTCCTTTCCTACAGCTGATGCTTGCTTTGAACTCAGAGAAGCACTTTGTTAACCTGGGAATCACCTTCACCCACCCTAAGTGCTCAGAGCCAGCTAGTTGCTCAAACACATTCAAATAAAATGCTGCTGTTCTAATCCGATCAGAAATACTTTGTGTTTATATTATTTAAAATCATGAACCTCTAAACACTGAAAAAACAAACGGAAGCTGTTTAGTGTATGTATGGAGTCAAGCATCTCTGAGGACTGACATCAATGTTAAGCTACAAGACCTGGCAATTGATGTCCTAATTCCAAAGGTGTTTAGTAAAAGATTGACATCAGAGCTCTGTGCGAGCCTCTGGAGTTTCTCCACTCCCAGCTTGTCAAACCATGTCTTTAGGGAGCGTAACAGAAAAGAGCCTTGCCCAAACCGTAAAATAATTGTTTTTATACACCTGCTGTTATGTCCTATGGGTAAAAAACCTGAACCCAAATTATAGGACAGGATGTCCACAAACTTTTGACCGTATGGTGTGGGTGGAGAAAGTTAGATACTTTGGAAAAACGAAAACAATTCTAATTCTCACCCATCATAAGCTCCACTGACAATTCTTTTGTTATCGAAACGAATGCAGCGAACCAGCTCTTCATGTCCTTCCAAAACCCGCAAACAGGCCCCACATTCGATATCCCATAGCCTGCAGACAAAACAACAGGGGGCGAATATTAAATTCATTTCAAAGCCAGAGACTCCAAATGACACTGAACAAGCACAGCAGGCTCTTTTGAAGCAGACATAATTTCATTACACCTAAGAGGAAAGTGATAGGATAAAAAAAAAGTTGGATGGATAGATCATACAAAGTATTTATCCACAGCCACAATTCTCATTATAACCAACCTGATGGTGTTGTCTGAGGAGCCGCTAACCACCAGCCGGTCTCTGTACTGTAGGCAGGCGATCCCACGCTTGTGCCCATTTAGAGTGCGTACAAACTCACAAGTGCTTGTGCTCCAAACCTACAAAGACAAAATCAAATCATACAAATTAAAACAATCAGATGTAAGAAACATGCATAATGGAAGACTTGGTGTTTCTGTGATTTACACAACTATCCTTTTCTGCTACTGGATGATTAAAACACGTAGATGTTTGTCCAAGGAAAATTATTTTACATATTGTAGTTCGATTTATGGATTAAGCAAAGTGGGATCATCTAACTGCACATAAAAAATCCTAGACTGCCCTGCCTGATTATTCAGGGAATGTTTGGAGAGGATGGGAGTTTTTTTTTTCTCCTATGCAGAATTATTTGGCGGGTTTCACAGGGCCATGCTTTCCTGGAATCCTGAAAATCCAGTGTCTGGGAGACACAAGGGCAGGAGACAGAAAGTGAGGGGAAACGATACACCACAGTCTAGCAGAACTGAAATCTGGAGAGTCTCAATGAACGCAGTTGTTTAAAAAAAAAAAAAATAGTAAATAAAAAAAAAACACTGCTGATGTACAACGCCCTCTGCTGAGCAGGACACATATGCACACAACATTTTTTACTATTGATTGTAATGCAGTTAGTATGAGAACACATTCATTCACCACGCTTGAGAACTAATTTTTACGAAAGCACAAATTACAAAAACTAGTCTACCTAATGGCAGATTTTGGGAGTTATAATCTACTTATATAGGGGAGGAAAAAGGCAAAGACTCAGTAAAGTGAGAGCAGGCTATATCAGTTACTTTACTTGAAATTTGTGTCAGGAGTAGAGTCGTTTCCAAATTTATCAAAGGCTTTTTGTGTGTCAGGCCAAGTGAAGTTGGCGAGGCCCTGTGTTCGGTAAAAGACACAGAAATTATGAAATGCTTTTATCCAAAGTGACTTTCCAATTGAGTTCAAATCAATACAAACCATTGAAGTTTGAGGACCTTGAAACTTTCTATTAATGGTGCAGTACTTTAACTGCTGATCTCGTCCTGCCCTCGCTAACATGGTCTGTGCCATTCAGCCTCTTAAGGAGGAATGGCCAGTGCCACTAGGTATTTGCAAAGATGGCAGAGCCTGTTTTTACCTTGTTAAAGAAGATGTGGGCAATAAAAAAAGTGCAGCCTTTATTTTATTAAATACACAAAATATTTAATCACATCGTTGATTAAAGTGCTAATTGCTCTAAATGAGTTTCCTACATTAGTTCACAAATCACTGCTAAACAAACTTCCAGCTACCACAATCCTTATTTAGTTTGGTACCAAACAGCAAGAATGGACTGACCTTAATGGTGCGATCACCGGAGGCAGAAACGATGTACTTATCATCGAAGTCCACTACGTTGACGGCAGCCCTGTGACCCACGAGCACACGCCGCAAGCTGATATCAGTCGGCGAGGCCATATCCCAAACTGCAATGGAGCGATCTTTGGAACAGGTCACCATCAGACCGTTACAGAAGCGGAGGTGCAAGACTGCTTCATTGTGGTGAATTAAAGTATTCAACACTTCCCCCGTGTTCACGTCCCACACCCTAGAATAACAAAATGTAAGCGTGTGGAAGAAAAGGGGAGACGAAACAAAAACAATTCCTCCAGTCACTACTCAGTCAAAGCTAACACATGATACAGAAACAAATGTGAGAGAACAGGATTAAAGAGGAAGAAAAACATGGACTAACCGCACAGTGGAATCAGAGGAGCCAGTAACAATGACTCGCTCGTCATACTGCAGGCACAGAACAGACCCGGTGTGGCCCGTCAGAATCTTTAAACACTCCAACGACTGCTTATCCCAAATCTGAACACACAAACATTTCACACCAACCAATCAAAATGTTGCTTATTTGAATTTATACAAACATTCACTATGAAATTATTCTCATACACTTATACTATTAGTCATGTAGGGCTCTGGTAGAATGTGTACAGGCTTAAATAAAAACATTTGGACATCCCTGGTCAATGTCTTAAATTTTCAAAATCTAAAATATGGCATTTTCTGCTCATTTCAGTGCACAATTTTTATCGGCTGAGTTTAACATACTGGTTGTACAGGCATGTCCGGTATCACCAGCCACAGCCAATCATGTCCTGGCCAGCCGACAGCACAGCTGAGATTCAAACCCAAATCTCAGCGATGGTGTGATAGTGTAACAGACCACTGCGCCACCCAGGCAGTGTTAACTTATTGTCAGTTTCCTGAATTAAAATGAAATTAAGTCACCAGAATGAGCAACAACAAAAAGGATGTTCTCTGACAGAGGGAATTCAGTGCATGGCAGTTATTCAAGTTTTTTTATGTTTTAAAGGTGCAAAATATGCAAAACACATACCTTGGTGTAAAAAAAAAAAAAACTTGGACCCCTAAGCAATAATTCAGTAATACAGTCTGACAAAACTAGTTCCCTTAAATAATCTATATTTGGATTGATGTTAGAAGGAAACTGCAACTGTTAAGTGCAGCATGGGATTCATATTTGCAGCCAACAAATACAAACAAATTTCTTGAAGACGTTCACATATTTCAGGATGACAATGCCCCCACACAAGAATAGCATGAGAGTAAAGTCAAGCACCTTCTAAAGCAACAAATTTAAATGATGGAATATTTATGGGAAGATCTGAGGCTCGGAATGCTTAGCTTAATTATTCCTCAAAGAACTGGAAGATTTCATTTTTGAAGAAGCTCAAACATAGCAACACAATTCATTTAAAACTTATGTGAAAGTATCCAAAAAAAAAATCAATAAAAAGGTGCACTCCTCCTCATTTTCCTCCCGGTATTATGCTGTATGACGTACTATTATTTTTTCCTTCTTCTTCAGATGTACTTTGTCTACTACTACTACTACAGTCAGCATTTACTCAGTGGTTTTTTGGTAGGGCTAACAATTTTTAACAGATAAGTTCCAGTGAGTGCAATATATGTCAATGTGGATCCAAACTTAATGGTTAGGAGTACCTCCTAACAAGGGTCTAGCTCACCTTGATGGAGTTGTCTCTGAGGCCACTGATAATTTTGTCGTCGTCATACTGCAAGCAGTAGACCCCTTTACTGTTCTCGGACCTGCACTGGATCCTCTGAAGGTTGTGCCTTCCACAGCGCCAGTTTGCTTCAATTGTCTGTAGAAAAATTTTTTGTGAGTTGTCCATTTTTTTGCATTTTATTTGGATTTTTAACATCACATGTTTTACACCCTTCGGTTACATCCAGGACAGAAACGGTAGTTACTCATTACACAAGATTCTTCATTTCACAAGGTTATATCGAACACAGTCACATTTTGTATCTCCAATTCACCTCGCATGTCTTTGGGTTTATGTTGCACTGACAGATGAAAAAAAACACACACTTTACACACACACACTTTACACACACACACTTTACACACACACTACACTCACGCACACGCACACACACGCACGATAAGGAAGAAAGAATATAATGTTCTGTGCTCACCTCAATGTCCTGTATAATTTTCGGGTAAAGAGAATGGTAGTAGGAGTTGGGTGGGACTTCTGTAGTGCGGTTCTTAAACAAATACTTTTCCCTGTTGGTTGGAAAAAACAGTCATATCAAGCCAACTATTAGGCCACAACAGTCATAAAACACAGCATGTGAACACACCACGTTCTGGTCAACGGAAGCCGAAACTGAAAACCACATCTTGTCGGGAAAAAAAACTGCACATCCTTTTTTTTTTTTTTTATAAAATTTGAAAGCATGGCAAAATTTATCATGATTACTTATTTTGCTTAATGACAAGCTAACAGCCCAAACATGCCAACATATCTGAATTAGAATTGGCTAAAATTTATGATGTGTAAATCTATAATTTTAAACTAAAAATGCTTTAATGACTGGTGGTAGAGTTCAAGATGCTCTTACAAGAATCTTGCGATTAATAAATGTTGATGTAATAATATTTTTAACTACTGTGTGAAATTACAAATGTGTTTGGACTGCTCTCATTAGGGGTCATAATGGGGGAATCATTCAGTTTAATCTTGCCCCATCCTGAATATCCTCCCTTTTTACACAAACAACCTGCATGTCCTCTCTCACTGCATCCAAAAACCTACTCTCTGGCATCCTATCCTCCTCAGCACCCTTCTCCCCCACAAAACTCTCATACCTCCATTGCACAAGCCCATCTCACTTTCCTAACTTTACCTCTAAAACATGCTACCTGCACTGTCCTTTAAACAAACGGATTCCTAATCTTGTCTATACCCCTTTACTTTAGGTAATGTTGAGAAAATGTCAGTTTGTTGTGTAATATTTAAACTTCAACTCGGGTTTCTGCTTTGTTTACGCTGCATTTCGTAAGAGCTGACACTGGAAACCAGTCCAGGTGACCTACAGGTATATGTTACCGTTGTCTGTATCAATAGATGACAGAACAACATATTTAACTAATCCAAATTTTAAAGCATGGTTAAAGCGTCATCATGACTTCTCACCACTGGTGTCTCTCGGAGAGACCCTTCCAGAGAGGGTCTGTGCGCACCATGCGCTCGATTAGCTTCTTCCACAGCATACCCTCCGAAATGACGCGCTGCCACTCCTTACATACCAGCTCAGCTGAACACAGCGACCGGGCATCCAAAAACGACAAAATGTTCTCTGCTATGTGGTCCAGCCCCTGAGCTGTATTACAAACACATGGTAAAAGCCAGTGGTCAGAAAAACCCATGGCAAATTGAAAACATGTAAATTAGAAAAATGTTACTTTAATTTCACTTCGCCCAATCCGAACATATCCAACTCACAGTCTTCAGCTTATGTACAAAACACATCCAGCCTAAAAGGTAGTCAGTGTTGCAAGGTGTCTTCCTATTTAACTTTTCTTAATTTAGACACAGACATTTATGTTTGTAAAGCACCTGACAAGTCTAGGCTGAGTAAATGCATTAGAACGCTGCCTTATGAGTGCCTCGAATAAATTTAATTTACATTTTAGAAAAAAAATAGAAAAGTTATTTATGCACACTAAATAAATAAAATCAGACAGATGAAGAGCAAATAAATGAATGTTCTTGTACATTATGTATTTCTGCTGATTTCTAACAAGCATCTATTCAAGCCCCAAAGTCATTTCTTTAGCTCTTGGTCTGAAATGGTCCACAAAGTGTCCACAAGTACTTCCTCAGAATACTGCATTTCCCCCCCAAAAGCATGCAGAAGGTGGCTTGGCATCTCTTATCTGCTCTAATATAGGTGTGAGTGATTACCTGTAAAAGATTGCTACCTTGTACTCCTGTGTGACACTAACCCTGACAAAGCATCACACTGGGAGCCAACTGCAAACACTGGGTGCAACGCACATCTAGGGGCAGTTCAAAGCAATCAATCCACCTTTTGTTTTGGGGTGTGGAAGGACACCTGAGTGGAATCCCACAAACAAATGCCAAAATTCTCACAGAGGAGCACAGGCAATAATGGAATCCAAGTTCCCAGGACCCTAGGGCTAGCATACACTCTAACTGCATAAGCTAGCTCAAAATTTTTGCACCTTTCTTATTTAAATGGCACACCTACACCTCGCAAGCGGCACATGAGCCAGGGGAAACCGAATGAGACCAACTAATATGCATCTTCATTCTGCTGTTAGATGTTGTGTGCACTCATGATTCATACTTGAATTGAGGGAAGACTTGACACCTGGACTTTGTAGAACCCACTGAGCTTAAATAGACCATTTCTAAACAGCTTTCATTTAATTAATGGATGAAACACCTTCTTGATGAAAATGGAATGCGTGTGTGTGTGTGTTATACCTGGCAGTGCTGTGATGAAGTCCCTTTGAAGCATGGGTTTGAGGTAAGAGTTAATGTGGCCGTGCTGATAGTGGCACATGCGTGAAATCAGATGCTCCACAAACTCCACTTGGTCTGCTTCAGACCACTGGTCAAACAGCTGGATGCAAACGTCCTTCTCTTTTTCGTAGTTGCCCTCGGACGGCCGCTTCCTTGAGCCTGACAGGGGACCGTTACTGATCTGGTAACAAACAATCATACAAAACTGTTAACAATCTAGCCAGAACAGAAGATCTTTGTTTGCAAGACCTTAAAGCTGAAAAAATGAATAAAATGGGTAGAAAAAAAAAATATGAGATGAACTGTGGGTGTGGCTGCTTGATTTCATCACCGAAATTTATGACATTTCCCAGACACAAATCATATTAAAAGAACAGCGACTGGGTACAAAATGTCCCTGATAGGGATAGTAATAATTAATAATAATAACTATCACCTGTTAACAATCATAGAAGTGATTTCATTGATGCTCTTGGTTAAAGTGTCAAAGCTAAGGGTTCATTTGAAAGAAGAGCGGAGCTTCAGATGTTGCAAAAGATGAGATATGAAAATCAGTGATGTGTTTTATATGCTCATCGGATAACAACCAAAAAGGACCAGTTATAGATATAAATGAATCTGACAAATCTTGCACCTCTAGCACAGAGACATAAAGCTAAGCTAGTTACTGAGATTAAATAACTAATAATGATCAAAGCATAGGTATGCAGATCTACACAGACAAGATTGGCTATGTCTGAGTGTGGGGGATGACCAGTATTGAGGAACGACAAGCGTTTACATATGAGCTGAAATGACCGGTGATAGTAAAATCATATGTAATTGTAAAAGACAGACACTTACCTTAAATACTGTGGTTGTCTTTGGAGAAATCTCTCCTGTATGGGAATCCATGACTGAGGTGTTCTAAAAAAAGGCAAACACGGCAATTTGAAGTTGATCAAATCACTCCTTACTCATGTAAATAAAACACAAAATTGTACATAAAACTCATTAATACTGCCTTTCAGTATTAAACTTATAATGTTATGTTTACTACTGTGACTCTTGCAAATGTGCCAGAAGCTCAGTCTATTTTGCCTTCATACATCTGCACGTCCAGTAAACACCACATCAGAAGCTTGTCAGCGTATGGTATAGGCAGGGAATAGAGGGTGTGGGCAAAGACATCAAGGACAAAGAAAGCAAAAGGTTGTTAGTGTCCATACCACATGCTGGGCTACAAAACAATTTGGACTTGATTCCTGTTTTTGAACACCACATGGTGCAGAGACAGCAGCTGAAAAAGCACATGGCACATCAAAACACCAATATGACATTTTTCCACTGTGCATTAAAAAAAGACTCAAACCCTTGCATCCCTGCGAATGTAAAAGTCCCTATATTAACATTTTTGTTAATATTATTGTTATTATTATTAACCCACTTAATTGTTTAGGTGTACTTAGTGTAAATTTTTTTGGTGTTATATCCTGGGATTATATGAGCTGACCAAGATCATTTTCCATGGTGGATTGATTTCATTTGATTATGTAGGGGCATGGCTTTTTTAAAGTATTACCTGAACACATGTTATCTACACAAAGCACCCCAGGTCTCAAACTTAAACCTAATGCATGCTACCAACATTTCAACCACGTGAAGTTCACTACACAAGTAATGAGCTTGTTAAGCATGGACGTCTCAACAAATAAATTTTTAGTCAGAGATCAGTCATTTAGTAACCGGTATTTGAAGTTCTCTGTCATGAGTGATGTAGCATTGTTCACAAATGATACACAGACATACATACATATACAGTATATGCATACAGATAGAATGGTTGATGACATCTGACTTAGATAACTGGTATTGCATTACCACTAGCATTAGCATTTCCTCACAAACACATCAGTATGTCTGATGTAAACTGATCTGAAAGTGCTGGATAAAGCACCAGCTGCCTGAAAGCAGCTCGAGTATAGCAGAAGGATTTAAGCACGCTGGCCATGCTTAATGAGGGATAAAGGCTCCGTCTTAGTCAACACCTAACTTTCTTAGAATCCACATGTACTGACTGTTTTCTCTTCAATGTGGTGATGGGTTATGCATCATGCACCCCTATGCAGACAAAAAAATATATCAAACTTTATAGCCAGTGAGCCACTAACTTGAATATTTGTTGATGTTTGTGATGTAGCCCCAATTTTAAGTCTTGATGTCTGGGCTGATAATATTCTTAAACATCCTTAAACCCACAGACATAATCAATCATGTCTATGTAGATGCCCAGCTAGCTAATAGCGCAGCTGAAATTCAAACCCAAATCTCAGCAGTAGTGGGCTAGCATAACAGACTTGAGCACCTTACTCTCCAACTCATTTTAAAAACCATTGAAACAGCCATGCTGATTGCAAGCCATCCTTTGTGTCCAACATCAATGTCTTCCAAAAAAGTGGCCCACATTGACCACAGACATGCTCCAAAATCTAGTGAAAACGAGAGGTCAGCTCCATATTAAAGCACATTTTAGTATTAGAAACCAGTCCCAGCTACAATTTGACAGTGTGTCTGTCGGAATTTATGCACATTCAGTCCAAAGGGCATTCATAAAAATTGGACTAGAAGGGCTGATCTGCAAATCAGCATTCCAATTAATCCCCTCAATGGAGTTAGGATGGAGGCCACTGCAGTTCATTCAGTTTATCAGCCATTGCTGATACAAGAATTTCTTTTTTGTAGGGCAGCCTCTAAAGCCATGTTGATATATAGCTTGCTTGACTGTGGACAGTGACACTTGTGTTCTGGCAGCTTCCAGTTTTAGGCAAACTAGGTTTTGTTGATGACGTTTTTCAAGTTCAGCTTAGTAAGCTTCTGAAAAAAACTTACACATGTCCATCATTCAGTCACAGTAAAAAATGTTGTGACATAAATGTTCCTTATGGCTGAATGAAATTTTTTGACTTGTATAAATGTATACCTCTTTGTTTAACTGTATGTATATAACAGTATACGTTAAATATACGTATAGGCCATGAAACAAACACGTACTAGTTAAGAGTAGTTAGTGTTTAGAAAAATCAGGTAGTACAAAAGTAATAAAAAGAACCAAATAATTCAGAAGAGAAATAACTGATAATCACAAACGCAGTGATCCTTTTAGATTCAAGTCAGCCTGTAATCTATAAATTCTGTATGTACATCAGTAATATTGATCCAAACACAAGCAGTACTGCATAGTACTTCTGCCAATACGTTTCATATACGGTATCAAAGTATACGATAATAAATGTACAATATTTTTGTTCTACCTCTGTAAGAGGCTACACTCGTATTTTAGGGATATTGTTAATGTTCCTTTACTATAATACCAGTTTATTTAACCAACTAGCATAGCTAGCACTGTAACAACTTAGACCTAGGCTAGCAGTCAACTGAGTTAAGAACATATATCATTCCTAAAAGATAAATGTATCAATGTGAATAATTTAAATAATAATTTAACAAATCTTTATTAAATCGGTACAAACAGACTAGCTTTGCTACGCTAGTTTTACTTCCTTCTTAAATGCTAAGCTAATGTTTAGCGAGAAAAGAGGAAACACGTAACTCTAAGTAAATTAATAAATTAAACTCTAAAATTGAATTTTAAGCATTTATCAAAACAAAATCCATGTAATAAATGAACCAAAGTTTCTTACCATGTCCCACAAACCGAAGCGATGCTGTAACTAATAATAATGGCGCAGTGAAGGCAGCTAGCTTAGCATATCTAAGTCAATGGAGTGTGAGCTGTATTCTAAATAGCATCACAGTCCCTACAAAGTCGCACTGCAATAAGCCGAAGAACAACTAGACATGTGCCCTACATGTAGTGCACTTTGTAATCAGTATGAATCTCTTCGAGATAGATCCGAGCTCTGTGTCTCGCGACGAACGTCGCAGCAGTTGTTCTCTCCTCCCCCGGACATCAAAAGCTAAAACATATTATTTTAAATACACGTATTCTTTGTGTTTACATATTAGTAGGGATGTATATGTGTTTAAATTAAAGGTTAAAGGTTGAAATAGAATGGAAATGATTTAAAAATATGAATCAAGCTAGGCTACGCACACGCAGGGCCCTGTCTGTTTAAACCGGTGTTCTAGCTTTAGATTTGATATTTTATTGATATTTAATATAAATTACTCTGAACCACGTAATATAAGATAAAACCTTACATTTATTTAATATTAAATAATTTATTATTTAAATCCTGAACAGTTACAATGTGTTTATTTTAAAAAGCACATTTTAACCTAAAATAAGCTTAGTTATAAGCTTAATTATTTACTGTCTATAATTTATTTATTAGTTATTAGTAATTTTACTGACTACATTTATTAATTTAATTTTAAAAGTATTTCATATTTAGTTTTGTTGGTATCACATGGTAATATTATTCCCAAACAAAAATAATTCCTCTATTATTTTAAACAGTAAAAATGGACTACATAGTTAATGATAATAATAATAATAATAATAATTATTATTATTATTATTAATATTATTATTATTATTATTATTATTATTATTGCATGTGCTGTTGTATTGTTATTTTAAGTACTCACCATGAGTTCTAATGTTTTATTCTCCATGTCCGGCTCCATACTGTTGTTGCCCCCGCAAAAATAAATAAATAAATAAATAAATAAATAAAGGAAACCCAGCCCTTCACCGGGGGCGCGCACTGCCAACTACGTCACTGCACATAAAAAATGTAATATAATCCCATATTAAACCAGAGGCTCGGGATTGGTCGCGGACCGCAAAAGAGGCGTGGTTTAATCGGTATCTGTCTTCTGGTTGGCTGCGGCGTTCACATAAAAGTTAAAGTTCAGTCATTCATATGTTAGTGAAATTGAGTAATTGTATAATAGAGATGAGCGATACCGGTATCAGTATCAGTACCAGTACTAGAAGCATGGGTATTACTAACAGGTGAAGACATTAAGAACTCACGTTTTATACATGTATTATTATTATTACCACTGTTATCATATTATACACTTTTTCTCTGCTTTCCTGGGTTTTGTCGGGTACACTGGTTTCCTCCTACATTCCAAATCATATCAAAGGTGTACTGGCTGCTCTAACTGCCCCTGTGAGTGAGTGAAAGTCTGTCACCCTATATTGGATTGGCACCTTGTTCAGGTGTATCTACCTCAGTGTTCTCTGGTCATTGTTAATAATCTATCAGCTACTACTAACCATTCATATAAAATATAGATTTTTTTTTAGGAAATCTGAAACTTTCACACACTGATGTGAAACTAACAATTTATAAAAAGTCTACAGTTGCAGCCATTGCTGCACATGGGTGAACCAGTTAAGCTGAGGGGCAATTACTTTTACACAAGAGTGATATGCAAGTTAAATAACTCTTTATATGTTTTTTATGCATTTTCATGTTTTACCTCGTTTTTGTCCTGGTCATGGTCACATCGAGTCTGGTCTCCATGGGTGCAATGCAGTAGCATATCCCTGAACTGAAAGGCTATCCACTGTGGGGCCTTGGCATAGCCCCAGACATAGCCATTCATGACTGAACAAGTTAGGACAGTATGGAAAAAATGCAATGTTGCTTACATTTAATTTGACTTTTATTTCAATGCGAACAGCATGAACCCAAGATATTTTCCATTCTGTCCCAACTTTTTTTATGATTTGGGGTTGTGTGTATATATAGAATTATTAACCAGACAAAAATGAGGAAATGTGCAAACAATAAGAGGGTTTAATATCAGTGACCTCACGTAACAAATGATTCATACAAAATATTGATGGATTGAGCATGAAGAAGAAAAAACAGCAAATATTTATTTGAATATAAAATATTCTTTTGAGTACGACTTTCTCTTAGACTACAGAGTTTCTAAGATTAGAATGACAATGCTGCAGCGAAGCCTACGTGTGGAATAGGACATTTTGCTGTATTTGTGATGTTTTCGGTATTTTTTGATGATGTTTGACAGTTATTAGAAATCTACCAAACATGCCATTAACTGTAATGAATGTTGCTGGCAGATTTAAAGGTTGGAATCTGATTAGTTTCATGGCAGGGCAGATGCAGGGATTTAACCCAACAAGAAAGTAAAGGTCCTTACGGAAAACAATTTCTACTAAACAAGAATGATTTCACATGTTGATGCATTTAAAAATGGGTCAGGATGCAATTTGTAACATAATACAAACTAACAATTGTAGAGACTGAACTCAGATCATCTACACTCAGATTGTGAATGTGTTTATCTCTGATGTATCATGGGGCAGCAGTTTTAAATCTTACACAATGATGACACTATCAGCTCAACATGAAGTGTGACAAGAAAACTGTCAGGGAAAAACAAAACAGCTTTGATAGTGTGTCACCCAGGTGTTCTCATTTTACTGTTATAACCTCTAGAACGTGTGTTAGAAACATACAACAGTATGTGCATTGCCTGTGTTGGACTAGTGTTGTGATTTATATACTTGGGTTGAATTAGTTTTCAGTCTAATTGTCATAATTCTGTACACTTTAGCACCACCTTCATGATCAGTGCCTCACAGGACTTTTCTAAGCATGGGTAAGTCACTAATCCAGCGGTCAGTTAACAGAATATCAAAATCTGATCGAAATACCGTAAGACATGAAAGAAAAATCTGAATTACTGTGAACTGTGCAGTAGCTTTCCACTCACACCACATTTCACCTTTTCAGGCACAAACAGTATGAGGAACATTTCCAAGGGTTAGTACATGGTGCACAGGCCAATAAAAATATCTGTCAGCATAAATTCAGCAGCACAGAGAGGCAAAGAGGTGATCCAGCTGTGTAATGGTCCTTTAGAGGCTCAGAGCGCCACCAGATTCATTCAGCTGTAAAGAAATGTGAGTCTAGATGCTGGACATGACGTGCAGATTTGATCCTGGGCATTTATATTTTATTTAAAACGTCATAAAGTCAGAAACTCTTAAAACAGCACAGCAGCAAGGAGTCTAGAAAAGGTGGGAAGAAAAAAATCTGACATCGTGTCCGTATGTTTGCTGTGACGGTAATGATGAGTTGGGAGCTGCATAACCTTGTCCAGTCAGGAAATAGTCACTGTGTTTAAGGTCAGGGATTCATATTCAAATACCATTTTTCTTCTCTGCATATAATTCATTTTCTCCACTCTTCCCCATCCTCCCCAGAGCAGTGGAGCAAATATGGTTTACGTTAAAAAATTCTCTGCCAGTCCAGACTACCTAGTAGTCATCTAAGTCAAAGATTTCATCGTCTTCTCCCTGATAGTCCATGCCCTGGAAGTCCACCCTGTAGCGCAGGATTCCTGCAAGATGAGCAGAGAAAGAGGAAGTGATTAAAAAGCTGTATGTTTTCAAATAAGCCCTAAACGGTTTCTGGTGGGATGTTTGAAGTTTATTCAAAAAGTGCATTTTTAGGAATAAAGGAAGCAGGGATTTACATTTGCAATCTGACTGGGAATTAGGAGAAGCAGCTTGGATTCACCCTGGTGTTTGAACCATTCCTGAATCATTTAGGCAATATGATTAGGGTGCTGTTACTTTAGAATATGGGAACATGATTATAAGAGGGTTTTAATTAAAGCATAAGATGCACCCGATCCTGTAAATTTAGTTATGTGAGTGTTGTATGATCATGCAAAGCAACCACTGGCACTGGATCTAATGTTTTCGACCCACTGCCCTAACCATTATGGGTCTCCAGTCGTACTTGGCAACTGGCAAACACTGTGGATCACAGCCATCTTTTGATTTCTCCAAACACTAATCTAATCAGATTTAGGAAATGCGATGACCAAGATTTCAAATAATTTCAAACAACTGTGTATTAAATGTCGAACGTCTTCATTAACTCGTACCACCAATCCCGCCGAAGCCCTTCACAAATTGCGAGCCCTCCTGACTCTTGTCGGTGACGATCTCCAGCGTGGCCCCAAATTTCTTGTAGCTGTTGGCAAACCACTCCAGCAGCGGCATGCTCTCTAGGAGTTCGTGCTCCTGCCCCGTCTGAACCACACAAACAACAGTATAACACAATACAATACAACCTTTTAGGATTAGTAATGTGAAACTGTTGCTATGGATACAATGCCAGAAAAATAGCATAAAAAATCAGAAATACAAGAGAACAATATTTGGGTGGTTTCACACTTGGTTGGATTGGATTACTCAGGTTGATTGACACAGACACAGTTTATCCAAACCCCGGCTCGATTGAGCAACAGTGACGTCACCTCGAATGTACTAAACAGTACAGAAGTTTTAGTAGTGGCCAAAAGGGCACTAATACCATGAAGTCACTTCTGACATGTGTGCTCTCATTTCCATTCTCCTGTTATAACAGTCTCATGCAAAACACCCCTATAATACTAAAGTACAAGACTCAGATTAGCAAATAGAAAAGGTTCTGAAAACATTTAGGCTTTATTAACCAGTAACAGATAAGCCTGGTATGTTTTATTTGAACACTGGCTTTATCAGCATCATAAGCATCATCTTCATATGCAAAAATACAGTTTATATGGTAACTCAACTCCAGTTATCCACTGATCACAGTGCACCCTTCTCTATTAGTAAAAAACCCAAACAAGGAAATAACATGACAAGTTTAGCCAATCGCATTATTCAAATTTCGATCATGGAAGCAGATTGCTTTCACCTACAGCAGCTTCACTTAAAATGAACCCCAGACCCTAATTTTCAGGCAACAAATAGATTAGATGAATAGACAGACACACAGACAGACAGATTAGACAGACAGCCAAGACAGACTGGGTAGATAGATTTACAGACAGACAGATTAGATAGACAGACAGATATACAGACAGATAGATTAGATAGACAGGCAGACAAGATAGACAGACAGACATATTAGATAAACAGACAAACAGACAGCCAGATAGACTAGAAAGACAGATAGACAGACATCATAGTGAGGGTTTTTCGTACCCACTTACTACACACGACACTGGCTCTGGATGTGGCTTTTCTTTCAGACAGACTGTTTACTCACCTCTTTGTCTGTGAAGTGAGATTTATCTTTCTCCTGCTCCGGTGTCAGATACAGCGTCTTCTCATCTGAAGGAAAAAGCAGCACACTTTAATTAAAACACACATGAAAGTGAACCCAATGATTTGGAAATTTACTCTGTCATGCAATACCTTCTTAGCAATACAAGAATGTTTCACATTTTTTCAATCTAAGACTTCACTAAAGCCACTGTACTTGAAAACATGTCCGCAAATTACACAAGAGCTTAACAATAACATTTCTCAACAAGCAATTTGTAGGTATTTTACCAACTACAGTTCTTAATATAATAAAAAGTCTCCAAGCACAGTGTTGCTGAAAGGGATGTAACAGTGGTCATCATGCTCGTGTCCCAACTTCTCAGAAAGCCAAATTAAAGTTTATGGGGTAAAAACATGAAATATTGTGATTGTGAACTGCTTTTAATTTAACACATGAAAGACAATGTACAAATCACTGCTTTTTTGGAATGAAGATTTTCCAGGTACCATTTTCAGGATTACTGCTTTCTGCACCGTGGCATCGTAGAACATAGCGCATAGTGTCCAGGTTCTCATATACAATGAGGATCTCTACAGCTCCCATTTCCAAAGCTTTCAGTGTGTCCTCCACTCCAAAACAGTACTTCCCAGTGTCCTGGCTGATCTCGTCAAAATAACGACCTGAAAACAGACACAGAATTGCAGCAATGCATCAGTACAATTTCCACATAAGATGAAGATGCTGCGATATATTGTTGGGAATGATGAGGATGGACAGGATTGGGAGCAGTTATTAGCATTATTATTAGTGCGATGGCACAGGTATGATGTGTTAGAGACTAATATACTACTTAGAACAGTGGTAGCTACACCAATCAGCCATAACATTAAAACCACCTCCTTGTTTCTACACTCACTGTCCATTTTATCAGCTCCACTTACCATATAGGAGCACTTTGTAGTTCTACAATTACTGACTGTAGTCCATCTGTTTCTCTGCATACTTTGTTAGCCCCCTGTCACCCTGTTCTTCAATGGTCAGGACCACCACAGAGCAGGTATTATTTAGGAGGTGGATCATTCTCAGCACTGCAGTGACACTGACATGGTGGTGATGTGTTAGTGTGTTTTGTGCTGGTATGAGTGGATAAGACACAGCAGCGCTGATGGAGTTTTTAAACACCTCACTGTCACTGCTGGACTGAGAATAGTCCACCAACCAAAAATATCCCGCCAACAGCACCCTGTGGTGACCACTAATGAAGGTCTAGAAGATGACCAACTCAAACAGCAGCAATAGATGAGCGATCGTCTCTGACTTTACATCTACAAGGTGAACCAACTAGGTAGGAGTGTCTTGAGTGGACACGGTATTTAAAAACTACAGCAGCACTGCTGTGTCTTAGCCACTCATACCAGCACAACACACTAACACACCACCACCATGTCAGTGTCACTGCAGTGCTGAGAATGATCCACCACCCAAACAATACCTACTCTGTAGTGGTCCTGTGGTGGTCCTGACCATTGAAGAACAGGGTGAAAGCAGGTTAAAAAAGTATGTAGGGAAACAGATGACCTACAGTCAGTAATTGTAGAACTACAAAGTGTTTCTCTATGGTAAGTGGAGCTGATAAAATGGACAGTGAGTATAGAAACAAGGAGGTGGTTTTAATGTTATGGCTGATTAGTGTATGTGCAAGCTCAACTCACACACATTCAGAGATTCTAACCCAAATATGAAAGTGTACACAGAAACACACACATTTATGGATCTCCTACCTATTAGTTTCTTCTCCTGAATGAACTTGACATTGGACAGCACCTCTGCAGACAGTTCTATGGCCTGATTGAAGCCGTTCTCTCCTCCATAAGAAATGTCCACCAGTTTGAGCACCTTGGCTTGTAACCTCTGTGTAGTGAAGCGGGGCAAATAAAATGTCAAAAAAGTGGAACATAAATAAGTGGAACATGCAGGATATAAAGAAAGCAAACAAGTAACACACCGGGTCAAACATGTCTGACTGACTGAGCTCAGTTTTGAAGTCAGCTGATCCAGCAAGAACCATCCCGGCTACGTTGACCTTATCGTTTGAGACAAAGAGCTGCACAGCCGTCTCCGCCACCTTCCTCACGTAGTTGTGCCTCTTCTCCATCCTCAAGCGGGCGAATCGCAGAGCGGACTGCCCTCCTCTTCCTAACAGAGGGAAAACAAACAGTAAGTATTCAGGCTTAAGCAGGTGATAACAATGAATAACATGAAGGAAACATGCTTTACCGTGCTTTTTGGGCAGATCTACTGTGAATTTGTGCAGCACCTCTCTCGTGTTGCCTTGCAGGGTTCCGAAGAGCGCTCCACTACCGTCGATCACGATGAAGCCGAATTTACTGTCGTCTGAAAGAAGCGCAGTGAGGGCCTGCAGTGGACAGGAGTAACGACTTTAGTTTGTACTGGAGTGATGAGTACTTAGTAACATGATTTTTGTGGCTTTAGCACAACACTAAAGTTAACTTCAACAACTTTTCAACAATATATTCATTTTACTCATGACTAGTTTTGTCTGTGTTCTTATTCTTAGCTGTAAGAGAGATCTTCAAGTGAATAAAAATAAGAAAAAAGAAAAAAAAACATACATCACTTAGAGCTATAAAATTCTATTTAACCCTAAAGCATTGTAGTGATAGTTTTGTAAACACAACTTATCCCAACGGTTCTGCTTTAACCTCACAGAGGAAGAAATTCTACTAAAGACATTTCAAGACATCCCATGCTGGAAAACATACCATTCATTCTTGTCACACATTCATCAGTTTCTCTTCCTACCTCCGTGTGGAATTTGTTGTCGCATAAATAAAGTGACGTGTTGATTGGCTTGAAAGGCTCAAAGTCGATGTTGACTTTCTTCTCTTTGCCCTCCTCTGTCACTATGGTCCCACAGTACACCACCAGTCCATTGGGGGGAACTGAAGAAGGTGCCAAACAAAAATGAATGATAAAAGACAAATATGGTATAAATATTAACACAACACGTACATGAGTGGCCAGGGGGGCAAGGGGGGGCCTGTGTTATTTCTCTGTAAAGAAATGGGAATCGAGGGCAGTCCGGTGGTTAAGCAGTCTAATATGTTAGTGCACAACCGTAGACAGTTTGAGCTCTAAAGATTGACTCACAACAATACTACCAGCTGGGTGCTGGACAGACACAGTTGGGCATGTCTGAGAGAGGGAAGGTTGGACATTTATACTCAATGCTGCCGCAACAAGAGCTAGCGCGACTCTCTTTAAGAATTCATCACTGCCTGGTGTAAAAAACAGCAGGCAACTTCGCACAGGTCAGACAGGGTAAGTGCTAGTCCAGGACCCTCCTTGGCCAGCATAGGAGTGGTGCAAACAGCAGATGAATTTTAACAAAGAACTGAAAATGACTAGAATACAAAAACACAATGGTATACAAAATCTATCACTGGTGCACCTTTACCCAGCACTAATTGCTGGCACACATTTTAACACACCCACCTTTATTATAGAGTTTAAGTCTCTGCTGGACAGAGGTGATGGCTCCCAGCACAGAAAGTCGATTTACTCTGCTCTTGATGTTCGAGGCTGTGCCGAACTCATCCGCCAGCATTTTAGCCACCCGCGAGATCTGGTCCTTCGGAGGGATGATGAGGGAGATCATACTTGTGCCATTCCTGCAAACCAAACAGGGTAGAGAAACTCTTACCAACTTCATGGGTGTTTAAAAAATGTACATTTCGTTTGTTGTAGCTATTTGTATCTAGCACACCTACAAAGAGCTTCTATAGTAAAGAAAGAAATTCACATTTATACACATCATGCTGTCTGATTTTGAATTTTGTAGAACCCAACAAAGAGGGGGGATTAGTTCTAACTATTAATGCCACTAATACACCCTTGTGCACATTCCACCTGGTTTTATTATAAATGGCTGTGCTATTGGATGGGAATACTTCACACATCAGGTAGCAATTATTTAACATGGTCTGGATGAATTTATGTTTAAAAGAAGGCAAAGGATGCTTTCGACCCACAAAGACTGATGTCAACTTTGAGATCTGTAATGGTATAAGCTGCCAGCTATTGGAAATTATCAGGTATAAGAATTGCTGTTCATGGTTTACATTTACATTTTTGGCATTTAGCAGACGCCTTTATCCAAAGCGACTTACAGTACTGTGACAGTATACAGTCTGAGCAATTGAGGGTTAAGGACCTTGCTCAAGAGTCCAACAGCAGCAACCTGGCAGTGGTGGGGCTTGAACCATCGAACTTCTGATTACTAGTCCAGTACCTTAACCGCTAGGCTACAACTGCCCTTGGTTGGTTCTATAACAGCCATCATTACAATGTGAGGTACTTTCATGGGATCAAGTGCACCATATGGCACAAACACTCTTTCTAAACACTCTTTGCTAAAATTGTTGAAGAGTGCTATGATGAACAACAGGGTGATGTCATGTTACAATCCATGCCTTCTGCAATCACCTGATAAAAGACTATGGATTAAATGCTTGGCTAGAAAGCCAAAAACTTATCAACGCTGACCCACCCTAAAGCGCTTCTTAAACCCTGTTCTGTACCTCATATCTCTTGAGCTAAAAGTCTGGCCTGTCTTGGTCCACCTATTAAGACTCAAGGAAAACAGGTATCAATGCTTTTCTCTGTACGAGCACCCAACATGGTAATTATCTAGCTGTCTTTAAAAGATGGTTTTCTTAGTACTTATTAGACTAAGTAGAAGTTTAATAAGTTAGAACTTTAGTGTGATGCTCAGGATAAGAGTGTCTTCTAAATGCTGACATAAATATAAATGTCAATGAAAACATAAATATTTACCCTCCTCATGGACACAACTGTCTACTTTAAGAAGCTCCAACATGCCACCATAACCCATTCAGATATTCAGAATGATAAAAGCTGCTCTGGAGTTAAAAGCTGGTATTTACTAATTATTTTGGGTTTACACCACTTGTATAACACAGACAATACACATAACATATTAATGATATATTAATGATTAAATGAGGTCTCTTATTTTTGCATCAGTTTCTTCAGCCCAACCTTCTGGTTTTTATATTTGCTTTAAGACTTATAAGCTGGTAGAGTGAATGAGAGCAGAAATGATGTGAGTGTATAATGTGTGAGTATGGAGGCCCTTTACCATGATCCACACCATGTTCACCAGCTGTTAGCACATTACCAGCATGTGGCCGCATTGATTCCACTCAAACCATCAGCAGATCTATTAGCTGTCAGTGAAACCCTCTAATCTGGGATATTAATAATAAACGAATATTTCTGCTCACCCTCTGGCTGCTTCCAGACTTTTAATCAACTTCTTAATCTTCCAGATTTCCACATTCCTGTCCGCCGCGCTGGGGTCGTCCGCCATCTTTACCCCTCTTCTAACAGGATCTGGAAGCGGTGGGAAGAAAAGAGCAGTTCTGTTAACGTATTTTCTTTTTTCCACACCTCTATTCAGTGAAAGACCCGCTCGCACTGGTTGGGCAGTGAGTAGTAGTCACGTGTCTCTGCTTCGGCCAATTGTAACATTGAAGTTGTGGAAAACAGGTGTGAAAGATATTTTTATTTAATGCCCGTTTTACAAGTACAAACTTTCTTAAAAGATTACATTTAATTTAAGTATGCTGTAAATATTCAAATTATAGCAGCAGTCTTTTATGTTTCTATTTAAAAACTAATTCACACAAAAATATTTTCCCTCAATCAGTGTAAATGTTTAAATAAACCGACAGAAATCAGATAGTACACATTTCTACACAATACATTTTAAACGCTGAAAGAAGATCAACTTTATTATAGTATGCAATACCACTATAAACAGGTGTATTGTTAACCTCCTAAAATAGTATCTGGTCCATTTTAATCCACCATCAGCCTTTACTGATATTTTGTTTCTTACATTAAAAATGATGCTGACTCTACAGATGTGGCTATGTCGGAAAAGGGGTGAGAAAAACACAGTTCATCATAATTTTACACACCGCATTTCCGGTCATAAGTCGTCATAAGTTTACCCACGTAACATTTCCCGCGTTCTAATTGGTCAGTAAGTGTTAGTCATGTTTACTCATTAGCCAATAGCAATGTTGTAAATGTGGAAATGTTGGGAAAAACACAACTTAAATCCCCACCGCTTTTCGAAAACAAAATTCATTATTTGCACAACTCAACCGGGGGAAGTCAGCGTCTGAAGACAGGTGGGAAAAGTATGGCACTATTAACTTAATTCATTGTTCATACCACTTCCTGAACGTACTTTACGCCCTCAACGGGCATCTATGTTCTGATTGGTCTGAGATTGCTAGTTACGTGACTACAATACGAGCTAGGCAATGAATGAAGTGAGGGCGTGTCTTACTGAGTAGCAGTGGGTAAGAAAAAACATGAAAGCTAGATTTACTCAAGAGTTTCAGTCAAATTCGTCCCTTGATTGTCAGCTCAAATTTATGGTAGACAGTCTCTTAAAATGAGAGTTAAACTTACTATAACATTGTTAACATGAGTCGCTAAACATTGTAAAAACACTCACAGGTCGACACGCTCCTGATTGGCGTAGAGCGTCACTGAGGGTTATGTGAAATGGTGTTGGAACTACCACACACACGCACAACACTCACACCCAGACATTACTACAAAATTCAAAGTGTACATACACTTGTATTTTCTGTAAATGACCCTTCCACGTTTGTGTTTTTTTCCATGTGTGTGTTTCTAGCTGGACAAAATATGCTGGTTCGAATATAATTTGGTGTTAAAAGTTCTATAAATCCATTTAATTCTGTACCATGGCCTTTTGATTTCTAACTAGTGATTATGAATGGCCAGAGTTGGTCATTTTACTGTGTCTATAAAAGCAAAATTTAGTGGTTCTTTTAAAAAGTCTTAAAAAAAGACAACCCAAAACATCCAAAGTAGTTTTACAGTGTCAATATATGTGTGTAAATACCAAAGTACCAAAAGACCAAAAAAGCAAGCTAGCAATGTTAAAAACAAGATTTGAGCCTGAAATAATTACAATACAAAAAGAAACACAGACCAATGAAATAACAGATTTAATATTAAGTTAATATAAGTTATATAATAATAAGTTTATATTAACAAGAACAAAGTAGACAAACTTTCTATATGAATGTATTTATACGTTAAAAGTACAATCTTGGTTTGTTTATTTTTACTTTAATTTTAGGGTTATATTAACATCTGTTAATATAATTACATAATACAGATAAATCTATTAGCTACATATTGGTATAACTTTGTAATAATTTACCTTTTTTTATGTCTGATTAAATACTAGAATCACACAAATTCAACTGTATACTTCTAGAAAAATATATATAACACTTTTATCATCTTTAAAAATGCAATTAGCATAAACTGTGATCTTCATATATCTTTTTTAATGGTTTTAGTCAAAAGTTCTTCAGCGCATCTTGCTTGAAAGTTCCCCAGGGTTTCTTATTTCTTGGGTAGTTTACTTAGTCTGTCTCCTAGTTGCTGGATAAGATCCTCCAGTTCTGCTGTAACCTGAGATTTTTCCTCCAAAAGCTCATACCGTAGGCTGGAGATGTCCTGCTTTATCTCCTTTAGCTCACCTGAAGAAATACACACACACATAAATGCACAAACACTTTATTTGTGGGCAAAACCAGGTGATTCTGAACAAAATGCATAATGGTTTGAAACCAGAAATATTTGCTTGCTTACCCTCATTGACCTCATCGTTTTCACTGTCAGCCTGGGCCTTCAGAACGTATCTCTTGATGAGGCGCTTCATCAGCTTCTGTGTTAGAGAAAACACTGACTGTCACTTTATGTGAAAAGAAATGTGTATGGTTGAATGTAATGCAAGAACCACTAATAAACAGGTCTGCCATGAATTAGAAGCAGATTGAACATGAATGACACAATAACCCTCAACCTTTACCACTGAGACGCAAGGTGAGCTAGTGTATTAGACTGCTGCGCCACCCATGCACCCCATATTTAACATTTTCCTCAACAGCTGTTAGGGGCATGTTGTAGGTTGTGCCATGTTTTTAAATATACATAAAGTTATTGTTTATAATGAATTAAAATAAGGTTGTTACCTGGTATCTGGTTGGATGTTTGAAATGATTTCTCACTGTGTACACATCATTGGTCCGGCAAGGTCGATACCTATGGAGCTGAAATAAAGAACAATTCACAATAGTACAATCAATGTATGTCTTAAAACAGGCTGGCAACAATAACAAAAACTTGGAAAAAAGGGTGCAATATGTACATTTGCTTGTAATTGAGGTGGTTTCCAAAAGTATATGTATTTTGTATCTTTTGTAGGCATATTTTGTTTAAGAAAATAAATGTAGCATTCATTTCAATTAGTTCTATAAAAGAAGGTATAGAGTCAGGCCTCATGGACAATACTCACACCATTAGAGAAAGGTACACCACATTCTCATTCCTAATCAAGGCACAAATATGTACCAATTTCAGTGCCACCCCAGTCACAAGAAAATGTACACTTATTTATAAGAGTAAAAATGTCAACCTTTGACTGAAAGTTTGAGATGTCTGTGTCTTGCTGACTACCATGACGACTTTTGGCTTTGCATAGCCTGACAAGGCAAGATCTGGTACGTAGCACCATGTAATAGAAGGATTTGGGGCTGGGAACAAGATTAAAGGGAGGAGGCAAAGTCCTGCCTTCATCAAAGTAGGAGAGCCAGAGCTTAGCACGGGCAAACTTCCACTCAACATCTGCATCTTCCTGTTCAGAAAACAATCAGAAGATTAAAAGATTAATGAAAAAAAGCATAAAAACAATAAAACAAGTCTCTCAGCGGTTGAAATCACCTCAATCTCCTGGTAGGAATGGTTCATCATGGCAATCAGCATGTTGAGCAGGACAATCACCATTGTAACATTATAGACGCCGTACAGGACGTATCCAATGTTCTCTATGAACTTATGATCGTACTTTAATACCACAGAGATCACTTCGCTCAAACCAAAGATGGACCAGAACAAGGTCTTGAAGCTTTCTTCCACTCTGTTAAGTACACATATTTACATTTGCATGTATGCATTAGAGAGACAGTTTTATCCAAAGCAATACAGTTGAGACAGGTTACAATCTAAGCAACTGGGTTAAGGGCCTCTGAGCTACCCTAGCTAAAGAGTCCAGAAACCCAGTATATCCTGTTTACTAGACAGACACTATGTCAGCTAAGCCTCAGAACTACTTAATATTTACTGTGGTAAGTGGTGTTTTGACCAGAGATCTTCAGACTTACGTGGTGAATGCAGCATTATACTTGGCACCCAGGTAGTACGAGTACAGATTGAACATGCCGATCATGAAGGCGAGGAAAACCATGATGAATATGACCATGAACTTAAAAATGTCCTTCACAGTGCGACCCAGAGAAATCTGTAATGGTCCAAAACTCTCATTTGCTGGCAGGATGTAGGCAATTCTGGAGAAACTCAGGACTATAGCAATAGAGTAGAGACCCTCAGAGATGAGCTGGGGGTCGGAGGGAAGCCATCGGTTCCTTGCTGAGAAACATAACATTGATCTTTATTAAATTACTTCAGCCAACTAAAAACTGATGCCTTAGTATTTCATTTTAGTTATTGGTATAGCAGCAAATGAAAATCTGAAATACTGTGTTGATGTTCATGGGATATGTTGCATGGAATATGCATAATTACCATTCAACTAATCTCCTTCAGTAACCACTTCATTTTGATAAGAGTGGCAGGTAAGTACCCAAGTGGGAATACGCCCTGGACAGAGTGCCACTCCATTGTAAGTTATTACACACGTACACAGTCATATATGAGACCATTTTAAATAGCCATACCAATTATTGGCATGCTTTTATGGGAGGAAATGGAAAGAAACCGAAGTAAATCCAGGCAATAACATTGACCAAAGGGGGGCTGTGCTCACTGGGTTAGGAGTCTGTACAGCTGTGTTATATTAGATTGTCTTATTCACCCATTTAAAATCAAACATCTTCCATAAAAGACATTGTCCCAAACATAAAAAAAACAATCTAAATCTTTTCAATTACAGTTTTGGGAATAGGCTTACCATTTAGTTCTCTTTGAGGTGTTTTAAAGCACTGGTCTCCTTTTTTGCATTATTTCTCATGGGTAACACCACAGCAATGACCTCTACTGCAAGTCCTAGTGTTCATATGTTTATGAATGTAGCTGCCAATTCCATTAAACATTCATTATTTTGACTGGCAGGCATTGTTTACCAGCACACACAAGTGTGTTAAACACGATCAGCCATAACATTAAAACCACCTCCTTGTTTCTACACACAGTCCATGTTATCAGCTCCACTTACCATATAGAAGCACTTTGTAGTTCTACAATTACTGACTGTAGTCCATCTGTTTCTTTGCATGCTTTGTTAGCCCCCTTTCATGCTGTTCTTCAATGGTCAGGACCCCCACAGGACCACTACAGAGTAGCTGGTGGATCATTCTCAGCACTGCAGTAACACTTACATGGTGGTGGTGGTGTGTTAGTGTGTGTTGTGCTGGTATGAGTGGATAAGACACAGCAGTGCTGATGGAGTTTTTAAACACCTCATGGAGAATAGTTCACTAACCAAAAATATATCCAGCCAACAGTACTCTGTGGGCAGCGTCCTGTGACCACTGATGAAGGTCTAGCAGATGACCAACTCAAACAGCAGCAATAGATGAGCGATCGTCTCTGACTTTACATCTACAAGGTGGACCAACTAGGTAGAAGTGTCTTATAGAGTGGACAGTGAGTGGACATAGTATTTAAAAACTCCAGCAGCGCTGCTGTGTCTGATCCACTCATACCAGCACAACACACACTAACACACCACCACCATGTCAGTGTCACTGTAGTGCTGAGAATGATCCACCACCTAAATAATGCCTGCTTTGTGGTGGTCCTGTAGGGGTCCTGACCATTGAACAACAGGGTGAAAGCAGGCTAATAAAGTATGTAAAGAAATAGATGGACTACAGTCAGTAATTGTAGAACCATTGCTCCTATATGGTAAGTGGAGCTGATAAAATGGACAGAAAGTGTAAAAACAAGGAGGTGGTTTTAATGTTATGGCTGATCATTGTATGTGTAAGTATACTATTTCTATTGGATTAATTACATTATACTATTAAGTATGCTACAGTGCAGTTTATAAAGCTGCTGCTTTTTAGGTTCTGACTTCAGGAGTCAAATGAATAAAAATAAAATAAAATCATTCAAATAGACTTCAAATTTTGTCAGAGACACCGTCTGGCCCCCTGAGACTATTATTAGATTAGTACATTAACACTCACCGTAAGTGAAGTATGCCACCTCCGCAGGCAGTGAAGCATTATTCAGGTCCGAGCTGGTCACATGAAGGTCTACATACAGCTGTGCATGAGAGGCTTGTAGAAATGCCATGAGACGAGCCATGAATGATGCCACAAAGATGGACAGCATACCAAAATCAAGGATGTTCCAGAGGTGCATTACATATTCATGTAACCCATCTTTCCAAATCTTTTTACACTCAGACCAGATCATTCCTAAACACAGTGAAATACAAGCCACGTTTATTTCACTTCTCAAACTCTCTAATGACAGTGTGGCTTCTCACAGTGTGATTCCAAACTAGAACTCTTACTGTAATTACTTGAACTATACTGACCAAGCACCCATTTCATAATCAGCATCTCGGTCCATGAGAACTGGGTGGTTTTGACCCTGAAGACTTGGCGAGGGTGATCAGTGATTGTTTCATTTGGCAGGTTTTTGACTCCTAAGAAGCGATCTGAGGCATTAAGCACCAGCAAAATCAAGAAAAGGGTGAAGGAGACTGCATGGGCAACAAACTTCATGAATGGACTCCGAAGAACCTGACCCAGCTGGTAAAAAGAAACAATAAATGAAAAACAAAATGAATCCCATTTATTTTTATATCTTCAGTAGTTGCTTTATTGTAATTAGGGCCATGGTGGGTCTGGTGCCACCTTGAAACACAGGGTAGAAACTATAAACAAGGCATCATTTCATCGCAGACAGTTTTTATTCAATCGGATTGTGTTTGATGGTACCTTGCTGAATGGCATGATCCAGTATGCAATAGACAGGAAGGGTAGACCCACCATCACACCCAGCACTGTTAAACACTTAACTCCAATAGACTGCTGCCTCAATCTTGATAGATCCTCATACCACAGCGTCAACAGCTGCTGCTGGCAATTCGGATGAGCCACAAACTGCACAGAAAACTTAAATGAATCTAATAAACATTACACACAGTTAAAAACCTGCACATACTTGAAACATACGTACAGCAGTTCTGAGATTATGAGTTCTGCATTTGATTTTTTTGTCTTTCCAATAAACATTTCATTCTTTTTCATGTATTTATTTAACATTTTTTAGATACATGCCTGGTTAAAAATCTACATAAAGCAACTTTGCTAAATGCCGTAAATGTAAGTAAATAATCAGACACCTTTATTCAAAGTGACTTACATTACAGTTACAGTATACAGTCTGAGCAATTTAGGGTTAAGGGCCTTGCTCAAGGGCCCAACAGCAGCAACCTAGCTGTAGTAGGGCTTGAACCGGCAACCTTCTGAATACTAGTCCAGTACCTTAACCACTAGGCTACGGCTTGCCCACACATTTACTTGAACGTGTACAAAGTTCTTTATTTGTATGTGGCATGGCCCCTTAAATCATTGTTAGTAAAAATTATTGACTAGAGATGGTGAGTTATCTTCGTCTGTATTAAAGGGACAAAATGGGAAGGTCTGAGAAGTAATTTGTCCAAATGAGCAGCCAGGAACTGGAAGCTGCTGGATGCTGGACAACCACATAGGTGAACTGTCTCAGCAGTACCTTCAGTCAAGCTTTAAGGTCCTGATTGGAGCAGGTGCTTCTTTCTTGTGCAGTATCCATGTATAGCTTGCTTTTAGTTATTATTTTAGCATCTCTGAAGAAAAATGATCAGTGAATATTAATAGATTAGCTTTATTAGATTTATCAACCACAAAATAATGTATTAGTTACTATCTGTCTGTCTGTCTGTCTGTCTATCTATCTATCTAATCATTTTTTTGCCAACTGGTGCCAACTGGTAAATATTTTATTATTTACTCAAAAGTGATTTTGTTTGAGTACATCAGCAGCAGCTCAGATTTAAAAGTAATTGTGCTGAAGAATCAGGTATTGAAATAATTGTTTGTGTATTTGTTAAATATTTAAAATGGTAAATTAATATGAATGAATAACATGTTTTAGATTAAATTGGTATAAATAATTAGAAATTGGTAAATAAACACAATATCACTCTAAATTAGATATTTGTATTTATTATTATTATTTTAGTACCTAGCCATCACTATATATGACTATATATAGGTTTATATATATTACCTTTTTGACCTCGTATTTGATGGCCAGTTTAACACGGCTGAGGCAGGGTCTGTTGTGGTCACTTAGAGGGTTTTGGTCCACGTCACCATTCAGAATGGCCTCAACTTCCTCTGTGTTTCGACACAGATCCAGCACCCCTACCACAAAGTCCTTACACTGCATGGAAAGCTTTCTGTAGTCGTTCTAGAACAAATTCAAAAATGTAAAACTTATAAAATTCTGACTGTTAGAAATCAGTCCACATATGATTGTAAACTGTATTAGGCTACACATGAAGCAAAAGTTAAAAAAAACGTGTCCCAGTATATATTGTGATTATGGCCTTGTGCAACCTTAGCCTTTCATTTTAAGAACTGCAATCTCTTTTCAGTTTGAATTAACTTCTCCTGGATAGCAGAGGTGGGGGTGGGTGGTTTGTACCGATGAGATTACTGAATGCTTGATTGTCTCATCACACCATAAACCTTTATTTATATGAATACACGACGATGCGTTGTTGTCCATATGTGACCAAACCTTTTTTAAATGAATCTGAAATGATCTTGGTCTGGAAATATTTAAATTCAGTCTGTCCTTTAAAATTCCATTAAGCCTCCCTGGGATACCAGAATCACCCCTGAATTATTTAATAACATAATTAAAGAAAGACCTTTGCCAAAATAGCAGGCTGGAATGTATAATCAAGCATTGGAAGCTCTCGTGATGACTAATCTGGAGCCCATACATGTATTTCTACCATAAAGAGAACTAAAAACTGGTGATCGTGGTAAAACAAGCATGTAATCTTATTTTAATGATGTAAAAAAAAACAATCTAGCCTAACTGAATTGAATCTAACCTTAGATTAAGGTTAAAAGTTCACATACAATTGTAGAGGTATTGTATACATTTATATGTTTACTGTGGGATTTATGAAAATATGACAAAATCATCAGACCTAATATTTCGGCTGGTTTTCTGGTACAGACAGTTATTAATAAATCCCACAAATTCTCAAAGGAATTGAGTTAAATACTTTAAGCTGATCATTTCAAAAGCCAGTTATGAAGTGTTATGGCTCATCACTCTGTTGGAACAGCCAGATTTTTGTGGGTCGTCCCAATACTTTTGTCCATATGGAATACATGACAGTAGGTACAGTTCTGGTTGGGTTTTCATGCCTTACCTGTTTCCTCCAAATATTCTTTTATTTATTGTAGCCAAATACACTGATCAACCATAACATTAAAACCACATCCTTGTTTCTACACTCACTGTCCATTTTATCAGCTCCACTTACCATATACAATTACTGACTGTAGTCCATCTGTTTCTCTGCATGCTTTTTTAACCTGATTTCACCCTGTTCTTCAATGGTCAGGACCCCCACAGGACCACTACAGAGCAGGTATTATTTAGGTGGTGGATCATTCTCAGCACTGCAGTGACACTGACATGGTGGTGGTGTGTTAGTGTGTGTTGTGCTGGTATTAGTGGATCAGACACAGCAGCGCTGCTGGAGTTTTTAAATACCGTGTCCTCTCACTGTCCACTCTATTAGACACACCAACACCTAGTTGGTCCACTTTGTAGATGTAAAGTCGGAGACGATCGCTCATGTATTGCTGCTGTTTGAGTTAGTCATCTTCTAGACCATCAGTGGTCACAGGACGCTGCCTACGGGGCACTGTTGGCTGGATATTTTTGGTTGGTGGACTATTCTCAGTCCAGCAGTGACAGTGAGGACAGCACGTAGTGGTCCTAGGAGAGTCCTGACCATTGAAGAACAGCATGAAAGGGGGCAAACAAAGCATGCAGAGAAACAGATGTACTACAGTCAGTAATTGTAGAACCACAAAGTGCTTCTATATGGTAAGTGGAGCTGATAAATGTTATAATGTTATGGCTGATCAGTGTAACCACAATTTTGCATCATCTGAGCATAAATCTCTTCCAGAGAACACACAGAGAGAGCACTCATATTTAGTAAGACAACTAAAATTATTTGGCTCTTGTAATGGAATGTGAGTACATTTTTACACTGGTGTTCATTCTCTCACCTTAAATTCAGTTTCGACATTTGCGAGTTGGGCAAGCTCGTTGCTCAACTCCAGCGCCATCAGAACTGGATCTTCACTGGACAGCGAGAGGTAAGCGGCACTTGCTAGACCTTTGTAAGCATTCATGCGTGATCGTGAGTGGCTGAATGAGTCCTGCTTCTGCTTCTCTGAACACTCAGTGCACTTGCAGAAGTGATCATGAGGCTTCTCGATGAGGGCACCTTTACCCAGCAGGGTGTGTATGATCTCGTATTCTTGGCACTGGGCAGCCAGGATGATGGGTGTCACGTCGCTGGAGAAACGTGTCCCGTCTTCATCATAGGCAAAGAAGTCATCATTTTTATCTTTCTGGTCCTGCTCCAGGGCAGTCGAGGCAAAGCGGAGGCCTCCTTCAAAAGCTGGATGTGCCAGGATGGCCTCTACGATGCGCACGTAACCTTTACTGATGGCCAGGAGCAGGGCATCACCCACCCGTGCCAGTCCTTCTCTCTTGAGTAGCAACTCGGTTACCTCTAGGTGCTCGTTAGCTACTGCAAGCTGCAGGGCATTCTGGCCCATGTAGTCCATACAGTTTACATTAAGGGTCTCAGACTCTTCCAGCATCTTTCGGACGACTGGAATGTTTCCATACTCAGCCGCATCCAGAAACCGTTCCTCCTCGACTGTGAGACTGGTATCTCGCTCACTGAACATGTACGCTGGGCCCCTGCGAGCCTTTTCCCTCAGAGTCGTGTGCCTGCGCTGCATGGCTTCGAACCTATACACAAACAGGGTGAAATGTCATAAATGCAAGTTTGAATAACACAATGCATATAAAATAAGGCCAACCCTTTTTTCTGCATTAAATCCAATGGAATGCAAAAACTAGCTAATAGTAAATCTATAAATTAGGTTGCTGGTTAGGGTGTCCCAGACTACCCCTGTCATTTAACTGACCAACCTGAGAATGTTTCTTTCCAAGTGTGTTAAATATCTGTTTTATATTTTGGAGCAACTATCAACATACCTAATGTGATCTAATTACTGGTAAAAACAACTTGTTTATAAAAGAGACTGACAGATCTGACGTTTATCTATCTTACAATTGTGACTTTACACAATCCAAGCAATTAAGGACTAAGGGCCTTGCTCAAGGGCCCAAGATCAACAACCAGGCATATGTGGGACCAATGGTGACAGAGTTTTTAAACACCTCACTGTCACTGCTGGACTGAGAATAGTCCACCAACCAAAAATATATCCAGCCAACAGTGCCCGGTGGGTAGCGTCCTGTGACCACTGATGAAGGTCTAGAAGATGACCAACTCAAACAGCAGCAATAGATGAGTGATCGTCTCTGACTTTACATCTACAAGGTGGACCAACTAGGTAGGAGTGTCTAATAGAGTGGACAGTGAGTGGACACGGTATTTAAAAACTCCAGCAGCGCTGCTGTGTCTGATCCACGACACACACTAACACACCACCACCATGTCAGTGTCACTTTGAAGCAACTATTAAGGTCCCTAATGTGATCTTATTACTGGTAAAAACAATTTGTTTATTAAAGAGATCAGAGGAAACTGGCCAGACTGACAGATCTCACATTTACGGTAGTTAGCAGCCATGTTTATCTGAATTGACTTGCAATTGTAATTCAAGCAATTAAGGACTAAGGGCCTTGCTCAAGAGCCCAAGAGCAACAACCAGGCAGATGTGGGGCTTAGACCATGAATCTTCTAATTACTAGTCCAATACTCTAACCAGTACTAGAAGTGTCCAAAATGTCACTTTGTTTTTAACCCTTTAAAGCCTGAACCACCAGAACATTGCCCAAAAACCTTTTTTGACCTTAAATTAAATAAGAGTTTGCATATTTAAGTTTTGTTTTGTATCATATTTGATCTTTCAATAAAATGGGTTAACCAGGGGCAGAAGATAAGGATCAAATTGTACACATCAAGTTTTTCAGGAAAACAATATACATACTGATAATGTAGAGGTCTCAAAAACTCATGTATCAAATATGATACACTTGGCGTTATAGGGTTAAAAACACTTTTACATTGTGTGATTCATACACGTTTATTCATAAATTGTTAACACCCTGGACTAGACGCAAATCCATCACAGGTCACCACTTATTTACACATTTTCTGAAATACTGGCTCATTCACTCCAACAAAAATGACATTTTTCATGTTTTTGGGAGTTGGATAGAAACCTGGACATTAGAAGAAAACTCAGTTGGATATTGGGAGAACACACCAAACTATCCAAAGTGACTTACAATTGTGACCTTAGACAATCCAAGCAATTAAAGACTAAGGACCTTTCAATTACTGGTCCAGTACCTTAACCAGTACTAGAAGTGTCCAAAATGTGGAGATTAGGAAAACACACCAAACTCCTTACAAACAGTGACATGAGGCAAGGATCGAACCAAGATCAAACAAAGTTTCAATAGCAAAAGTTTGATGCTGGTATAAAAACAAAAGTTATGACGTAGTTTCCTGTTTATATAATTCTAGCAAGTTTACTTTTGTAATGAAGTACCCATAACAAACCTCCTGTATATACAGAACATTAATATTCTACTCACGTGTGATGGGAGTCCTGATAAAGTGGGTGATGATGAAAATGTGAATGCGGGTGATCGTCTTTCTGGTCGAACCCGCCGCACGCGCACTCCGCAGGCAGTGCACTCACCGGGAGCGCGTGCAGTAGCAGCATCTCAGGTCTGTCGCGCGCCGGCTGCAGCTCCGCCACGCGCATCATCGTTTCCGACCCCAAACAGCGCGGGGTGAAGCGTGGGGGGAAGCAGGTCTGACTGAGTGCAGTACAGGTGTTTGGTCCTGGTTTAAACCGAACTGTAACTCAATAATACTCACGTTCTACTAATCAACCAATCAAAGAGCTGCAATCACATCCAACCGAACCGATCATTTAAAATACAGGTCAAATATTCAGTTCTACTACAAAATAAATATGATAAAATATGGGTTTAAATCAACGTTCATTCTAATATGAATAAACAAATAAACTGTTTTAGGTGCAGAGCTCAAAACAAGACTGTAATAATAATATTTACTGTGGGGACATACCCCCCCCCCACACACACACACACACCCACCCCCCCCACACACACACACACCCACCCACCCAAACAATATTCAGACACGCTCAAACTGTCTCCCTCTCCCCCAATATACTGATGTAAACATTATAAATAAACTTTTTGGAATCCGCCAGTGTTCCCATCAGTTGGTCCCCCCAATATTCAGTTGATGACTATGACCTTATTGGTCCAAATCTCTATAATAATCATAATAATAATAATAAAAACAATAATAATAATAACTCAACTGAAGCTCAGCTAAACCCTATTCTTAAAACACAATATAAATTACACTGATCAGGCATAACATTATGATTATCTCTCTGATTATCTCTTCATCACTGCACCTGTTAGTGGGTGGGATATATTAGGCAGCAAGTGAACACTTTATCCTCAAAGTTGATGTGTTAGAAGCAGGAGCGAGCGTAAGGATTTGAGCAAGTTTGACAAGGGCCAAATTGTGATTGTTAGACAATGCTCTGCGTCAGAGCATCTCCAAAACTGCAGCTCTTGTGGGGTGTTCCTGGTCTGCAGTATCTATCAAAAGTGGTCCAAAGAAGTTAATGTTGGTTCTGATAAAAAGGTGTCAGAATACACAGTGCATCACAGTTGCAGGGCTGTTTTGGCAGCAAAAAGGGGACCAACACAATATTAGGAAGGTGGTCATAATGTTATGCCTAATCGGTGTATATAACATCTGCTTATATCTGCTCTCTATAATAATAATAATAATAATAATAATAAGTGCTTGGGACCAACACAAAATCTACTGTGGCTCAGATTGCAGATGATTTTAATCCTGGTGATTAGGTGAATGAACACAGTGCATCAAACCCTTTTGTTTTCAGGGCTGCATTGTAGAACAGTCAAGAAGCCCATGCTAACTCCTGTCCATCCTCAAAAGCACCTACAATAGGTACTCTTTCATTAGAGCTGGATCGTTTATACCTGAAGAAGAGATAGCACCTCTTAATATATAGCATGCTGGTAAAGGCCTTCAGGAGTCCATATCTAGGCAGGTCAGGGCTGATTTGATGTCACAGTAGACAGGTGGCTCATCAGTGTAGTAAATCCTGTAATTACTGGATTATACATGCCAGAAATAGTGCTATTAAATGCATGATTTGAGGAGACTTGTGCTGGATGTCTCTGTGTACTTTATACTACGAGTTACACAAAGCAGGTCGTGGTACTCTGTCACCCTCAATCAACACTGTCATGCTTTTAGATGTTCAGGTCCTCCGGGATAAAAGCAATCAGACCATTAATCACCAACATCTGCTCTTTGATGCACTTTAAAGGTGCATTCATGTTCATTTTTACAGATACACCACACCCCTACATCTGATTAAATCTGCTTCTCTAACACCGTTAATTGATGTTCAGAAGTCTGTAAATTATACATTACAGAGAAACAGAGGTAACTGTTCAGGCCTAAGTTGCTAAATGTTTCCAGCTGGTGCAGAACATAAGGATTATGTTGATTTTGTCAATGTTTTGATGGTTTGACAGTTGGAAGCAGATATTATGAGATAAAATTATTTAAAATCATCCCAGATTTGTAAAAAGTTTACTCGTTAGACCATATTATGTTGTTAGTGCACCTTACACCAACGTTTGTGCTGTACATGTATGAGGGCTTCTAAATGGCAGCTCTGTCATGACTTCCAGCCTTGTTTGTTTATTAGGATTTTAACGTCATGTTTTACACTCTTTGGTTACATTCATGACAGGAACGGTAGTTACTCATTACACAAGGTTCATCAGTTCACAAGGTTATATATCAAACACAGTCTTGGACAATTAAGTGTCTCCAATTCACCTCACTTGCATGTCTTTGGACTGTGGGAGGAAACCGGAGCACCCGGAGGAAACCCACGCAGACACGGGGAGAACATGCAAACTCCACACAGAAAGGACCCGGACCGCCCCACAAGAGGATCGAACCCAGGACCTTCTTGCTGTGAGGCGACAGTGACCCACTTAGCCACCATGCCGCCCCTTTCAGCCTTGTAAAGCTGAAGATTTCCATTTTTTTTAAACAAGTGCTGATTTTAAGGTAGTGTGAAGGGGTATATTGGGATATTTAGCAACAATCCTATAAAGTGACATCTGTAACTGCCAGTCATCTTTCATTTATGATCATTATTATTTTTGTCCAACTTATGCTGTTTGTCCATGTTTAAAAGACTCTGACACATTTGCTCTAACACATGCAGTTAAGTGGCAGTAAGCTATGTTTCTGATATTTTGTCCACCACCTGTATATGGGTTTTGTGATTTACACCCTGATTAAAGTCTCTCGGGACAAGCTTAAGAGTTACAATCTTTAATAATCCAAAAACAGTAATCCAATCAATGTCTGATTTAATGTTGCTGCACATCTGACACAGCAGAGATTTCATTCATACAGTTAAAGTCAAAAGTTTACATACACTTGGTTTTTAATGATTTTTGCATGGCCCGGGGCTGTTACATACTATATGAATAGAAGTATTGTGATGTTCCTTCTCATGATTGCATTTATGTGTTTCAGCCACAACAATTGCAAACAGGTAAAATGAATCAGCTATATATAGAAATTTATATGCTTGCAATTTTGCAACAACAGTTTAGGGAAGGCCCCTTCCTGTTCCATCATGACTGTAACCCTGTGCACAAAGCAAGGTCTATAAAGACATGAAAAAAGCTTGGTTTAAAGAAACTCTTGTGTCCTGCACAGAGTCCTGACCTCAGCCCCAATGAACTGAAACATCAATTGAAGCTTTCTTTACCAACATCAGTGCCCAGCCATTTAAATGCTCTTTTGACTGAATGGACACAAGTTCCGCACCAGCATACTTCAAAGACTTGTGAGAAACCTTCTCAAAAAAGTGATTATTCTAGCTGAAACGATCACACAGATGTCACTTTATTTTAATACCATTTGTTTTTGAGATGAGATGTCCAACTTATGGTCAGGTGTCCAAATACTCTTGGCCATGTAGTGTGGCTATAAAAGGAGGGTCAGGCGGTCCATATTACTGCCTGTGTGTTTAAAATAGGATGCCTAACAAGCTAAGGGTAATATCAGGTCCTCATAATTCTGGCCATTTAGTGTATATGTAAAGAACTCAAATTCAACATGAACAAAATGAACAGTCAAAGAAAAGAATAGTTGCAGAATTTATTGGAATCCTACAACTGACTTGCACACGTGTGTGAACAGACCGTGTCCAGCCAATAATTACAGGGTGTATTGTTGCTTTATAGTTGTATTTGTAGGGCAATAAAAGGTAATTGAAATCTATCAAGTGAAACACGTTTCAGTGAAGGGAATTTCCGTCTTAGTGTCACAGGAAATTGATGTGTAAACGACTGCTGCACATCTGGCACAATAATCTGTTTATATAACCGTGGCTGTGCTTTAATCAGATTGATAATGATAAATGACCTGCTATCTGACATGTTTATTAACTTTCATCTGCAGCAGGTCATCACCAGAACAGCTTTAATGCACCTTGGTATTGATTCTGGAACTGTATGGGAGGGATGAAACATCAGATCTAGACTAGCCTTTCCATTTCTCACCTCATCAATCAAATTTTGAATGTGCATAGTTAAAAATTTTTTGACTTTTAAAATTAAGATTCAAATGTAGCATTTTTATTTTACTACATCGACTCATTTAGAAAAAAAGTCACAATTCTTTAAATGAAATGTCACCATTCTGGGATGCTGCTACTTTTAGTTTCTTCTGTAGGTGGAGTGAACATACCATAGTAATCAAAGTTTACTAACATCCGATAATCCTTCATTTTATCAATTTATTTGGTCCAGTGACTCTTTTGCCTTCCAGTTTTCTCTGTGGCATGTGACATTTCATTTATTCATTATATTTATTTCTTAAAAGGGGGGGGGGGGGGGGGGGGGGGGTGCTCAGGTGGCACAGCAGTAAAACACACTAGCCCATTTCCGCTAAGATCCAGGGTTCGAATCACAGCAGTGCTATTGCTCTGGTTTTGTCAGTGCACTCACAGTGCCGGTCCGAAGCCTGAATAACATAAGTTGGGTTGCATCAGGAAAGACATATGGGGTAAAAAACTGTGCTTTATCAGGTATGCAGCTGAAAGCTGGAGTAAAATGTGCAAGCTCTTCCATTAAACAAGTATAGTCTATAGTTTATTGTGCAGCTTAAAAATGTAAGCATATTAAAACTGTTTTATAAACATGAAAAATTAAATGACTAACTTAAGGGCTTGGTTGCTATTACAGGTTTGACCAGCAAGGGCCGCTAGAATGCATTGTGCTAAACCCAATAATTACACTTTTTTTCATCATGTTTTCAAATGCAATTCGTTAAGAATTTTTACTGCTTCAAAAAAATGGAATTGTAAATTTCAACAGTCCCTCCACAGTCTGGATTTACAGTTTTGTAACTTTTTTTGTGCTTGCTTTGCAGGTGAAGCAGAAGTAGTGGTGGGCGGTTCGATCCAAATATCGATATTATCGATACCAACGTTGGTACTGGAATTGGATCGATACTAATGTGATGGGATCAATACTTTAGTTTTACCTTTTCTCTGCTACATTCAGCACGTTTTACGGTACAGCATCTGCTCCACTTACATATTACATGTAGAGCTGGGCGGTTCCTGAATCACCCGGGTTAATGATTCGAATCTTTGTACTGAATCAGGAATCACGAGTCCGAAATCTCAGTTAACCCGGATCCTACGAGTCCTCTGGCTGGCTGGTGCTAAGTACACAAGGCGAGTGAGCCGACTCACCAAAACACTGCGGACTCTGATGATTTGGCTGAACCGACTTTACTCCAGTCTGTGAATCTAAGTAATAAGTTAAATATTCCAAACAAGCAGTTAAACTCACTGGTGTTCATTATGTGGCTGATTTTTTGCACATGTTATTATTATTATTATTATTATTAGTAGTAGTAGTAGTAGTAGTAGTAGTAGTAGTAGTAGTAGTCGAGGTATAGATTAATACAGGTATAGAGTAATGCAGCATATTTTCTTGTAAGCAAAACAACAACAAAATATGGTTATATTATTATTAAAATGCAAATGCTTACAGGCTACTTTAGTACTGTACCACTTAAGGAGTATCATAGCCCCCATGGTAATTTTAAACCCTTGACCCATTAATATACCCATCTGATTGGTAGGTGAAACCACTTCCCTCCCCCCATGATCAAGATTCCACTTAGAAAAAGGTGTCAACTTGTTACTGACAAGAGAAGTGTGAGGTGCCAAGAGAATTAAGAGAGAAGGATTTATTTACAAAAGATGAGTGCACAGAAGACAAGTGATATTTGGATGCATTTTCATGCAGTAAATCAATCGCAATCAGAACGTCAGTATTAAGTGACTCAACTGACTCAAGTGACCCAAGTGAACCGGATCAGATTACTGAGTGACTCAGATTAACCCGAGTCCATAAAATGAACTGAATTTACCACCACTAATGTAGAATAGCATAGCATCGATTTTTTATTTTAAATTAACAAGGACACATATATTCGAGAGCAGCTACTTACAAAAAAATTATATATTACAATAATACTGTACACTTAAAGGTCATGAAAATTCATTCATATTTAGCAATTTGATGATGCATCTACCTTAATTATTAAAAATGATCAGTATCAGCGATACTGGCCCTGCTTTAGTTGGTATCGGATCGTTACCAAATTTTGCAGTATTGCACACCACTAAGCTGACGCGCATAGACAGTGGGCGGAGCTTCCGCTTAATTAGCAGCTGAGCACACCTGACGAACGTTTTGCGCATGCGCTGTGTGTCAATATGAAGACGGCGTGGTTGTGTGTTTTTATATCATCGCTGTGTCTGGTAGTTGCAGGACAAGCCTCATATCCTACTAGTAAAGTAAGCTGAGTTTTAGTCTCACATGAAATTTGGGTAAAATGGAGTGAAACTGTACTGACTGTCTTGTAACTCTGCTGGTGTGCAGGTTTCATTCTGTAATGTAACAGGTAAATGGCACACTGAGCATGGCTCACTCCTTAAGCTCAGCAGTGATGGACAGGTGGTGAGGGGGGTGTACCAGACAGCACTGGAGAGTGTGCATGGAGCAGCAGGTCCTAACAGAGAGGGGAAGGTGCTTGGTGTTATTGGTGAAGGTCCTCAACCCACCATTGCTTTCTCTGTGCTGTGGGCTAAAGGTAAGTGGCATGAGACTGGAACAAGTGAGACACAGTGTGCACACTTTGCTTCAAATGATCAAATAAGTTCAGTGTTTATGTACTTGTCTGGCATATGTGTCTGTCGTTGCACGTTTGGGTTTTTAATGATCTCTGCAACTGTCCTTTTTCTAATTGAGCAGGTTGACCATATTTTGGTCAGTACATGGATGGGCAGTACAAAGTAGACAGTAGCTCACAGCAGGTGGGAGGTTAGATCTAAATGGTGCAAATAACAGGTGGCAACGTGTGTGTGCACGCCACACTACACAACATCATTTAATAGCCATACAGTTAAAAACATGACATATAATCCACTATTAGACTGGACATGTAGAATTTTTCTTACTTTTTCTGATAAGAAACCCCTCAGTGTCTCAACAGACAAGTGAATCTTTATTGTGCTAATTTTTACCAGGTCTGAAATTAAAATAAGTTTCTTTGAAATATCTTTAAATGCATATTTCCTTTGATATGTTGTTTGAAGCCTTGTTCCTGCACCATACCCTGAGAAACTGCTTTTGCTTGGCTTGTTCTGTGCTGCTGATGAGTGGCTGAGAAGCAGTTTTACCAATAGTTGCATGTAGGACATGTATATGAGCAATCATTCTGTGCAAGGAGGCAGTACCTACAAAGAAGAATCAAACTGTACTAAAATCGCATACACAATTGATGGTGACTGAAGAAAGCATATGTCAATATGAGGGCAAAACCCAAACGTTTTACATCCCGGACATGTTAGGTTGGAAATCCTGAATAAACATGTTTTAAAACTACAATGTCAGTCAATAAGTGCTTAAAATACAAACTCAATAAATTTAAGTCCTTTTAAAAGCTTGTGTTGTATATGCTGAATTGAAAATATACATACAGCAACTGGAATTAGTCTAGTAGTGATGAAGGTTCAGTGTATAGATGGTTACTTTTCTGCCCCTGTTTGAATAGAGCTGATTTGTCCTGTATCCTTTAAATCATTTAGCCTTTTCTCCGTAGGATCATGTGCGACATGGATTGGTCAGTGCTTCATTTTGGAGGGAGGTGGTCAAGTCCTGAAAACCCTGTGGATGTTGCGCTCTGTTGCAGAGAGCTCCTATGATAACTGGGAGAGCACCAGGTAAGTAATGAAGGTAAGATGTTTACAGCTGCTACCAAATAAAACAGTTGCTAATACCTGTCTTTGTTTTATTGCAGGCTGGGAGAGGACCAGTTCATATTTGTTGGAACTGGAAGTCTGAACAGTATCAGTGGGTTTGCTTAGTTGATGGCATACTAATAAATGAATCAATTGTGATGTGGTTTTGTTGTTATTAAATTAACCTGGTGAAGGGTGACCACTGTAATACACAAATAACCATTGAACATTTAATAACAAAGTGCACAAAATATAACCTAGAACGTCAAAGACTTGCAATACCAAATACAATGGTTGAAATTTTAACAAAACCAAAGCAGAGACTCTGATAAATTGTTTGAAAAATACAACACTGATAATACACATCTAGAACTAAACACAGAAAGGACACTAGACAAAGAACATGAATAAATAACCTGTACATAATCTAGGTACCTACACTGATCAACAAAACCTTAAAACCACCTGTTTCTACACACACTGTCAATTTTATCAGCTCCACTTACCATATAGAAGCACTTCGTAGTTCTACAATTACTGACTGTAGTCCATCTGTTTTTCTACATACTATTTTTTAGCCTGCTTTCACTCTGTTCTTCAATGGTGAGGACCCCCACAGAGCAGGTATTATTTAGGTGGTGGATGATTCTCAGCACTGCAGTGACACTGACATGGTGGTGGTGTGTTCGTGTGTGTTGTGCTGGTATGAGTGGATCAGACACAGCAGCACTACTGGAGTTTTTCAATACCATGTCCACTCACTGTCCACTCTATTAGACACTCCTACCTAGTTTGTCCACCTTGTAGATATAAAGTCAGAGACGATCGCTCAGCTATTGCTGCTGTTCGAGTTGGTCGTCATCTAGACCTTCATCAGTGGTCACAGGACGCTGCCCACGGGGCGCTGTTGGCTGGATATTTTTGGTTGGTGGACTATTCTCAGCCTAGCAGTGACAGTGAGGTGTTTAAAAACTCCAGCAGCGCTGCTGTGTCTGATCCACTTATACCAGGACAACACACACTAACACACCACCACTGTTTCAGTGTCACTGCAGTGCTGAGAATGATCCACCACCTAAATAATACCTGCACAAGTGACCGTATTCTGTAGCCGGCCATGCTACTGTTTTTTTGTTTTTGCAGCATGAGAATGGTTGGTGGGTGTTCAACCACAGATTTCCATTGAGTTTATCTAGGTTGGGGGGTGTCTAAAGAGGCAGTAATCTTCAAAATGCAAAAACTTTACATCCCAAATAAAAAAAGGCATATTTTAAGAACCTGTCAAAAAAAAGGTCAGTGTTTTATTATTAGACAAGAACACAAAGTTAGTAAGATGTGCTGGTCTGGAGACAGTGATTTATATTGGTTGTCCCGTGACAGACATTTACTTACAAATTCCTACAGAATCAAACACTGTGGACGTGTTCTTTTAAAAAGAGGCTTTGCTAGCATCCTTTTGTGGTAATTTAGTAAATTATCTCTCTAAAATTACTGCTCAGTTGGTGGAACATGATACTGATTTGCATTTAGACCAGACATGACAGAGTAATTCTAACTTAGTACTTGGCTTTATAAAAAGTAGAGGCAACTGAAATTTGGTTTTTAATTGGCTGCAGTTGACCATAATTTACTGGTACCTTAACCGGTCGTTATACTTTTACTTATCTTGATTCCTTCATGCTGAAATCAGTTGTTGACATTTACTGCCACAATTGGGATAGGCCCCCTTAACACACTTTCGTTGGATGCTCTGGTGGCACAGCAGTGGAATTCTGGAAATGTGTTACACCCCATCAAGCAAATGGTCTGGCTTGCCGCTCAACAGACACAGGAAGGTTTTCTTCTTATTGCTGTGGAAACAACAGTTCCCGTGGTGGAGAAACACAGAAGACACATTGTGTCTCCCTATTGGTGTAAAAAAGTGGCTGGTATATTCACACAACAAAGGGGGCAGGTGCAACTTCTCTCTTCTCAGCACATATGGAGGTGGTGCAGGCAGCAGAGGATTTGTAATGTGGAAAATGACAAGAATTGAATAAGAAAAATGTTCCCATTTTTCACTTCAAGTTTGTTTTTAACATTCAGCCTGCTGGACTCATCTGTGCAGCTGTGATTGTCTTGTCAAAGTCAAACTCCTTTCTTATTTAATGTCTGTTTTTGAGATTTTCAAGAGATTTCATCATCCGTTAAGTTAAATATTCTATTCATTTAATCTGTAGCGTTTCATTTTTTCATGTTACTATTATCAGAACAGATATGAGGCTCTTTCTGCAGTCTGATTTTAAAGATGGATTTGTGCCTGTATCATGCTAAAAATAAAGTGTTGAACCTTCTTTACCTGTTTAAAAGTGTACTGTATTGTGGGGGCTTAGAAATAAACCCCTGAAGGATTCCACCTGCTTTTTTCCTTTTTTACCTCCTCGACTTCGGCCTTCATCTTTAAGGCGGGAGCCCGCTGCGCTTCAGTGAGCTGCCGGTCTCATCAAAAGCTTTCAGCTGCAGGGCTTGAGCTCGTCAGACGAGTGCTCACCACTTTCAGCCTGTGATATCAGGAAAGCTGACATAACAGCTGAGGCACCATTAGCCAGGCCGACAGGCAAGAGCAGATATGTTTTACCTGTGCTCTCTCTTCGGCTCCACCACTTCAGCCGTCGCTTCATCCCCCACTCCAGTCTGCTGAGCTTCTACAGAGCTCTCAGCTCACATCTACTCAAGGGCCTTCAGCTCCCCTGCTTTACCTAAAAGGCATGTGCAGCTGAAGTCAGAAGTTTTCATACACCCATGAGGAAATTGTTTATTCTGCACCCTGTTTGTGCCCCTTAGCTGGCAATCCAATTCAATATCGTCATCAGTGTATGGCCTTAAAGGGCCATTTTTATAACCCCCTAAATGTGCTCTTCTAGTTTTATGTTTGGCTGAATTCTGCTTTGATCATCTGTACTGTCATTTCAAGAATGCCAGTTTCCTCTAGAGGGCAGTAAAGGAGCGTTGGGAATGGGCTGCAGAGCACTATCTCTCTAGCAATAAAGCAGCAGACAGCAGAAGTAAGGAAGCAATACAGGTTACGTTCTGCCAGTATTGTTGCCATGAGACATAATTGAAGCCAGAGGCTGGTATTGTGCTTTCTCCTGCTCTGGCTTTTCCACCAAGGCTTTTAGTGCTATCAGTTGAGCTTCCTACTCTACTTATTCAAACTCACATGAACACATCAAGCCTACGGAGTTCCTGAGATCCAATTCAGTAGTTTTTTTTGTTTGCTGTTATTAGTTTTTTACGGGTACTGTCATGGAACTGGATCAGAGTGGAAAAATGACTTTTTTCCAGTAACAGAGCAGAAACGCCAAACACACTAAGAACCCCTGTAAAACTGTATAACTTTATTTCAGGTCATGCAGCAAACTCCAAACATGGAATGGTAGCACAGGTTTCTATTTCTCCTCTGCCTCAGTTCTGCAACTGAGCTCCAGTAGAGCTGAGTTTCGTACACAGCGTTTACAGGTTTGAGCTACACTCACATATTTGTGCTTAAAAAAATCAGGGCGCTAAGGTTCGAATCTCAGTTCTGCTACACAAACAATGATTGGCTTGTTCGAAGGGTGGATCCTGGAGGGAATTCCTCATAACTGATGCAATTATGACCTTTACTGGCTGATAGATGGAGCCTGCTAAGAGACCAGGGATAATGGAGATCAGTGCATGACTGAGCACCATATGAACTCACCTCGTGCAGGTGAAAAGATGCAGTCGGCTACTGCACACGTGTCAAAGGAGGCGTGTTTTAGTCACAGCTCTCCTCGGTCAGGGGTGGAGGTCAGCATCAGTAGAGAGGAAATGCAATCGGGTAATTGGATATGACTAGATTGGGAGGAAAAAATGGGGGAAAAAATCAGTACAGCTACACTTATCCAGCAAGTTATAAGGCTGATTTAAAACTAAATGTACATCTTAAAGAGGCTGGTACGATGGCACAACAGTTAGCATATCTTGATGCCAGTCTTGATGCCACACAGCTTATAGGATTCAAACCTCAGATTAGGTTATTTATTTGTGGCTTTCTGGAATGTAGAAATCTGCCAAGCAAGTCCAGCTGATCTTTGTTTTGGACCAAGATGGCAACAGAACAACATCTGCATCAGTATGTAGGGACCAGTCAGAGATGGGCAGAAAATAAAGTGTAATCATACAATGTATTTCAAACAGCTGGAAGATGACATATGGAGTACAACAAGAAAATGTATATACACCTGAATTCTTGTTAATCTGTGGCCAAGGGGTAGGGGGCATTTTGTGGGTAAAGTTCTGGTTTGCTTATCCTTTTAAATAGTGTTTACCAACCACTAAAGCCCACTGGCCAAAGGCTGAGAAATTTGGGGCCACTGCAAATGAATGTTTTAATCAATGCAATTAAGCATTTCTATCATGATAGAAGTGGTCTTTTCTAACCTAACATAGGGTTCAGGGGTTCACTAAACAATTTGACGAGTGGCAGTTGTGTAAATCATGTACTATAATTTAATAATCATCATAATTTAATAATCACCATACCATACTTAAGCCAGTTAAACATGTATTGGTATTTAATACATTTCGAAAGAAGTATTTCATTTCTTAGTACTGTACAGTACAGTTTTAAAGTCTTCATTGGCAAGGTGCATAATCACAATATATGGCCAGAAGTATGTGGACTACTCTTTTAATTACTGAGTTACTGCTACACTATATTGCTAAAAGTATTCACTCACCCATCCAAATAATTGAATTCAGGTGTTCCAATCACTTCCATGGCCACAGGTGTATAAAACCAAGCACCTAGGCATGCAGACTGCTTTTACAAACATTTGCAAAAGAATAGGTCGCTCTCATGAGCTCAGTGAATTCCAGTGTGGTACCATGATAGGATGCCACCTGTGCAATAAGTCCAGTCGTAAAATTTCCTTGCTACTAAATATTCCACAGTCAACTGTCAGTGGTATTATAACAAAGTGGAAGCGATTGGGAACGACAGCAACTCAGCCACCAAGTGGTAGGCCACGTAAAATGTCATCGGATGCTGAGGCGCATAGTGCGCAGAGATCACCAACTTTCTGCAGAAACCAGTGCAACCAGTGCACTAAGCAAGGTCCATGAAGACATGGATGAGCGAGTTTGGTGTAGAAGAACTTGACTGGCCTGCACAGAGTCCTGACTTCAACCCAATAGAACACCTTTGGGATGAATTAGAGCGAAGACTGCAAGCCAGGCCTTCTCGTCCAACATCAGTGCCTGACCTCACAAATGCGCATCTGGAAGAATGGTCAAAAATTCCCATAAACACAATCCTAAACCTTGTGGAAAGCCTTCCCAGAAGAGTTGAAGCTGTTATAGCTGCGAAGGGTGGTCCGACATCATATTAAATCCTATGGATTAAGAATGGGAGTCACTCAAGTTCATATACGTGTGAAGGCAGACGACCGAATACTTTTGGCAATATAGTGTATATCCAACAAGTTAATGGTGAAGAGTCCACATACTTTTGGTTGTATATTCTGTATACTCACACTTTTTATTCATTCCTGTGTCCCTGAACACTTCTTCCTCTGAACTAAAACATTACTTTTTAATAAAGCATTCTAATTAGTTTAGCAAATTTCTTTCCACATGTATTATCATAGTTTGATTCATTCTTCAGCTTTTTATTTCTATGTTCATCTGTCTGGCTTGCTGCAGAATTGAACCCATCACCTCAAGGTCCATGATTCTCACTAAAAGAGCTCGACAAAAATCCAAAGCCTGGTTGATTGAATACGTGCCACAGAAAGAACTCCTCCTCCATCCATTATAAGCTGAAATAAAAAGCTTCATTCTGCCTTTTCAGCCATCCGCGCTGTTAAGAGACTTAAAGCCTGATATCAGTCACCAACATTTTCCATTTGAACACAGCATAACGGTGTGCTTCTCATTTACCTGTATTCATCATTGATTTTCACTGGCTTGGATGTGGCTGGCATTGAGTCACACTTTCATAGCTGGAATAGCATTGGCATGAAATTCAACAAAAGTGTGACCTCACCTCTGTAATTAGAAAACAGATCAAATGCTGACACACAGTGCAGAAAGAAAGTGAAATCACAAAAACATAAAACACTGATAGAAAAGGTGTAGCATGCCAACATGTGCTGTATGGCCAAAAGTATGTGGACACCCCTCCTAATAATTTAGGTCTTTCAGCCACACCTACTGCTAACAGGTGTATAAAAGCAGTGATGTAAGTCATATGATTCCAAACTATAGTCAAAACTGCATGTGGCAGAAACTAAGCTAAGGATAAACTATGGCAAAGCCCTTTAATATTACAAGACAGAGTATCTAAGTATCTAAATCTAAATTCTGTATTGAAACTTATACCTACATCAGCAATTACCATAACAACTATAACAAGAACAGCCCACACACAAGACACAAAAGTTACTTATACACATGGTAATCATCGAAAAACAAGGAACAAACAAAACACTGATTCATGTGTTCCAGGAGTCGTGTGAGGCTGAAACTGTACAAAAAAAAACATGTCGGCCAGTAATTACAAACTACTGAAATAAAGTGTTACTGTCCACAGTGAAGTAATCTTTGCTCTACCATGAACTTCTACCATGCTAGAAAGAAGCTTAAGCTATTTGTCCTTTCTTTGAGTTTTTAAACACCTCACTGTCACTGCTGGACTGAGAATAGTCCACCAACCAAAAATATATCCAGCCAACAGCGCCCCGTGGGCAGCGTCCTGTGATCACTGATGAAGGTCTCGAAGATGACCAACTCAAATATATGGAGTATATCAAGAAAATTGTATATACTGAAAGCTTGACCCCTTCCACTAAATAGGAGTCGTGCAAGGCTGAAACTGTACAAAAAAAAAATATATATGTCGGCCAGTAATTAGAAACTACTGAAATAAAGTGTTACTGTCCACAGTGAAGTAATCTTTACTCTACCATGAACTTCTACCATGTTAAAAAGAAGCTCAAGCTCTTGTTTTTCTTTGTCCTTTGTCTACGTGATTAAGAGGAAACTTCAGCTAAGCTTTAACTGAAGTCGTTTATCTTTCATTAGCACTCATTAGCATGAGAGTTTGCTCTTTCAAAGTGCTGTGGAACTCTGACAGTCATGATTACATGCACGATAACATTTTTAATTTTCATATACCGTATACAAGATGACATGACGGCAGAAGATAATTACCTCCTCTGGGCATGCCAAACTTTATACTGCCCTACTAAAAGTTAATTTCAGTTTTAGGTCGTCTTGAGGGTATGAAAATCTCTTGGATGCTTTAAACGAGTACTAGCGTTTTGTCAGTGTTAACTTTTCAGACGTCGACATTTGAGGGGAAAAGTTTCAAGATCCCAGTTGTCATAAATGAAGCATAAGTGTCCAACAACTCCAGATATTAAAGTGAGGTCAGCGATTTTTAAGTTGTAATATTTGGTCCCATTCTGGCAGCTGTCAATAAAATGTCTGCTCAGAAGAACAACAAGGTGCTATAATACCCAAAAATCTGTAGAAAACAAATGATTTGGACCACCAATATACAGCATGTACCTGCCTGTCAATCATATTGCCTGTCAAGCTAAACATTTGGGTGCTGCAGAGCACTAGAGTCCTGGGGATCTGGGTTTTAACCTTGCCTTTATTTACTTTCTGTAAGGAGATAGTTCTTCTTGTATCTGTGTTGATTTTTGCTGCATACTCCTGTTTCTTCCCAACTCCCCAAATCATGCCATTAGGTGACCTGGCTGTTCTGAATTGCCACTATTTGATAAGTGTGTCATGCCCTATAATTCTCTAGTCCCCTGGTTCAATATACACTGATCAGCCATAACATTAAAACCACCTCCTTGTTTCTACACTCACTGTCCATTTTATCAGCTCCACTTACCATATAGGAGCACTTTGTAGTTCTACAATTACTGACTGTAGTCCATCTGTTTCTCTGCATACTTTTTACGCTGCTTTTACCCTGTTCTTCAATGGGCCCCCACAGGACCACCATAAAGCAGGTATTATTTGGGTGGTGGATCATTCTCAGCACTGCACTGACACTGACATGGTGGTGGTGTGTTAGTGTGTGTTGTGCTGGTATGAGTGGATCAGACACAGCAGCACTGATGGAGTTTTTAAACACCTCACTGTCACTGCTGGACTAAGAATAGTTCACCAACCAAAAATATCCAGACAACAGCGCCCCGTGGGAAGCGTCCTGTGACCACTGATGAAGGTCTAGAAGATGACCAACTCAAACAGCAGCAATAGATGAGCGATCGTCTCTGACTTTACATCTACAAGTTGGACCAACTAGGTAGGAGTGGACAGTGAGTTGATACAGTATTTAAAAATTCCAGCAGCGCTGCTGTGTCTGATCTGCTCATACCAGCACAACCCACACTAACACACCACCACCATGTCAGTGTCAGTGCAGTGCTGAGAATGATCCACCACCCAAATAATACCTGCTCTATGGTGGTCCTGTGGGGGCCCATTGAAGAACAGGGTAAAAGCAGCCTAAAAAGTATGCAGAGAAACAGATGGACTACAGTCAGTAATTGTAGAACTACAAAGTGCTCCTATATGGTAAGTGGAGCTGATAAAATGATGGACAGTGAGTGTAGAAACAAGGAGGTGGTTTTAATGTTATGGCTGATCAGTGTATATTGCCTCTTAAGCCCAATGTTTCTGGGTAGAGTTATATAATCCATGACTCTGAAAATGATGAAGCAGTTATTAAAAAATAATTCAATGAATAGTTAAGTATTATAATTAAAAATCATTAAACAACACTTGTAACAATGTACCAAGCTACAAAGCTTTGCTTATTAGTAGGTGAGGGCACTCATGTGGCACAGTAATAAATTACGCTAACCCACTACGGCTGGGTTAGAATCCATGGCGATGTGCCATGACACTGACCAGGATAAAGTGGTGGTAAAACATGAAAACATAATGAAATTGAAATGCCATAAAATATTAGGTGCTGGTTTGCACTAAAGGTTCATTAAAAACTACACTGGTTTCCCCTCGCTGTAGTTTGACATGTACAGCAGCACTAATGATGGTAAACAGCCATGGTGCACAAAGCAAAAACGCAGGCTCATTTGGTGTTATTATGTAGATTTGAGGGCATCTCATGTGTAACGTACCCCTGAGCCTGAACAAACATGATCGTTCATAAAATGCGCTCAATGAGCATAACAATACAGTGTTTCTGCTGGAACGAAGCGAGCGCATTGATGTGGAAACGGCTGAGCTGATTTCTATAGGGGTTTATCTCTCTCACTTTCTCTCCCTCTCTCTCTCTTTATTTGGGGGTCTCTTGCTCTGATGTATCTTTCCATGACAGATGTGGAGCTGTCGACGAGCGCAGATGACACATAAAGGCGATTAAAGTTCAGTCTGTCTGTACCAAGCGGCAGCATTCACAGCCCATTATGGAAAGCCTCGCTAAGTATCTCGTTTGTTCTGGTCCAAACTTTTTAAAAACTAGAAGCATTTGGATAACTTCATAAATCTCCATTAGAAGCTAAATGTCACAGTGTGGGATGATCGAGGGAGAACAAGCCGGTGGTTGGAGAACTTTGAGGAAAAACAAGCCTGTACTGGGAGAACTTTTTTTCAGGCTTTTAAAGTCTTTCTGAGCTGCTCTGATGATGGCAATTCATTTAAATATGTGTTCACTAAACAGTGGCGTAACTAGGAGCTCATGGGCCCCAGTGCGAAAAAACATTTTTGAGCCCCCTCAACAAATTTCATATATATATATATATACTGTATATATATATATATATATATATATATATATATATATATATATATATTAAATACCGTGTCCACTCACTGTCCACTCTGTAAGACACTCCTACCTAGTTGGTCCACCTTGTAGATGTAACGTCAGAGATGATGGCTCATCTACTGCTGTTGTTTGAGTTGGTCATCTTCTAGACCTTCATCAGTGGTCATAGGACGCTGCCCACAGGGCACTGTTGGGTGAATGTTAGTTTTCTTCAATGGTTCTGCAACTGTTTTGTCTCTGTAACTAAATTACCCCCCATCTCAAAGAAAAAACCCTACAAATTGGGTTCTTTATAACTTTGGACAATCCAGCTACTTAGATAATTGATTTGCTAGCATATAATAGATGGTTCTTTTAATGTCATTCAGTTTCATTGCATGGTCTGCTAATATTCTGGTTAGTACATGGAACAGTGGTCTCTTTGCCAAGGTTGGAAGAGAACAGAACTATCATCAAGAATCTTGCTGTTTTTTGGTCCATGTGATCAGCATGTGGTGCATTGGGTTCCTTTTATGCTAGACCGCCTCTCAGTCCATGCTCAAAGCTTGCTTGTATTACAGCAGCTTTTAATTTGCAAATTCACTTTTTTTTTTTTGAGAGTTTGGAGTTTTATCCCTAACTTGGAAAGACCACTGATCCATGCACTTTCAAGGATTACATTCAAACTATCTCTATTTAAACTGACAAATAAATATATTGCTATAATTATTAATCACTCATGATTAAGACCCTACCTAATTCATGGCTGTGAAAATAGCATCACAGACCGTGAAATGAGCCTTTTCCCATGTAATATGCAATTTGCTGTGAAATGTAAAATTTAAGGTTTTCATGCACGTAGCATCAAGTGCCTCACGTTTACTGGTTAATGAGGCGGTCCTAGCAATCTTACGGCAATTTATTTAGCAATCGCTCAGTCGCTATTCCATTCTGTACACTGAACACGGACGAGAATTTTCGTATAGATGTTCTAGGTTTACATTCAACCATTAAGGTAGGCAATGATCTGTATGGTAGCTTTCATTTATTCTATCATTCAATTTATGAGTGTAATTTAATGACTGTTGTATAATGTGCCACTTTCTTTAAAATCTGTTAAATCTGTGATTTTTGAAATGAAGTGTCCATGAAATGAAGCACATTTCCCCATGAATTTAGTAGGGCCCTACTCATGAGTAATTAGGAGGCTATACAACAAGGTAAATGACATTACAAAACTTTCTATGCCACTAGATTAATCATCTGTCCAGACCCAGCAAAAAAGTTCATGTCAAAATGTATTCAGGTTTTTTTTAGATATGTTCCAACCATTTTATTACAGAAAAACTACACAAAATCATTGAAAAAGAAAGACTTTGTGTGTGTGTGTGTGTGTGTGTGTGTGTGTGTGTGCGTAGGTGTGTGTGTTCTCAGAAAGAGAGAGGGAGAGAGAGAGAGGGTGTTAGGATCTAATACTTACAAAAGCATCAGGTGCTATTTCTGGGATGCTCACACCATGTTCCTTTTGAGAAGTGCTCTCAACTGGTTCAGTACAATTGCAAGTTTGTTGTCAAAATAAGCCCTTCAGGTAATAATGGAGACCACTTAAAATTGCAACTAAAAAACTAGCAAATACGAGATCCCATTTTCACTTCCGCTGGATGAGATCATGAATTTCTAACAGGCATTGTTATGGTGCATAGAGTGAAATATTATAAAACTTAGATTATAGGTTACAGCAATAAAAATAAAGTATAAACACTTAAAAATGTTTTGGTGAGCTCATGCTCACAAGAAGAGGCTTTGAGTTGTAACAAATGAATAGAACATATTGTAATGAGACCCTATTTCTCGAAAAGTTAATTGAGAAACATTCCACAATACAACTGGGTATAAAAAAAAGACCAACCGAAGGCTAAGTTTTTACAAGCAAATAGTTACTTCATATTACTTCAAAGCTCACTTTAGGCCAAAGTTTGTTAGTGATTTTGAAAAAAATTCTCAGTGCAAGATTAATAATTTAAATCTTACACCATTTACCATGCATAATATTATGAAAAGATTGAGATAATCCAGTGAAATCTCAGTCTGTTGATGTGATGAATGTGTAACGAATGGGCTAGACGAGACAAGAGGGGGCGGACACACACGCAGAGATGTTTTAATAATGTTTAATAATAACAAAACACAAGACGGGATAGCCAAGACCAAGCAAGCACATGACCAATGCTAATAGCTAATCTAAATGCTAAATGCTAATCTAAACATGAACAATGCTAAAGCTAAACTAAATGCTACCACTAATCTAAACACACATGAGCAATGCTAAGGCTAAACTAAGACTCAGACTACAAGACATCATAAACAAGATACCCATAATACTCATGAACATGACCAAGATACCCAAAATAGTCTTCGCTGAAGGATCCACAGCTGTGGATCATTAGCTTTATTGACCAATCAGAACAGAGGGGGCGTAGACATAAACAAAAGCCTCCTCAACCATGTGCTCCCAGGGACTCGTGACAGAATGTTTTTGAACTTTGCCCTTTCAGACAGCATTGCATGAGAAAAACTGCATGTGTGCTAGAGTACCACTGACATGACAGATGTCATCAAGATGCTTTCTTGTCCTGGAAAGTCCATGGTTGTTTATGCAAGACAATGCCTGGCCTGCCTGCAGTCCAGATCTGTCTCTTATTGAAAATGTATGGTGCGTCAAGAAAAGAAGAATCAGCAAGTGATCGTAGACTACTGAGCAGTTAAAGTTTTGTATCAGTCAGTTAAATTTTTGTAGGGTAGTCGTAGCCTAGTGGTTAAGGTACTGGACTGGTAATCAAAAAATCGCTGGTTCAAACCCCACCACTGCCAAGTTGCTGCTGTTGGGCCCTTGAGCAAGGCTCTGAACCCTTAATTGCTCAGACTGTATACTGTAACAGTACTGTAAGTCGCTTTGGACAAAGGCGTCTGCTAAATGCTGAAAATGTAAATGTATTAAGCAAGAATGGACAAAAATTCCACTTACAAGTCTGCAACCATTAGTTTCCTCAGTTCCAAAACCATTAACAAGTCTCATTAATAGTAAAAGTGATGGAACACAGAGCTACACTTTTATCAGTTAAATAAATATGCAAGAGAATTAACAAATAACTCTTGTTCTTATTATACAGTATTTTACAAAACGTAACCATCAGAAAACCACTATGTCTTGGTCGTATCGTGTTATTGAATACATTTCTGATATAACAGTTAAACCTTTATGTAACCTGTTGGAGAGCAAAACGATCTAAAACTAATTTCTCATGTGTTTCATAGCCGTTCAAATGCAAGAGTTTTATTACAGACAAAAAAAACGTACATATTTGATTACAGATGCCACCCTGAGACATCACTTTATCTCACTACAGCTTTGGGAACGTTTTATAAACAGTTTGGTTTCTGCCTCCAGCTACAAGACCAAACTTATTAATAGAAATAGCTGGGAAAAGGAATAAGAATGCAAATCAGGTCCTACAAATAGGGAGTGACTAATTCAGAGCTCTCAACGTATAATCAGACCCTCAGAAAACAGTGGGAACAAAATCCTGCATTTGGTTGTAACAACATCATATCCTGGGACATAATTCAGAATTGACACAATGGGTGTGTTCGAAAACCTAGTGCACTCTCTACATAGACGCATTTTATGTCATCCTACGTGCGCTCCCGAGAAGGAGGCTGTTCGAATTCTTAGATGCCTTAAAATGCTGTCTAGTAAGGTACCTTAAATCTGAATGGTATTTTGACTGAATAACGAGGGAGCATCCGATGCTGCCTTAGCAGTGAAAGCAATCCCAACATTCAGTGCAGCACAACTTTTCTTACAGAAAAATAAAAAACATGGCGGAGGGTGCTGAGAAACGAACGAGTTATTCTAAACATAAATAAATTAGCATTGATTTTTAATTTGTATAAACTTGTACAAGTGTCATTTATTTGCAAATTCTGGCTTGTCAGCAAATTTAACCATTTTCGGTACACGGAGGGAGATGTTAAGTTGACATGCTAGCGCATTGTGCCACCCCATTCCATTGGTTTAAATGGCATGAAGCTAACTGTGTTAGCTTAGTAAGCGAAAACTGTTGGAATCGCTGTCTAAGTAGTGCGTTCGAATAACCTGACTTATAAGTCAATGGCTTATTAGAATCCTAGTAAAGTAGGTAGTAAGACATCAAGGCAGTTCACTAGGTTTTCGAACAGACCCCATGTCATTGATGCCAAGGAAAAATGACAATCAAAGGTTTCCCTTACATGTTCTGAATGCATCACATTCACTATTGCATTTGAAAATGGTCTGGGGGAAAAAAAACACATTTATTCATGTTTACTGAGCTCTTTATCCAGGTCACATAGTATCACTCACACACACACCTATGGGCAACCTAGAGTAGCCAATCCACAAACTGGTATGTGTTTGAAAGGTAGGGGAAAAAAAACAAGGAATTAGGAGGGAAAACATTTAGAAAAAAAACCCTCACATAGACCGAAGGAGAGGATTGTATCCAGGTATTCAAGACCCATGACCAAAATCCAGCATTTGAAAAGGTCATGTGGACATATCTTAAGCATTTTAAAGGTTAGTCTCAATTTTTTGTTTCCAGGTGATTTAACCATGTTTATGAAGGATCTACCATTGTGCTATTGGCAGAATTCCAGTGCATATTTTTTTAGATGTTGTCATTTCATGATAACTGGCATGAAGAGCATCTGTGTGAGTGTGAAATCAGCTTGTATCTGATGAAAGACGGAGTAATTACTCACATCCAAGTGATTCTGCAGGAGACATCTAACAGCATGTGACTAGTGCTATCAGAAACATCTGCTCAAGTTTGGCAAGCTTTAGGACTAAACCATCATTTTTGACCATTCATTCATTCATTGTCTGGTTTACATTTATATTTACATTTTTGGCATTTAGCAGACGTCTGTATCTAAAGCGACTTACATTAACATTACACTTACTCACTCACTCATTTTCTTAACCGCTTATCCAATTAGGGTCATGGGGGATGGGGGGGGGAGCTTGTGCTGGAGCCAGCTTTTCAGTGGGTGCAAGGCACACAGTAACACCCTGGATGGCCAGTCCATCGCAGGGCAGACACAAACACACATATACCGGGCCCATTCACCTATATGGGCAATTCAGTCTCCAATTAACCTGACTGCATGTTTTTGGACTGTGGGAGGAAACCGGAGCTCCCAGAGGAAACCCACGCAGACACGGGGAGAACATGCAAACTCCACACAGAAAGGACCCGGACCGCCCCACCTGGGGATTGAACCCAGGACCTTCTTGCTGTATACCATCCAAACATCATCTGGTCAGTCGGTGTCCTATAGGGGGAGGGGGTTCTGTTTCAATAGATAAAGGGGCACAAGGACATGACAAATAGTACAGAGTAACACATGGGTTACAGTCACTAATTGTATACTTGTATTACACTGTTAATATTTAGATATTAATTCGTTAAAAACTCCAGCACTTGTATGTTCATGTACTGTATGTCTAATCCAAATGCTTCAAGTAAAACTGAGTTAGATGACATGAAGAAGTCTATTATGGTTGAAGAGTCTGGTAATAGGCATCTTAGTAATACTGGCATAAAGGGACATGAAGAAGTGAATATGTGTATTGGATTGTTGATGTTCACCACTTATGATGATTGGGTGCAATCACCAAGATGTCAGGGTGAACATTAGTAACACTCACTGCTCAATTCTGCTTAAATTATTCTTCTCCCCACGGCGTCCAAATGTGCTCATGTGAAAAACCAATACATTCAGCCTCACTGCATCCTGAGTAAAAAACATACACATATACCATACAGCACAGTTATTATAGTGTTTTTAAAAGAACTTCTGAGGGACCAGTTTGTCCTGTTCTTCTTTACAACATGTAAATTTTACAGGTTTACTGAAGAACTGTAGTTTACAGTCATTTAAAATCTTATAACATACACCGATCAGTCATAACATTAAAACCACCTCCTTGTTTCTACACTTACTGTCCATGTTATTAGCTCCACTTACCATATAGAAGCACTTTGTAGTTCTACAATTACTGGCTGTAGTCCATCTGTTACTCTGCATGTTTTAGCCTGCTTTCACCCTGTTCTTCAATGGTCAGGACTCTCCCAGGACCACTACAGAGTAGGTATTATTTAGGTGGTGGGTCATTCTCAGCACTGCAGTGACACTGACATGGTGGTGGTGTGTTAGTGTGTGTTGTGCTGGTATGAGTGGATAAGACACAGCAGCACTGATGGAGTTTTTAAACACCTCACTAGTCGTCCACCAACCAAAAATATATCCAGCCAACAGCGCCCTGTGGGCAGCGTCCTGTGACCACTGATGAAGATCTAGAAGATGACCAACTCAAACAACAGCAGTAGATGAGTGATTGTCTCTGACTTTACATCTACAAGTTGGACCAACTAGGTAGGAGTGTCTAATAGAGTGGACAGTGAGTGGACACAGTATTTAAAAACTCCAGCTGATGTGTCTGATCCACTCATACCAGCACAACACACACTAACACACCACCACCATGTCAGTGTCACTGCAGTGCTGAGAATTACCCACCACCTAAATAATACCTGCTCTGTGGTGGTCCTGTGGGGGTCCTGAGCATTGAAGAACAGGGTGAAAGCAGGTTAAAAAAGCATGTAGAGTAACAGATAGATTACAGTCAGTAATTGTAGAACTATTAAGTGCTTCTATATGGTAAGTGGAGCTGATAAAATGGACAGTGAGTGTAGAAACAAGGAGGTGGTTTTAATGTTATGGCTGATCAGTGTATGTTCAATAGGGTTAAGATCTTTGACTCTCTCTGACCTCTCATAGACATTATTATTTTTTATTATTATTTTACACCATCAGGTGGCTCATTGTCTTGCTAAATTCTTTCCCAGTTCAAGTTTTTCTTTGGCATATTTGAACAGGCTAATAATATTGACCAGATTTCCTGTCCATGCAGCTGATGAGCATCTCCACTACATGTTGCCACCATCACTATATTCTGTAATGAGGATTATAATGGTGTGACCCTGGTAGATTTACACCACACAAGTTCCAGTTTCATCTCATTAGATCACAAGACCTTCTGTCACTTTGTTTTGTCTTGCAAGTAATATTTTGCTTTTTTCGCAAGGACTTCTCCTCTACAAAGGTCATTTGGTATAACACCTTTAATTTCATTCATGAATAACTCAGTCAGTTGGTCTAACTTAGTTGGTGTGACCTTATTGTTTGTTTAAAGGGCTGTAGTTTTATTTCTTCCACTTCTTTATGATGAGCTGAAGTGAACTCTTGAGGCTTAACTAAATCTTGTTCAGTGTTTTTCTTATCAATTTGTAATTCTTTCCAGATTTGTGATAATCTTTTGCTCTTTGCAATACTGATGAACCTTACATAGATATTAATTGTTGTAAAGTCTCAATTTGTTGGCAAGCAAATGTTTTGTATAAGATCAATGTGAGTCTAACAATGACAAATGGTGTTTAAAACATATTTCCTTTTTCAAATTGGATCAAATTCTTAATATTTTGGATCATCCTGGTCAGAGTTATCTTGGGTTCAGTGCCAGCTGAAAACAGTGGACACAAGACAGGACAAACACCCTGGACAAAATGTCAATCACAGTGCACCATACGCTCACACATTTACTCCCACACTTACTCACATCTAGCAGTGTTCTAAAGCAGCTGATCACAGGTTTGCTCAAACATTAGAATGTACACCGATCAGGCATAACATTAAAACCACCTGCTTGTTTCTACACACATTGTCCATTTTATCGACTTCACTTACCATATAGAAGCACTTTGTAGTTCTACAATTACTGACTGTAGTGCATCTGTTTCTCTGCATGCTTTGTTAGCCCCCTTTCATGCTGTTCTTCAATGGTCTTCTCAATGTTCTTCTCAGTACTGCAGAGACACTGACATAATGGTGGTGTGTTAGTGTGTGTTGTGCTGGTATGAGTGGATCAGATATATAGTGGATCAGAAATATCCAGCCAACAGCACCCTGTGGGCAGCGTCCTGTGACCACTGATGAAGGTCTAGAAGATGACCAACTCAAACAGCAGCAATTGATGAGCGATCGTCTCTGACTTTACGTCGACCAACTAGGTAGGAGTGTCTAATAGAGTGGACAGTGAGTGGACACAGTATTTAAAAACTCCAGCAGTGCTGCTGTGTCTGATCCACTCATACCAGCACAACACACACTAACACACCACCATGTCATTGTAACTGCAGTGCTGAGAATGATCCAACACCTAAATAATACCTGCTCTGTGGTGGTCCTGTGGTGAAAGCAGGTTAAAAATGTAGAAAAACAGATGGACTACAGTCAGTAATTGTAGAACTACAAAGTGCTTTTATATGCTAAGTGGAGATGATAAAATGGATAGTGATTGTAGAAACAAGAAGGTGGTTTTAATGTTATGACTGATCAGTGTATGTCTTTTAAGAGGCTGAATACCTTTGTCAGTGCACTGTATACACTTATTACACCATGCCCACTCTCTTTTTTTTAACCTTCTCACCAACACACTCCCACCTACACACACACACACCCACACATGCAGTGCCGCAAGGTGCCGCACTAATCTCACTTCGTTCCACTGGCATAACTAAATCTCTTCCACGGCAGGTCAGATGTGCATCAATAATTCATGCTTTCATATTATTAATGCATTAGTAATTCATCAAAGCCAGCAGGTTTCCTGATGAGACTGTCTTTTTGGAAGAGAACATTATTATTGCAAATTAATAGTTTAATATTGACCTGGCAATTTAAAACACAAAGGAGCTCGGTGAGTTTATGTGATCCGGAAAAAGAACAGGAGCTGAAGAGAGTGACCGAGTGAACTATTCAATCTGTGCAAATGCTCTTGATTGAAATCATTGAGAACTATGAGAACTATCCATTCATTCATTCATTCATCTCTCCATATGCCATTTAAAAGATCATCTTTTTATTTTATTTTTATTTACTGGTCAGGCTTGCGGTTGGTCCGGTTCCACGGGTAAACACTAGACACAAGATAGTAATACCGTGGACAAGGTGCCAATCCATGCAGCGCTTTGGCCTCTCCCCAACCATTTACCTCTTTAATGTACCATTTAAACCTATAACTATTGTCTCGATCTTTTTACTCACTCACTCACTTTCTTAATCGCTTATCCAATTTGGGTCACATGGGGGTGTGTGCTGGAGCCTATCCCAGCTTTTCAATGGGTGCAAGGCACACAGTAACACCCTGGACGGAGCACCAGTCCATCACTGGGCAGACACACACACACATACACACACACACATTCACCTATAGGGCAATTCAGTGTCTCCAATTAACCTGACTGCACGTTTTTGGACTGTGGGAGGAAACCCAAGCAGACACGGGGAGAACAGAAAGGACACGGACCCGGACCGCTCCGCCTAGGGATCGAACTCAGGACCTTCTCGCTGTGAGGTAACAGTGCTACCCACCGAGCCACCGTGCCGCCGCCCTCGATCTATTTTTCCAACTATTAATCTATTACACAATTAACCTATACATCCACCCAACCAACCAAGCATCCAGTTTACTGTACATTTAGGTTTTTTTGTATTCTACAAATTTAATTGTGCTTCATTTGTGTATTTAAAGGGGTTTATTTATTTCTTTTCACAACACGTGTCAACCTGGTCAGGTTTGCAGTGGGTCTAGCAGCACCTAGAAACTCAAGCAAGTCAGTAATGCACTCAGTATGTACAAGAGCACCAATCTATCACAGAAAATCACCCACACATTAGACCCACCAGTGGGTTCATGTTGTTTACACCACACACTGTCCCTCATATTGATCATATTCCATCCATCCATTCATTTATCCATCCATTTATTCTAAATATATTTTATTGCAACTGTATTCATCACTTACACTCATGCTCAGATCCATCCATCCATTCGTTCATCATTCCATCCATCTGTTCATTTTAGTCAAACATATTTATCTGTGTATTCTTTATTCATCCATCCTTCAAAACATACATGGATCTATCTGTCCACTTACTTATTCATTAAGCCATCCATTTCATTCAACCAGTGTTTAATCAGTATCTGTCTATCCATTTATTTGTGCATTAATCTACACTGTACATTCATCCATAAATCATTTAATCTATCTAATCAGCCATGTAACAACCATGTTTGTAACAGCCATGTTTAGCCATACATTCAACCATCCATCCATCTATCAATGAAACTATCAATCCATTATAATTGTTTTTATTTATTCATTCATTCATCTACCTGTTTTTTATTGTTCCACTATTTATCTACTTCATAATTCATCCGTCCATACAACTACTCCCAGATCAGACCATCTGATAATGTAAGAAGCCTTGGTGTTGTCCTGGATAACCATCTGACTTTCTCTCCTCATGTAGCCCACATGACAAGATCGTGCCGGTTCCTCCTCTACAACATCAGGAAGATCCGGCCATTTCTCTCCATGGAAGCTGCTCAGATTCTTGTGCAGTCACTTGTAATCTCACGGTTGGACTACTGCAACTCCCTCCTGGCAGGTGCTCCCATGTCCACTATTAAACTCTTGAAGCTCATTCAAAATGCAGCTGCTCATCTGGTTTTTAACCAACCTAAACACTGCCACATCACCCCACTGCTGCGTTCTCTTCACTGGCGTCCTGTAGCTGCACGCATTCAATTTAAAACACTGATGCTCGCCTACAAAGCCAAAAATGGACCAGCCCCAGGTTACCTTTGAGGTCTAATCAAACCCCTCTCTGTACCACGCAACCTCCGAGCCACTAGTCTCGCTCGACTTGATCCTCCACCCAGGACTAGAGGAAGACAAGCATCAAGGCTCTTTTCTGTACTTGCACCCAAGTGGTGGAACAAGCTTCCCATGTCTGTCCGAACATCTGAGTCTCTCACTGTCTTCAAAAGACGATTAAAAACCTTTATCTCCTCTTTACTAATCACTTAAGCTGACATGTACTTACTTACTAACACTTATTCATTTCTTGGGGAAAATTTCTTGGACTGTTGTCTACTTAAACTAGAGTAAGGTAATGTTTACTATGGAAGCACTTCTTTAAGTTGCTCTGGATAAACGCGTCTGCTAAATGCAGAAAATGTAAATGTAGCCTTCCATCCTTTCACTTGACCCAAGTTGAACAATACATCAAGTGTATAATATCTTTGAACTTTATGTAGGAATAGTATTATAAACAGATTTGAATCTCTTTATTGTTTTACGATCTGTACTCAATTGAAGCTAATGTCTCACGCTGAGATTCCACCATATTGTCCATTCGTGTTGCTCCTCTTTGTGAGCATGTTGTGCCATTGTGTCATGCTGGGTTATCACTCTGAACCCTGCCACTGTGCCATGTTTCGTTAACACTCAGCGGCATCACAATGCCATAAGAGAGTTTTTCTCCACCCATTTTTGCTTCACATTTACACAATCCAGTCTGCCACACAAACATTGTGACAAACTATCAATTATGCCATGCATGCTCACGATTCCAGATGTTAACACAAATTCTTGCTGTTTTTCATTAGCGTCTGAGACAGCAACAAGGTGACAACTCATCCGGAGAAAACACACACTCAGTGAGGGAGGCTGGTGATGCTGGCACTGACCTTCCTTAAGCCACTGTGTTTTCTCTGATTGTGTTTTCAGGAGGTCATGATACGTGCGTTCTCCAGACTCCGAGGTCTTCACTTTTCCAACCTGTGAAGTCACTTTTATTTGCTTTAAATCAAATATTTCTGCTCCATTCTCATGCTTCCTTTTTTCCTCAATCAGACTGATAAATGCTTTTATATTTCTCTTTATTGTTCCTTTACTCTCTCATTCTGCCGTTGCTCACAGTTCCAATAAATCCTGTATTTGTTCTTTAGAAATGCAATAATAACATGTTAACCATGTTCTGCAGCTCAAACAACACCTTATAATGCCTAGCATAAGCCTGCCAAAAGTATGAGAACACCCACTACAAACTCGTTCATTCCATTCTGAAATAACCTCCACTTTGCAAGCATAACAGCTTCCACTTTTAACAAAAGGCTTTTCACGAGGTTTTGAAGTGTGTCTGTGAAAATTTGTGCCTCTTTACAGACCCGCAATGACCCTGATCAGAATAAAGCAGCGAGTGAAAAGAAATCAATGAGAAGGAAGGATAGGAATGATTTTTAGGTTGTATTGGAGTTTTTCTAAACTGCTGCATTTTTAGACTGAATTTAATGGAATATTTGGCTTTAGACTCTACCTGAATTATGCAGCAATATCCAGCCAGCCAGGATTGTGGGGAAGGTGCCCAACAGGTTATTACCAGGAACTCATAACCTCATTTGATTCTCATTTTTTTTGACATATTAAAACATTATAGGTTTGCTCATGAATAACACGGTGGTCTTAAAAATGGAATAGTCAATGCTAAAGCAGAATAATGAGGCGCTGTGCATGCAAATTCCACTGCAATCGGACTGTACTTTCAGGCTTCAGAAAGTTACACTCAACAGAAATATTTCAGCTGAGCTGTGAGCAAATGCAGCTGCCGCTTTCATCCTGGATCTTTTTTCCTTCTTCTTTTCCAGCATTAAAAAAGCTAAAATAATAATGTGTGTAGTGAATACGTCAGCATGATCGATGAGTACAACATAAAGAAAAATGATAAACAAAAGCAGAACTGATGGAGCCAATTAAAATATACTAAAAGATTGTGCAGAGTTAAAACTTAATTCCTAGGTGATTTATGATTCTTCTTTTTTATTTTAAAGTTGCTGATGCTACAAATGTGTGTGTTTTGTACCAAGTCCAAAGAAAAAAATTTATTGAGGTGCTTCAAGACACAATATGGACTACAGACCAAAAAAACTGTTTAGTATATTATTTTGAATACACTTCATTTGTGGCAAATGTATTGCTGTTACATAGCACTGATGTCCAATCAAAAAAATTTACAACCCAAATCAGAAAAAGTTGAGACAGTATGGAAAATGCAAATAAAATAAAAATGCAGTGTTCCTTACATTTACTTTGACTTTTATTTGATTGCAGACAGGATGAACCAGAGATATTTAATTTTTTGTCTCAACTTTTCATTTCATTTATTAATAAACACACGTTCCCGCATTTCAGGCCTGCAACACATTCCAAAAAAAGTTGGGACGGGGGCAATTTAGGGCTAGTAATGAGGTAAAAAAACTATACATATATAACCACATGGGCAAATGGATTACTTTGGCAAACCTTTGTCAAGCACTACAATACAGAGTTACTGCACAAATGCCACTTACAACTTTACTGTGCAAAAAAAGAAGCCTTATGTTAACCATGTCCAGAAGCGGCGTCGACTTCTCGGGGCTCGGAGGCATCTAGGATGGACCATCACACAGTGGAAATGTGTATTGTGGTCTGATGAAGCAGCATTCCAGGTCTTTTTTGGAAAAATGGACTCCGTGTGCTCCGGACCAAAGATGAAAAGGACCATCCAGACTGTTATCAGCTACAAGTCCAAAAGCCAGGGTCTGTCATGGTATGGGGCTGTGTCAGTCCCTTGGCAAAGGTCATTTACATTTCTGTGATGGCAGCATTAATGCAGAAAAGTACGTTGAGATCTTAGAGCAACATGTGCTGCCTTCAAGACGTCGTCTTTCCCAGGGACGCCCATGCATTTTTCAACAAGACGATGCAAAACCACATGCTGCACACATTACAAAGGCATGGCTGCGGAAGAAGAGGGTACGGGTACTGGACTGGCCTGCCTGCAGTCCTGACCTGTCCCCAATAGAGAATGTTCAAAGGAAAAATGCGACGACCCTGTACTGTTGCACATCTTAAGACGTGTTTGCAGGAAGAATGAGACAAAATAAAAGCTGAAACACTAAATCACTTGGTATCCTTGGTGCCAAAATGTCTTTTAAGTGTGATGAAATGGAATGGCAACATTACAAAGTGGTAATGCTTTACCGTCCCAACTTTTTTTTGCAATGTGTTGCAGGTCTGAAATGCAGGAATGGATGTTTATTAATAAATGAAATGAAGTTGAGCAGATAAAACATGAAATATCTCAGCTTGATCCTGTTTTTCTGATTTGGGGTTGTAATTCTGATTCCCGAGTAGTACAATAGCAAAGCTTTTACTTTGTCATCAGGCCATAATTAATTAGATCCTAAACGATGCCACAGCCATCCATGACCTGAAGTCATTGAAAGCATATTTGCTGTTCCTATCCTTCATCTATTAAAGCAACACCAGCCAATTATGGTCGTCTTTAAGCTGTTTGCACCCTCCTCCAAACGTGTTGATCTTTATAATGATGCAGGAGTTGTCAAGGAAGCACATAGGATGTGTTACGCAGCTGTTGTAATCTCCGGTTAATAAAATGGTTCAAACGGGCAACAGCATGTCATGTGTTAATGTATTGACATCATTTATTAAACTATTAGGTGAGCCAACATGTCTTCTTTATAGTGGCACTGTCATCCTGGAGAAGACCAGTTCTCTGAGAATAGGATTGTGTTATCAGTTTAAATCAGTTTTTAAGGGAAAATGGATGCCAGTTAAATCAAAATTTGTTTGTTTATTAGGATTTCAACGTCATGTTCCACACTTTTTTGGTTACATTCATGACAGGAACAGCAGTCATTCATTACACAAGGTTCATCAGTTCACAAGGTTATATCGAACACAGTCATGGACAATTTAGTGTCTCCAATTCACCTCACTTGCACGTCTTTGGACTGTGGGAGGAAACCGGAGCACCCGGAGTAAACCCACACAGACACGGGGAGAACATGCAAACTCCACACAGAAAGGACCCGGACTGCCCCAGGACCTTCTTGCTGTGAGGCGACAGCGCTACCCACTTAGCCACTGTGCCGCCCCAGTTAAATAAAAGAGCCACCAGAATTCTTCTAGACAATGTATACCATTAAACAAAGAACAATTAGGGCTTTTACCTTCTCCTTCAAATGAAATCTCTTGCAATGTTGATCCACAATCTGGGTTATCTTGGCATGCTTGGTATTTTTAAACATGTCACTGAGCATGGAATGTGTTGATTACCTTTAATTAATTATGCAGTGCAGCCTGTCTGGAAGTATCTGACTTGTTATGTGTCTCCAAATCAAAGTGACTGCTGTACACATACATTAGTATGTGTACGTGTGTTGGTGACCAGATGGAGGCACTGTAGCACTGTAGCATCAATATCAACATCCACATCCACACTGCATGTCTGTGGGTGAAAGAGCTGAGGGAGAATCTGAATGTAATTGAAGTTGGAGGTTATTAACGATGCGTATAAAATAAAATAGAAACTTCTGACATTGACTAAACCCACTTCAGATACACACATTATCATCACACCATGACTGACAGGCTGCCAATGACTGCTCAGATCTTCTGTATGACAGGGAAACACTAGGGGGGCTGTTTATATAATAGTAATGTACAGTGTGTACATACAGCTGCAAAAGCAACATTTATCATCTGAACTCAGTTTAGTTGTTAATAAATCCCACTAGCTAGCTGGGTGTGCATTTATCACATAGTAGCTACAAAACTGGAAAAGTGATGGCTAACTCCTGTGAGACACCTAGCATAAGCACGGAGCAGCATTAGCTGGCTTTAGTAGCTGTGAGTACTGGGTAATACAGGGTAGTCATTGGCCGTGTCCGAAATCGCATACTTATCGCGTACTAAATTTGAAGCAGTGCGCACTGCTAGGTCGGTAAAGCAGTATGCTCTTTCAGTACGCAAGTGTGCAGTATGCACGCAACCTCCGCCATCTTACCAATGTCACGTGATGCATGACGTCACATCGCCACAGTTATAACAATCTGTCATTCTACACAAAGCTACTTATAACATTATTCAGGGTTGTACATAATCATAACATTTTTAATGTTTGTCTTTCTCGCTACAAAGGCCTTTACAACTTCAATTGAATTATGGGATAGATTATCGGTCCTGTAGTGTGCATGGTTTGCATACTCAAAAACGGCAGCCCATGCAGTAGGTCATCCGGGTATTTTTTGCGTACTGTTTAATAAATATGACGTATTCGGACACACTACCTGCTCTCACGTACTGTTCAGTATGGAAGTATGCGATTTCGGATGCAGCCATTGTCCTAAAACACTAACAGTGTTGGGTTGGATGGGTGGTTCTAATAATAAACACACACACACACAATCTAATCTCTGGTGTGTTTTAAACATGTTGTGTTGGTCGTTTGTTGGTCATGACCAGCTTGTGTTGTGTTTACTGAGATTTTTACTACTTACAACAATCAGATGTTGTGTTTTAAAACACAAACCAGTGACAGACCAGTAACAGCACTGCTTTTTTAAACTAACACAATAGTAGTTAACTTTGCATTAACTAACTAGCAAGTAAGCATGTGTACTTGACGTAAGTGCGTAATGTAATAGTTATTGAAAATGAATTGATGGGAAAAACACACACAACATATAACCATCATATCAATACATAATTAGTCAGAGTTCTGACTTCCACCTCATTAACACCTTAATCCAATGTCCAATAAGCTAATAGAGTCCACATATTCTTTGCAATGTAGTGAATCAGTTAAAACTGTATTAAAATGCTCCACAAAGCTCCTCATAACGTTATTCAGGGTTGTACGTAATCATAACATTTTTAATGTTTGTCTTACTCACTACGAAGGCCTTTACAGCTCCTGTTAAATTATGGGATAGATTATCGGACCGCAAGTGTGCATTGTTTGCATACTCAAAAATGACTGCCCATGCAGTAGGTCATTCGGATACTTTTCGCATACTGTTTAATTAATACTACGTATTCGGACACACTACCCTCTCTCGCGTACTGCTTTCACGTACTGTTTAGTATGGAAGTATGCGATTTCGGACGCAGCCATTGCCTAAAACATTGACCGTGTTGGGTTGGTTGGGTGTCTCTTATAATAAACACACACACTCTATATATGTCCAATAATGTCCATGGTTTTGAAATAAGATGTCCAATACGCTAATAGAGTGCATTATCTAAACAGTGTTCTAAAACACTGACCGTGTTGGGTTGGTTGGGTGGCTCTAATAATAAACACACACACACACACACACTCTAATCTGTGGTGTGTTTTAAACATGTTGATGTCGGTTGTTTGCTGGTCACAACCAGCTTGTGTTGTGTTTATGGAGATTTTTACCACTTACAACAATCAGATGTGTTTTAAAACACAAACCAGTGACAAACCAGTACCAGCACTGCTTTTCTATAGCAGTGTGGTTTTACTACCACAATAGTAGTTAACTTTGCATTACTTATTAACTAATTAGCAAGTAAGCTTGTGTACGTGCGTAATGTAATAGTTATTGAAAATGAATTGATGGGAAAAACACACACAACAACATATAACCATCATATCAATACATAATTAGTTCTGAGTTCTGACTTCCACCTCATTAACACCTTAATCAAAGGCAATTTTAGGGATGGGTAATTCCACAATGATGTCCATAGTTTTGAAATGAGATGTCCACATATTGTTGGCAATGTAGCATACAAGTTAAAACTGTAATAAAATGACAAAGTTGAGGAATGTTTGCCAGAACATTCTGATGAAGATCATATATTAAGTTATATTAAGTTCTAACATCTCATTATTGGTAATACAGCCAAATCCAAACTTTGCTTGATTGCATAAATCCACATCCATTGATTTTCCGCACAATAACTGAACCCAGCACTCATGGATCACAATCATTGCTGTTCCACACCGTCAACTTGCTATTCAACACAAAGAAAGGCTGGACTAGTGCTGCTAAATTGCTTGGACAAGTGTTTCAGCATCCTAATCGATGAGTGATTTGTGTTACAAGCTGCGCTACGTCTGAAATGCCTACACAAGGTTGCATAGTGGCTCGTATGGCTCCAGGCGTAATCTCCGCTCGGCCTGCATCACACTGAGCTCCTTCTGTAAACCAGGCTGTGCTGTACACGTGGGCCTATTGATTCGTAGCTCGGATAAACAGCGCCGAGCGTCTCTGCTAGTGTAAAATATCGGATCATATTTGTAATGCCGATATCTTAGGCATTCAGTCTGGTCCAGCCCACGCGCCTCTACAGAAAGAATCATAGAGAATTATTAGTAACACGTTGTTTGAAGTGTACTTTTGTAAGGCCTTTAAAACACATTCAGAAAATTGCACAGTAAATAAATAAACATGTCTGAGAAGTCTTTATTATTCGAATCATAGTTATATTTTGTATGTTAGCATTAAATGTGTGTTGTTGTGATTGAATGGTCAGCACACACTAGAGCTGGGCGGTTCCTGAATCACCCGGGTTAATGATTTGAATCTTTGTGCCGAAAGACAAGTGATATTTGGATGCATTTTCATGCAGTAAATCAATCGCAATCAAGATGTCAGTACAAGTGACTCAACTGACTCAAGTGACTCAAGTGAACTGGATCACATTACTGAGTAACTCAGATTAACCCGAGTCCATAAAATGAACCGAATTTACCACCACTAGCACACACCTTTTTTACCTTTTGGATACATTCTACAGGTACTTTACACCAAGTTTAAATATGCTCATTTTCCCTGTGCTCTTTGGCGACCTCTGCCTGCCTCTCGAAGCCCTTGCTGGGTGATGAAGAGGTGGGGGGCTGCAGTTTAGAACACAAGTCAATCAATGTATGTGAAGTGTATTGCTGCAAATTTAAACAGGGCACTGGCAGATTTATAGAGTTTCTTGGCACACAAGGGGAACATGCCACCCCCTCCTCAGAAATCTTCCGCTGCTATGCGGCTCATCGACCAGACGATAGGAGTTGCTGTAGCAGCAGCAAGAGGATGAATCATCATCTGGCCTTCCATTTCTCAGACACGACTTATTCTGTCTATTAAGCCCCGTTGATGACACCACTCATAAGTCAAGACTTTCTTTGCACACATTAGAAAGTAGATGGAACAGTTGTGTCTTAGCCAAGGTTGGAAAGAAAATATAAACTGTCACCTTATGCACCCAAAACCACAAAAAAACAATAGTTTTATTGTTTAAATTTAGATATACTGTACACAGATGAGCCAAAACATTAGGACCACCCAGCTAATATCCTGTGGTATCTGGTACATCTGATACACTGTGTGTTGTGGCAACATGTGAACTACAAGGAACTACTCACTCACTCACTCAGTCACTTTTCAATGGGCGCAAGGCACACAATAACACCATGGATGGGGCGCCAGTCCATCGCAGGGCAGACACATATACACACACCCATACACCTACAGAGCAATTCAGTGTCTCCAATTAACCTGACTGCATGTTTTTGGACTGTGGGAGGAAACCAGAGCTCCTGGAAGAAACCCACACAGACACGAGGAGAACATGCAAACTCCGCGCAGAAAGAACCCTGTCCGCCCCGTGCCGTGAGGTGACAGCGCTACCCTACAAGGAACTACCAGCCCAAAATTTAGTAGATCCCTCACACTCAAATGCCAAGCACATTTTTGGAGGGTTTCCTAATGTGTTGGCTCATCTATCTAAATATTGTGCTGTTTGAATTACATAAACAATATGGCCAAAGGTATGTGGACAGCCCTGCTAATTATTAAGTTCAGGTGTGTCAGTCACACACACAGTGCCAACATTGTGGCAACATTTTGGGTAATGTTGTTTCCTGCTCCAGCATAACTGTGCCCCTGTACACAAAAGTGAGTGACAAGTGGGATGTGGTGAGGAAAGCAAATTACAAACCAGATCTTGTCATCCAACATCAGGACCTGACCTCTTTTGACTGAATGTCCCACATGTACACTTTAAATAGTCTTAAGGAAAGTTATTCCTGAAATGTAGAGGCTTAGTGTTATAGTTGCAATTAGGGGGTATTTATCAACACTTGTTTTGGAATGGGGTGTTATGGGAAACATACTTGAAGCGATTTGGTGTACTTCACTACATTATGTTGTTACTGAAGGGAGAAGCGGCTCTGATGGATCAGGCATCTTTAGATCTTTAGAATTATGACATGAAACATCTTCATCCTTCTCACTCACCATATTTTCGTTGATAACATTGTTGGAAATCATTGTACAACCATAATCATAGCATACAGAATATACACCGATCAGGCATAACATTAAAACCACCTCCTTGTTTCTACACTCACTGTCCATTTTATCAGCTCCACTTACCATATAGAAGCACTTTGTAGTTCTACAATTACTGACTGTAGTCCATCTGTTTCTCTGCATGCTTTGTGAGCCCCCTTTCATGCTGTTCTTCAATGGTCAGGACCTCAAAGGACCACCACCAGAGTAGGTATTATTTGGGTGGTGGATCATTCTCAGCACTGCAGTGACACTGACATGGTGGTGGTGTGTTAGTGTGTGTTGTGCTGGTATGAGTGGATCAGACACAGCAGTGCTGATGAAGTTTTTATACACTTCACTGTCACTGCTGGACTGAGAATAGTCCACCAACCAAAAATATCCAGTCAACAGCGCTCCGTGGGCAGCGTCCTGTGACCACTGATGAAGGTCTAGAAGATGACCAACTCAAACAGCAGCAATAGATGAGCGATCGTCTCTGACTTTACATCTACAAGGTGGATCAACTAGGTAGGAGTGTCTAATAGAGTGGACAGTGAGTGGACGCGATATTTAAAAACTCCAGCAGCACTGCTGTGTCTGATCCACTCATACCAGCACAACACACACTAACACACCACCACCATGTCAGTGTCACTGCAGTGCTGAGAATGATCCACCACCTACATAATACCTGCTCTGTGGTGGTCCTGTGGGGGTCCTGACCATTAAAGAACAGGGTGAAAGCAGGCTAAAAAGATATGTAGATAAATATATGGACTACAGTCAGTAATTGTAGAACTACAAAGTGCTTCTATATTGTAAGTGGAGCTGATAAAATGGACAGTGAGTGTAGAAACAAGGAGGTGGTTTTAATGTTATGGCTGATCAGTGTACTTTGCTTCATTAAAGAGAGCTGTGTCACTCATGATCCCTTTAGAGATTACCTTAAATATGGCTGTGCCCCAGTGGTGCAGTTAGTGAGATGCTTCATACCAATCACTCACACCAGCACCTCCAGGACAACTGAAGTATTGTGGGATAAAGAAACGAGGAAGAATTCTGATGACACGCCTCAGAAAGCGGATCCTGAAGTCCGTCTGATGACATCGACCCGTAACCCGGTGCTGGATCCTGTTTTTGTTTTTAGAAATTAATCATGTCTGATGCAATGGACAGCAATTCCTAATACATTAAGAAAATATCGTTCTCTCCAGAAATGTTAGTGAATGTCTGAAATGTGAACCCTCACCAGAACTCGAGTCTGATTCTAACGAGTGCTGCCCTGGGGCTATTTATCCACTTTAGTCTCTTTTATGTTCATCTTTGATCTTAAACTTCTAGATGTTACAGAGAGACGTTATTTGTTATGTTATTTAATTTTACAGTGTGTTTTAATCCTGCCGTTGGATGCGCATCTCCAGTTCTTGCTGGGCAAGGCGCACAGCACAGGTTTTACTGGTTTAAAGGAACCAGGGGAAAAGGGCACTTGGACATTTGGAACTGAAGGTATGTATTTGTGTATGTATTGTAGCATAAAAAAGATCAGTTTTGCGCAGGAGCTCATTTCTCATTTTAAATTAAAAATAACAGAAAATACTGCTGGGTCAAAAACATTTATGAGGGCGCACAAGTGGTGCAGTGGGATATTCCGCTAGCACACCAGCGCTGAGATTTTGAACACCCAGGTCCGAATCTCGGCTCTACTACCGGTCGGCTGGGCGCCATCTAGCAGGCATAATTGATAGTGCCTGCAGCAGACAAAATTGGCCACAGAGTCTGATGGGTGGAAAAAGTCCAGACTAAGTGGGTGGGGTCTTTAAACGCTGTGCAAGGGCCGAGGCGCTTGTGCAGAAGTGGATGAGCCTCATGTGCGAATCCACCGAAGTACGGGCGAAAAAGAAGGGGTTGAGGACTGCGCACGAGTCGGAAGGGCGTGGAAGAAGGCAAATATACTCTCCTCAAACGCAATCGGGATCCCCAGCAAAGGGAAGAATAATTGGTTATGCTAAATCAGGAAAAAATGCATACATAAATATAAAAAAACAGATGCTTTTATCCAAAGCGACTTACAATTGTTACTGTATACACTGCAAGCAATTGAGAGTTAAGGACCTTGCTCAAGGGCCCAACAGTAAAAACTTGGCAGTGACAGGAGTTGAACCAGTGATCTTCTGATCATTAGACCAGCACCTTAACGTCTGACCTAACAGTTTAATAATGTCTTTTAACTTTGTGACCATATAAATAAGGTCAGGAAGATAATCCAAACCTTACCTTAAAATAAATTTACCCAGATGACCAGATAATTCAAAAACCACTAAAAAAGGCCATAAATTAGAAGCTGCTAGAACATGGATTACTCTGTCTACAGTTAACTAAAAATGGCCAAGAATTAGAAGCTGCTAGAACATGGATGCTATCATCAATGCTCCAGCATTTTATAGAAGACTTGTTTTTTTATGGTTTTAGATTACATCTGACCTTCTTGACAAATTTCCATCAGCAAAAATGGACAGTTTGGGTTTTTGTTCCGACCTTGGCAACAAAACACTATTAAATGTACTTTTTAAAACGCGCAGTCATTCTAGAACACACCTGGGCATTGTACGGCCCGCGGGCCACATACGGCCCTTTGGCTGTCCCCAGCCGGCCCACATGAGGTCAGTGGCAATTAAAAATCAGACATAAATACATAAGTTTCAACTGACGTGTGTGCGAGTGTATCAAGCTTCATTGTATTGTGTTGGCGAATTGTGAGTGCGATTGATAGAGACTTCCAAATATTTATTTACTGAAGTCCGATGTAAAGCTGTTTAAGGATCACAATTTAAATCTAGGGTTTAAAAAGTTGATTAAATAGTGAAATAATGTTGATGTTTTTACTTTGCCTGCTTCTCATTTTCATTGCCTGATAGTAACATCTACTCTTAACAGCAACAGATTATCAGAACTGTACAATTTACTGCTTTTTATAAAAAGATACAACTTATACTGAGCAGAATCAAGTTCACCCTAATGGTCCAGCCCTCTACTACAGTCCCAGTTTCTTATGTGGCCCCTTGGAAAACTTAATTGCCCATTTCTGTTCTAGAACTATTAATTTGGGCACAGAGAAGTCACCACCTTTAGTCAGTCGTTTTAATTAGGTCATGCCATGAGGGTTTGTTTGTTTATTGGGACTTGAACATCATGTTTCACACTTTTGTTACATTCATGAGAGTACAGGTAGTTACAGGTTACACATGGTTCATCAGTTCAAGTTTAATGTTTAATGGTTGACACCATCATGTGTTTGGACTGTGGGAAAAAGCTGGAGCTCCCAGACTGTTCCACCTGAGAATAAAACCCAGGACCTTTTTGCTGTGAGGCAACAGTGCTACCCACCTCTGTATGTATACCTCGGACCCAACAGGGACAGTGGTAGCTCAGTGGTTAAGGTACTGGACTAGAGATGGTTGCTAGTTCAAGCTCCACCAGCACCAGGTCGCCACTGTTGGGCCCCTGAGCAAGGCCCTTAACCTTTCATTGCTCCAAAAAAATGGTCACTTTGGATAAAAAGCGTCTGCTAAATAGGTTCTTCTAAAATGCACATTTGTTTTCTTTTTAGAAATGATTGGAAAAAATGATGTGTTGCACAGTTGCAGAAATCACTAAATGGCACTGGTTTATGGCATTGTAATAGGTATGTAGGTGTAAGCTTTTTTCACCATGCTCATGCTCTGTGTGTGTTACATAATACTGTAATTAGTTTTTTTGGGAATAAATCTATCACATTCTCAGCCTTTTTGTAAGCCTTGCCCTCAGGTCAAATGTTTTCAGCCTCCAGTACGATTCAGTTCACAGTATCTCTTACTGTTCCTAGGTGAGACCCTCTGCCCCTGCTGCAGAGGGGTGTGATAGCAAGATTGAGAAATTTCATCTCACAATCTGCAATGCAGCAGACAGAATCACAGCTTCTTCTACAACTGCAATGTCTGCAGCTTCAGCACCTCCACATGGGATCCACAGCTTACATTGCAAACTTTTTCTGTTCGTAAAGTATTCTCATAGTCAATGCAAAGCCAGTTCCTAAAAGAGTAGTCATGTCACACACAGACTGCGAAACTAGAGATGGGAACCTGGGACTGGGACCATTGTGAAGTCAAGTACTGTTAGCTTTGTGTCTAATTAGCTTCATCTCACACTGGAAAAATATGGAAATGTAATGCAAGAACATTTATTATAAAATTAGGGCTGTCGTTAATTGCGTTAATTAACGCGTTAAAATTGTAATTGCGATTAAAAAAATTATTCGAGAATAAAATGTTTAATGAAACGATTTTTATTGGGCTTTGTCTGTGCCACTAAACATACGTCACTGTGGTAATTTCCACTGCTTTAACACAGCAACATTGTGTTTATACTGTATAATGATAACTCGGGTCTTCTTCCAGTTTGCGGTCGTGAGTTACAAATTACTCGAGCTGCTGCTACATATTGTGAAATGTAGGGGAGTTTCGAATAATAATTTTTGTTTTCAAAAAGCACGAGAAATCATCACTACACAAAATTACAGTTATTAGTTAACGCTTCAATATAATCTTTGGTCAAAGCACGTCTTTGTCTCGTCAGGCGTCTGCGCACGGATACGCGTTACAGGCAAAATGAGCTCAGACTCAGACTGTCTAACTTTATTTCAGAGGAATCTGGATGGAAAGCCCATGGACTGTACACGTCGTGGGAACATTACAAACACTGGTGTTAAATGGATCACAATGGACTGTAGACGCTTTAACATAGTTAACGCTGTGGGTAGACGACGTTATACGTGTTGCATCTAGAAATGGTTGATTGTAGTACCCTAAGCACCTGTTTTCAGTGGCAGGGTTACAAACAGGAGAAGATCCTCACTTTCGTCAGATAATGTGAAGACTTGTCATGTCATTTTAAATAACTGGCTGAAGGATGAATAGCTGTTAACAACTCTATATAGCCATTGACTGGCTTTCTAAAGATAATCCGGATTTAATAATTTTATCATAATTGTATTTTTTATTGGTAAACATGTTCCTGCAATAAAAATGTGCATAACTATTTACATTTTACTTAGTTATTTTTGCAGGTGATTAATCGCGATTAATTTGGTTCTTTAATCTCGAGTCGTGTGACAGCCCTATATAAAATACATGAAATTATTATTTTAAAAAAAGGGTGATATGTGCTCCAAGAAATTATTCTGAATTAAAAAATGTCTCTGTGTCCTTTAACATTATGGTAATTAAGAATACACAAATAAAAAAATAGTTTTGGCTATAAAATAACTACACCTAAAATGCTCACTTTTGCATTTAATTCATTAGTTTAAAACATTCAGAGCTGTACTGAACATGCATGAAAAAAGATACTTTTGTATTTTGCCTTTAGACACTGTAGGGATGATTATTAGAAAGGAAAAAATGTCTCTAAGGATCACAGTTGTAGCTTTGTAGAAGATACTCACACCTCCACACCAACAAACTATTCAAAGGCAGGTTAGAAGAACATGTGTTTGCCGCTCAGGTGGTGCAGCAGTAAAATACGCTAGCACACCAGAGCTGGGATTTCGAATACATCGTATCGTATTGTATAATAGATGAGTGATCGTTTCTGACTTTACATCTACAAGGTGGACCAACTAGCTAGGATTGTCTAATAGAGTGGACAGTGAGTGGACACGGTATTTAAAAACTCCAGCAGCGCTGCTGTGTCTGATCCACTCATACCAGCACAACACACACTAACACACCACCACCATGTCATTGTCACTGCAGTGCTGAGAATGATCCACCACCCAAATAATACCTGCTCTCTGGTGGTCCTGTGGGGGTCCTGACCATTGAAGAACAGGGTGAAAGCAGGCTAAAAAGGTATGTAGAGAAACAGATGGACTACAGTCAGTAATTGTAGAACTACAAAGTGCTTCTATATGGTAAGTGGAGCTGATAAAATGGACAGTGTGTGTAGAAACAAGGTGGTGGTTTTAAAGTTATGGCTGATTGATGAATATTGTATTATATAATTATATATATCCCAAACCTGCCAACAATGGCTTTGCATTGACGTACTACTGTTTGGTTGTTGTGTTGGTCTGAATACTCCTCCTTATTAAATTGCCATTTATTTTTGTTTATATTTATGGATAAAAGGTAAAAGATATTATTGGTAGGTGATTAATTGTTTCCCCTCAATATTATCCCTGTTACCAACGGGAGGTTGCGCAAAGTAATAAATTACAGGGTGCCAATAATTTTTACACACATATTTTCAGTGCTATTTGCCAACTAGGTAATTTTTCTTCCATGATTATTTTACCCAGTAGGTCCCGAGCTGACTGTATGTAGGTTAATATCAGGCATTATAACTCATCCATTATAGTCTATTAATGCTATTTTAATTAAAACATTGGACTAAAATTTTTCCCTGAGCGATTGATGCCAGTTCTTTCATCTCAGTTCATTTCTGAGGACACCAAAAATACTCTAAAGATTTATTCTTTGTAGTAAAGATGCCAACATGATTGATGAGTACAACATCAAAAAAAAACTGAGCTAGAACTGATGGAGCCAATTAAAATATATGAAAAATGAAGTTAATAAAGTTGGTTGTACTTTCTGGAAATCCATCTTGGCTTATTAATTATATGTACTGTCGTATAGCCGGGAGCCTTGTTGGATTGGCCAGCAGCCGGAGAAAATAATCTCTTTTGTTTTTCGAGGGTCTGAACGTTTTCGTAATAATTCTCAAGGGTAGGACCAGATTTTCCTGAAACATCTTTATAGAGCTGCTTTAAAGACCTAACCAAACCTAGGCAACAAATAATGATGCTGGCTGGTAATTAGAATGTTCAGTGGAGCTGCGCTGGTGTCTGTCAGATCCAGCATTAAAGATAAATTATAATTGATCACAGAGGGAAAAAATGTCGAGATTTGTTTGTCAGCTTTGGGTTCAGGCGTCAGTGAGGAGAAACGAGAATCCACTTTACTGTGTATTATTTATTATACACCGCAAATTCCCGCCTTACATTTACACTGGTCTTCTTACAAACATTATACACCGAGTATAAGCGGTTATCAGCCATAACATTAAAACCACCTCCTTGTTTCTACACTCACTGTCCATTTTATCAGCTCCACTTACCATATAGAAGCACTTTGTAGTTCTACAATTACTGACTGTAGTCCATCTGTTTCTCTGCATGCTTTGTTAGCCCCCTTTCATGCTCCCAGGACCACTACAGAGCAGGTATTATTTGGGTGGTGGATCATTCTCAGCACTGCAGTGACAATGATATGGTGCTGGTATGAGTGGATGAGCAATGCTGATGAAGTTTTTAAACACCTCACTGTCACTGCTGGACTGAGAATAATCCACCAACCAAAAATATCCAGCCAACAGCACACCGTGGGCAGCGTCCTGTGACCACTGATGAAGGTCTAGAAGATGACCAACTCAAACAGCAGCAATAGATGAGCGATCATCTCTGACTTTACATCTACAAGGTAGACCAACTAATTAAGAGTGTCTAATAGAGTGGACAGTGAGTGGACACTGTATTTAAAAACTCCAGCAGTGCTGTTGTGTCTGATCCACACATACCAGCACAACACACACTAACACACTACCACCATGTCATTGTCACTGCAGTGCTGAGAATGATCCACCACCTAAATAATACCTGCTCTGTAGTGGTCCTGTGATGGTCCTGACCATTGAAGAACAGGATGAAAGCAGGCTAAAAAGATACGTAAAGAAACAGATGGACTACAGTCAGTAATTGTAGAACTACAAAGTGCTTCCTTATGGTAAGTGGAGCTGATAAAATGGACAGTAAGTGTAGAAACAAGGATGTGGTTTTAATGTTATGGCCGATCAGTGTATATTAATAAGCTTAAACAATTATATGTTTTGCAGGGCACTTGGGTGGCGCAGTGATGAATTATGCTACCAACTACCGCTGTAATCCAGGGTTTGAATCCCCAGCAGTGCATCGCAATATAGGTGAATGTGTGTGTGTATGAGAGTGTGTGTGTGTACAGTGTATCACAAAAGTGAGTACACCCCTCACATTTCTGCAGATATTTAAGTATATCTTTTCATGGGACAACACTGACAAAATGACACTTTGACACAATGAAAAGTAGTCTGTGTGCAGCTTATATAACAGTGTAAATTTATTCTTCCCTCAAAATAACTCAATATACAGCCATTAATGTCTAAACCACCGGCAACAAAAGTGAGTACACCCCTTAGTGAAAGTTCCTGAAGTGTCAATATTTTGTGTGGCCACCATTATTTCCCAGAACTGCCTTAACTCTCCTGGGCATGGAGTTTACCAGAGCTTCACAGGTTGCCACTGGAATGCTTTTCCACTCCTCCATGACGACATCACGGAGCTGGCGGATATTCGAGACTTTGCGCTCCTCCACCTTCCGCTTGTGGATGCCCCAAAGATGTTCTATTGGGTTTAGGTCTGGAGACATGCTTGGCCAGTCCATCACCTTTACCCTCAGCCTCTTCAATAAAGCAGTGGTCGTCTTAGAGGTGTGTTTGGGGTCATTATCATGCTGGAACACTGCCCTGCGACCCAGTTTCCGGAGGGAGGGGATCATGCTCTGCTTCAGTATTTCACAGTACATATCGGAGTTCATGTGTCCCTCAATGAAATGTAACTCCCCAACACCTGCTGCACTCATGCAGCCCCAGACCATGGCATTCCCACCACCATGCTTGACTGTAGGCATGACACACTTATCTTTGTACTCCTCACCTGATTGCCGCCACACATGCTTGAGACCATCTGAACCAAATAAATTAATCTTGGTCTCATCAGACCATAGGACATGGTTCCAGTAATCCATGTCCTTTGTTGACATGTCTTCAGCAAACTGTTTGCGGGCTTTTTTGTGTAGAGACTTCAGAAGAGGCTTCCTTCTGGGGTGATAGCCATGCAGACCAATTTGATGTAGTGTGCGGCGTATGGTCTGAGCACTGACAGGCTGACCCCCCACCTTTTCAATCTCTGCAGCAATGCTGACAGCACTCTTGCGCCTATCTTTCAAAGACAGCAGTTGGATGTGACGCTGAGCACGTGCACTCAGCTTCTTTGGACAACCAACGCGAGGTCTGTTTTGAGTGGACCCTGCTCTTTTAAAACGCTGGATGATCTTGGCCACTGTGCTGCAGCTCAGTTTCAGGGTGTTGGCAATCTTCTTGTAGCCTTGGCCATCTTCATGTAGCACAACAATTCGTCTTTTAAGATCCTCAGAGAGTTTTTTGCCATGAGGTGCCATGTTGGAACTTTCAGTGACCAGTATGAGAGAGTTTGAGAGCTGTACTACTAAATTGAACACACCTGCTCCCTATGCACACCTGAGACCTAGTAACACTAACAAATCACATGACATTTTGGAGGGAAAATGACAAGCAGTGCTCAATTTGGACATTTAGGGGTGTAGTCTCTTAGGGGTGTACTCACTTTTGTTGCCGGCTGTTTAGACATTAATGGCTGTATATTGAGTTATTTTGAGGTAAGAATAAATTTACACTCTTATATAAGCTGCACACAGACTACTTTTCATTGTGTCAAAGTGTCATTTTGTCAGTGTTGTCCCATGAAAAGATATACTTAAATATCTGCAGAAATGTGAGGGGTGTACTCACTTTTGTGATACACTGTATGTGTGTCTGCCCTGCAAGGGACTGGCAGGGTGTTACTGTGTGCCTTGCGCCCATTGAAAAACTGGGATAGGCTCCAGCAACCCCCCGCAACCCTGACTGGATAAGCAGTTGAGAAAGTGAGTGAGTAATATAGTATATACATCGGTACGATTCTTGTTTTCTCCCACTGTAGCGACTGGAATTATTTCAAGAAAGATTATTTTAGGATTGTTCTTTGGGAATTTCCAATCAATCTGAGCTCTGATGGCCGGGCAGATGAATTGTACCATCACTTTTGTAAGCAAGCTACCCTGTGATCATTAGCAGTGATGGTCCCCTGGGCTGGCGCAGCATGTGGAAGCTAATCAGTAACTGTAATGCTCGTTTACGGCCTATAATGGACACACTTCATATCTGTCAAGCTCTGGGACTGATATGAAATTTCATACGCTGTATAAACAAGAGTGAAGCAGCTGCTTCTAAAAGCATAGCATGCAACTGACAAACATCATCCTAAACAGCTAATGTCTGTAATGGTCAAACATATAGAAGTGTGAAAATATCACCCTTTTTGCCTCTTTTATTGTGTATTTGTCACATTAGGGCTGGAGACTTGCTTGTTTTGCAACTAGACCTGTAATTAATTGTGAAGCATTATTTTTTTATGAACAATGTTTTCCAATGTGGATGTCGTTACCCCCTTGGTCACACACTCACTCAGGTAATTAAATGTTACTGATATTACTAAAAAAAAAGTCTGACCTGCATTAAACATCACCATTACAGTGAATTTAATTTAAGGTTAAGCCATGACATTAAACCACCTCCTTGTTTCTACACACATTGTCTATTTTATCAGCTCCACTTACCATATAGAAGCACTTTGTAGTTCTACAATTACTGACTGTAGTCCATCTGTTTCTCAATGCTGTTTTTCAATGGTCAGGACTCTCCCAGGACCACCACCAGAGTAGCTATTATTTAGGTGGTGGATCATTCTCAGCACTGCAGTGACACTGACATGGTGGTGGTGTGTTAGTGTGTGTTGTGCTGGTATGAGTGGATCAGACACAGTAATGCTGCTGGAGTTTTTAAACACCTCACTGTCACTGCTGGACTGAGAATAGTCCACCAACCAAAAATATATCCAGCCAACAGCGCCCCGTGGGCAGCGTCCTGTGACCACTGATGAAGGTCTAGAAGATGACCAACTCAAACAGCAGCAATAGATGAACGATCGTCTCTGACTTTACATCTACAAGGTGGACCAACTAGGTAGGAGTGTCTAATAGAGTGGACAGTGAGTGGACACGGTATTTAAAAACTCCTGCAGCGCTGCTGTGTCTGATCCACTCATACCAGCACAACACACACTAACACACCACCACCATGTCAGTGTCACTGCAGTGCTGAGAATGATCCACCATCTAAATAATACGTATATATACTGTATATATATGCCGTCATCTCTTTTGTTTTGTTCAGTGGTGATTGTTCTCAGGTTTTGTGCCATCTTATCCAGACAGTCACAGTCAAATATAATCTAACAGCGGTCATCTCTAACCTTAGCTGATATCAGAGCCTACACAAAAATGGGCTCTAAATAATGAAAATACACACAGTAGTACAAACTTCATGTGAACCAATACTTGACAGTGATGGTGTGATGGTGGATGGTGTTTTGCTATGCCAGAACCTTGACTATTTGTCTCTATTAATGGAAAAGCTAAATTCCAGTAAGATCACCTGTCTGTGAGCTAATGCTAAGGTGCACTTTGTCCTTGCAGCAGCTTATGTCCAGAAAGCAACAGCATGTTTGAATCAAAGCAGCTGTAAAGTAGCCATAGCCTAGTGGTCAGGGTACTGGGCTAGATTGATGGTTCAAGCCCCGCCATGCCAGGTTGCTGCTGTTGGGCCCTACTACTGTTCCTTCCTTGGACCACTTTTGATAGATACTGACCACTGCAAACCGGGAACACCCCACAAGAGCTGCAGTTTTGGAGATGCTCTGACCCAGTCGTCTAGCCATCACAATCTGGCCCTTGTCAAATCCTTATGCTTGCCCATTTGTCCTGCTTCTAATGCATCAACTTTGAGGTTAAAATGTTCACTTGCTGCCTAATGTATCCCACCCACTAACAGGTGCCGTAATGAAGAGATAATCACTGTTATTCACTTCACTGTCAGTGGTCATAATGTTATTCCTGGTCAGTGTATGTGTTGGATAACTTAGGTGAATGAAATTATGTTTTATAAAGTGCATTGTGGTTTTTCTGAAGTCATCTTTTAGGTTTTGTTGATCTGAAATAACTTACTGTAACAAACATGCAGTAACTGAGTCCATAGTAAATGGGGCAATTACTTTTTTACAGCATTTAAACAGTGAAAAAGTCCTGTATGGATTTTATGTGCAGGTGGCTCGGTGCTTTTGTTTGCATTGTGATGGGCTTTAGAGTACTTCACCGCCATAAGGACAAAAAGACAGTTAATTATAATTAGGGAACTGTACATGAGCCCATCCCCAGGCGCAGCATGAGCAAGTACCTGTGTTAGATGTGTCATCTTTATTAGTCCGAGCGTGCTAAGCCTGGCTCCCCGTACGCTAATCCCAGCTATAGAAACAGCTTTCAAGGAATTAACATCAAAAGTAAAGCCTTGCATGCCGACAGGGAGCTTTCACTATCCAAAGCCTTGGCTAGCGCTCGAGCAGAAGTTCACTAGTGCTTTGTTTCTCTCCAAATCTTTCACCTTGTTCTCAGGTTCCTTTAATAATCCCGTGTTCTGATTTCTTCAGGTTTTTGGGGGGTGATCCACCTATTCCTCTCTGCCGTGTTGGACTTAATCCTGCCTTTGATCTCGCGGTCGAGCTATGCAGGGTTCAAACGGACCGGTCAGACACAAAAGCTTCACATGCAGATCCTGTCTTTAATTCCTGAGCAACGGTTCCTAACATCTGTGTGTTATTGGCAAGGTGCCGGCGTGATTGAAAGAGCTGTCACCGTTCCTGCATTAGTTATCGCACCGCTTGATACCCTCCGAGTCACGGAAAGCCCTATTAAATCCTAAAACCCAGCGAGCCGATGTTTCAGGCCAGTCCGTGCTAATTAAATTCAGGCTCTTAGCCAGTGTTTGATTGAGCAGTGCGATGTTTCTCATCTTTTTCCGCTCAGGTATTGCTTTCACACTAACTCACTTTCACAATTACCACATCACTTAAATAAAGAACACGGTAGAACAGGATAAACAATGTCATTTCTTCTCTCTAACCAATGCTAATTGGAAGCTCGGAGCAACTCGATCAAGTTCTAGTTTCATTAAATCAGCAGCAGCTGTGCTTTAGGTGATCAACCTTAGCTTCATTTGCTAGCTAAACATCAATACTATTTGCTAGACCGCTCTGCATGCTAAACTGCACCATATGTGCCTGTTGGATGTCATATTCCAAAACTATAGGCATTGATATTCGCAGTACTACAGACCTCCACTCCTCTGAAAAAACAATGTGTCTTAGAGATTTTAGAGTGTCTCTGTGGAAATTTGGGCTTATTAAGTCAAAAACAATGTGAGCTTGGGCATTGGTTTTGAATTTTATTTCAAAGGTGTTCAGTCTGGTTGAGTTAGGGATCCTTTGCAGACCATAGTGGTGTCAAAAATACCAAACCGTTGGCATTTGTGAACACATAGTAAACAACTGCTTTGATAGAATATACACAGATCAGCCATAACAATAAAACCACCTCCTTGTTTCTACACTTCTACAATTACTGACTGTAGTCCACAGTGCTGCTGTGTCTTATCCACTCATACCAGCACAACACACACTAACACACCACCACCATGTCAGTGTCACTGCAGTGCTGAGAATGACCCACCACCCAAATAATACCTGCTTTGTAGTGGTCCTGTGGGGGTCCTGACCATTGAAGAACAGCATGAAAGGGGGGTAACAAAGCATGCAGAGAAACAGATGGACAGTCAGTCTACAGTCAGTAATTGTAGAACTTCAAAGTGCTTCTATATGGTAAGTGGAGCTGATAAAATGGACAGTGTGTGCAGAAACAAGGAGGTGGTCTCAATGTTATGGCTGATTGGTGTATTTTATCTGTCTGACTTTGTTTGAAACACAAAATTTCAATTATTTGGAGGTGTGTCCATATACTTTTGGTCACATAATGTGGCCACATAACTTCCCAAAAATAGATGCTCCTGATATTCATGGCTTTGCTCGGGCAATGTGCAAGGCGTGCCCAAACCAGTGCAGGTGAAATATGAAAATGTACTAGTGATTTCGGGGTATTGGTGGCAGGGCTGATTAATAAGTGCACACTGACAGCAGGAGATGAAGTGTCATGTTCAGGGAGCTCAGACCCATGAAGTGAAGCGAGAAGTTACTTACTCTGTAATCTCCTACAATTCTACTGATTCACCATCTGCTATAAATCACACCGTGAATATTTCCAGAAATACTTTTACTCCAGGCAACTACTCTCAGAAACCCTAAACCTTCAGTTCTGTCTTCACTACGATTCCTTTTTTTAATGGTCACCCTGCTAAACTAATGAACCGGCTACCAAGGACGGATTAAGGATAGTCTGGGCCCCTGGGCAAAGAGTTGCAGGGGCCCTTGATCTAATGGTATGCCATGCTCTTCTCTAGGGCCCCCTGGTAGGGGCTCTCATAACCAGGGCCCTCTAAAAATATGCCCCCCTCTTTCCTAGGACCCCTAATAGCCAGAAGTCGAAGTCAGAGCAGTGCCACAACGCCTCATCCATTTTCATAAGGGGCCCAAAAGCATGGCTAGGGCCCCCAAAAGCATGGCTAGGGCCCAAAAGCATGGCTAGGAGCCCCAAAAGCATGGCTAGGGGCCCCAAAAGCATGGCTAGGGCCCCCAAGAGGCCCTGGGGTCAAAGTCCCTAATAGTCAGAGGATCCTTAAAATGGAGGGCCCTCGGAAATAAAAATATATTGTATCATAAATGTTGATAGGCGTCGCAAAATGTTTTGGGCCAGGGCCCCCCCGGGGCCCCCTGACCTCAAGGGCCCCTGGGCGCTGGCCCCACTGGCCCGGTCAGTAATCCAGCCATGCCGGCTACAATTTATTCAAAATTCAGCAGCCAGAGTCACATTTACTAAGCGTTCTGCTTACATCATCCCCATCTTCCATCGGTTTCACCGGTAATCAACATCCTTCCATATCAAGTACAAACTTATCTTGCTTGCTTTCATGCCCTTAATGCCCCCTAATTAGGGCAGTCGTAACCAAGCGGTTAAAGTACTCACTCACTCACTTTCCTAACTGCTTATCCAATTAGTCGTGGGGGGGTGCTGGAGCCTATCCCAGCTTTTCAATGGGCGCAAGGCACACAGTAACACACTGGACGGGGCGCCAGTCCATCGCAGGGCAGACACACATACATACACATACAAACATTCATTCACCTATAGTGCAATTCAGTGTCTCCAGTTAACCTGACTGCATGTTTTTGGACTGTTGGAGGAAACCAGAGCTTGAGGACGAAACCCACGCAGACCCAAAAGATTTTTTATTTTAAATGCTAAAGGTTTAATTTCTGGTATAAAATACAGTGGTACTTTGTAACTCAACGTCCCCTAAAGTTAAAATCTTTGAAACTCAACACTCTTTGTCAATAAATTTTTACCCCTAAACTCAACGTTTCCCTTAAACTCAACGTTTGTGCGACTGCTGCTTTGTACAGCGCTTGGTTTAAGCGATGCAGTAAAACGTCATCAAAGTGCAAATATGAGATGAATCTGCACTTGTGTGGAATTCACTCTGAAAGGCTCCACATGTATCTGTGTTTAGCTGGATTTTCCTCACTGTTTCACTTTTAAACTTGTGTTATAGCTCGGGGTGCTGAGAAATTGTGAGAATCAGCTTTTCTGAGAGAGTCTAAAATGCTTATCGTTAAAAAAAAAGCTTAACATGACTTAATGTATTAAAAGAACGATCTCTGTTAATTATTACTGCTTTTTTAAATTGATTTTTAACTGTTTTTTAATTATATTTCAGTGTTTTTATATTATACTTGTGGTATATTATATTTTTCAGTGTAAAAGTGTCAAAAACAACCGCATTTTTTTTACATTAGCCTAAAATATATGCAGTTCCACGGGACCATGGAACACGTTAACAGGTTTCCCATACATCCTTATGGGAAAAAATACCTTGAAACTCAACGTCTTTTAAACTTTACGCCACTCCCAGAGCCAACTGACGTTGAGTTTCAAGGTACCACTGTATTCCAGTTTATTTCTCCAATTTTCTTTCTTTACTAAAGCTTGAAACTTCAAGACTCTAGTTTTAAAGATTCCAGTTCTAGTTCTAATCATTTTTGTGCAAAATGTTTCAGATCTAGTGCTAACATTCCAGTTCCAGTGCTAAATATTCTAGATTCAGTGCTAAATGTTTTCTGTTCCAGTGCTAAAGATTCCAGATTCAGTGCTAAATGTTTCCTGTTCCAGTGCTAAATATTCCAGATTCAGTGCTAAATGTTTCCTGTTCCAGTGCTAAAGATTCCAGATTCAGTGCTAAATGTTTCCTGTTCCAGTGCTAAAGATTCCAGATTCAGTGCTAAATGTTTCCTGTTCCAGTGCTAAATATTCCAGATTCAGTGCTAAATGTTTCCTGTTCCAGTGCTAAAGATTCCAGATTCAGTGCTAAATGTTTCCTGTTCCAGTGCTAAAGATTCCAGATTCAGTGCTAAATGTTTCCTGTTCCAGTGCTAAATGTTTCCTGTTCCAGTGCTAAATACTCCAGATTCAGTGCTAAATGTTTCCTGTTCCAGTGCTAAAGATTCCAGATTCAGTGCTAAATGTTTCCTGTTCCAGTGCTAAAGATTCCAGATTCAGTGCTAAATGTTTCCTGTTCCAGTGCTAAAGATTCCAGATTCAGTGCTAAATGTTTCCTGTTCCAGTGCTAAATATTCCAGATTCAGTGCTAAATGTTTCCTGTTCCAGTGCTAAAGATTCCAGATTCAGTGCTAAATGTTTCCTGTTCCAGTGCTAAAGATTCCAGATTCAGTGCTAAATGTTTCCTGTTCCAGTGCTAAATGTTTCCTGTTCCAGTGCTAAATACTCCAGATTCAGTGCTAAATGTTTCCTGTTCCAGTGCTAAAGATTCCAGATTGATTGCTTAAGTTTCCAGTTCCAGTTCTAATGCTTGATGTTCCACATTCAGTGCTAAAGTTTTCAGCTCGTGCTAAATGTTCCAGATTCAGTACTAATAATTCCAGTTCCAGTGCTAAATATTCCAGATTCAGTGCTAAATGTTTTCTGTTCCAGTGCTAAAGATTCCAGATTCAGTGCTAAATGTTTCCTGTTCCAGTGCTAAATACTCCAGATTCAGTGCTAAATGTTTCCTGTTCCAGTGCTAAAGATTCCAGATTCAGTGCTAAATGTTTCCTGTTCCAGTGCTAAAGATTCCAGATTCGGTGCTAAATGTTTCCTGTTCCAGTGCTAAAGATTCCAGATTCAGTGCTAAATGTTTCCTGTTCCAGTGCTAAAGATTCCAGATTCAGTGCTAAATGTTTCCTGTTCCAGTGCTAAAGATTCCAGATTCAGTGCTAAATGTTTCCTGTTCCAGTGCTAAAGATTCCAGATTGATTGCTTAAGTTTCCAGTTCCAGTTCTAATGCTTGATGTTCCACATTCAGTGCTAAAGTTTTCAGCTCGTGCTAAATGTTCCAGATTCAGTACTAATAATTCCAGTTCCAGTGCTAAATGTTCTACATTCAGTGCCAACATTTCCTGTTTTCATGCTATTAATTCCAGTTCCAGTCCACATTCAGTGCTAGTTTTCAGTTCTAATGCTAAAGCTTTTAGATTCAGTGCTAAAGGTTTCACATCCAGTGCTAATGATTCCAGTTCCAGTGCCAAATGTTCTACATTCAGTCCTAAAGTTTCCATTTCCAGTGCTAAAGATCCCAGATCCAGTACTAAAGTTTCCTGTTTTAATGCTATTAATTCATTCCAGTTCCAGTGCCAAATGTTCTACATTCAGTCCTAAAGATATAGTCTTTAAATATAGTGCTAAAAGTTTCACATCCAATGTTCTAAATTCAATGCTAAATGTAGCCGATCCAGTGCTAAATGTTTTAGATACAGTGCAACATTTACTCAGTTTCACTACCATGGGTTCTAGTTTAAGTGTTAAATGTTGCAGTTCCTGTGTTGCAGGTTTGGTACAGAGTTTGTTCTGTATTTGACTGTACAGAGTTGAAGCTGAAGTACAGAAGTGGGTGAAGAGAAACTTTTACTTGTTTATTAAGTGTTTAGTGAGCTTCTTCTTCCTCACTCAAAAAGGTCAGCAATGTGCTATTTTCACACACAATAGGGGCGCCTAAAATAGCCTGCACTGTTTTCTCCATCATGTTGTTCAGGTACAGCTAAAAAAGAGAGAGAAAACATCTTGTATATGTTTAGAACTCTGAACAACAAAATGTTCCCAGTTTAAATACGAACATTCTGCTAGGAGTTCCACTGTAAATCTGAGTCCACTGAATTGTCAAAATATAGAACCCCCCACTTTCAAATAAATAAGTATACAGTCCATTGGGGGCAGCATGAAACCTGGGTGTGATCTTCAGCTTTTGTCACTGTTGGTGAGATTTTTCACATGTTCTTACTGCACACATACACAAAATGGATAGTCACTTTAATATGACTCTAAATGTGAGTGAACAAGTGCTGCACTGTGATTGACCGGTACCCTGTCCAGGGACTATTCCCATTATGTGACCAATGATTTGGGTGGCATCAGACCAACCGCAAACCTAACCAGGATGAAGCGGTTAGTGAATAATAAATACGAGGGATCTTCAAAAAGTTTCAAGAAGAGGGTGGGAGCAGTAGTAATTGGTCGTGTCTGAAAGACTGAGAGAGAGCTTATAGTCCGGATTTAGCGCCATCTGATTTCCACCTTTTTGGACGCTCAAAGGGGAAGAAGATTTTCTTTTTCTTTTTTTCCCCCTTTTTCTCCCACTTTAGCTCATCCAATTTCTGCCTGTCAATCATCCTCTCACTAATGCTGGTCCCTGCTCCTGATTGGAGAGGACGAGGCGGCTCCACACCCCCTCTGACACGTGCACAGCAATCGAACATCTAATCACCTACACTTGACGAGTGCAGAGCAGTGCAGTACAGCGCTGTGTACGGAGAGCCACACCCTCTACCTCTATGCACTCCTTTCCCATCTCCGTGCAGGTGCCACTAACCAGCCAGCAGAGGTCGTAATCACACTAGTCTGAGAGAGAGTCCCGCCCCTATCTGAACAACAGGCCAATCGTTGTTTATGTGGCCGCTCAGCCTCAGCCGGCAGGCAGAGCCAAGATTCGATACGATGTATTCGAGATCTCAGCTCTGGTAAACAGCATGTGTTTTTACCACTGCGCCACCTGAGCGGCTGAGGGAAGAAGATTTTCATGTGAAAGCAGCAGTGCATCAGTGGCTATGTGCTCAACCAACAACGTTTTTGCTAATGGCATTGAAATGGTATGACGCTAGAAAAAATGCATCGCAAAGGAAGGTGACTGTAGAAAAGTGATGTAATTTGTTAATAAATAGAGTCTTAAAAAGTGCTGAAACTTTTTGAAGAACCCTCGTATAAACCTGAGATATAACATGTCTTATTAAACTGTAAATAGAAAGGTTGCTCGGTGCTGTGGCTGATGTGACACACAGATGGAGCAGTGGTAGTATGAATGGTGAGATATTGTATGTATGTGTGTGTGTGTGTGTGTGTGTGTGTGTGTGTGTGTGTTTGTGTGTACACTTTCCAAGCTCTGCGCTGACCCAAGCCGAGCGTGGGCGTTCGGGCAAAGCCAACTCGAAGAGCCGAGACGCAACTCATTACTGAAAGCTCCCACATTTCCTAAACAGATGGAACAAGTACACACACAAAAGTACGCAAACACACACACACACACACACACACACTCACAAAACAATACATGCACTAGTTTATGAGTTACAATAGTTTTTGATTCTGATAAAGTACGGCATGTGTGAGCTAGGATGAGATGGAAGGGTGGCGCTGACTACCCCTGGCATCTAATTGGCCACAATTATAATCTTCTCATTTATATAGGGTGTGATGTGAGATCTTCTAGTATATGGGAGCTGGGGAAGCACTGGCAAGCCCTGACATCTAATTAGCCACTGTTTATGGTACACTATATGGTCAAATGTATTTGGACACCTATGAGCTTGTTCGACATCCCATTTCAAAAACAAACAGTGATCTTATGTGATCTTTTCAGCTATAACAACAGCGGCTCTTCTAACAAGACTTTGAAGTATGTCTGTGAAAATTTGTGCCTATTCAGTCAAAAGCATTTGTATAACTGGGCAGTGATACTGGTCAAGAAAACCATAACTGATGGTCCAGTTCATCCCAGAGCTGTTCAGTGGGACTGAGGTCAGAAATCTGTGCAGGCCACTGGAGTTTCTTTAACCGAGCTGTTCTTCATGTGCTTATAGACCTTGCTTTGTACAGACGGGCACGGTCATGTTGGAACATGAAAGGACCTACCCTAAACTGTTGCTGCAAAGTTGGAAGCATATAGTTTCCCTTATATAAGTAATTTATTACACCTGTTAGCAATCGTTGGGGCTGAAAGATATGAATTAAAAAATTAGAAGGGGTGTCCCAATACATTTGTCCATAGAGCGTACATTGCGGCTGTGATTGTGGCGGTGAACAGCAGGGTAATTGTGGGTATCACTGGCATCTACATGGTCTCCCTGCATGTCACCCCAACAGTTCCAAAATGTCCAAGCAGACTCAGTGTATAAACACCTAGGACACAATTTTGGGTTAATTTATTTCCGACCCTATTAAGTAGACTTGGCCACCCCATTGATCACCCTATTTATATTATGCCACCCATAAAGTGTGTGTAGTTGGTAAAGATAAATATTTGTATACGAAAAAAAAACAGGTAGGCAGGTGGGGAGGTAGCCTTGACCAGTGTCTAGCCACCCCTAGACCACCCCACTTTTTTTTGGCCACCCCATTGATTACCCTATTTATACTATGCCACCCATTCAAAGTGTGTGTAGTTGATAAAGATTCATCAACTGTGATAAATATTTTGGACTCCATTAAGTAGCCTTAGCCATCCTTTGGCCACCCCATTGTGCCACCCATTTAAAGTGTGTGTTGGTAAAGATTCATAAATTGTGTGATACATATTTGTATATAAGAAACAAGTAGGGAGGTAGGGAGGCCTTGGCCAGCATCTAGCCACCCCTACACCACCCCATTTATTTTTTCCCACCCCGTTGATCACCCTATTTATACTATGCCACCCATTAAAAGTTTGTGTAGTTGGTAAAGATTCATCAAGTGTGTGATAAATATTTTGGACTCCATCAAGTAGCCCTAGCCACCCTTTGGCCACCCCATTGATCACCCTATTTCTATATTTCTATTGTGCCACCCATTTAAAGTGTGTATACTGTACATATTTGTATACGAGAAACAGGTAGGGAGGTAGCCTTGGCCAACATCTAGCCACCCCTAGACCACCCCATTTATTTTTGGCCACCCCATTGATCACCCTATGTATACTATGCCACCCATTCAAAGTTTGTGTTGGTAAAGATTCAGAAGTGTGTGATACATATTTGTATACAAGAAACAGGTAGGCATGTAGGGAGGTAGTCTTGGCCAGCATCTAGCCACCCCTAGACCACCCCATTTATTTCTGGCCACCTATTTGTAGTGTGTGTTGGTTGGTAAGGGCTTATGCTCATCACCAGTCAGAGTGTGTGATGGATACTGACATAAATGAAACAACATGTTGAGAACACACAGTTCAGGTTAGCTGCTTTGACCTGGGATGCTTTTATTCCTTACCAAGGCTGAGGTCAAGAGCTTTGGAGTTCAGACGTGCCCTCTCTAAATGCCGAAGCACAATAATCCATATTAGCTGCTCGGCTGGCGCTCGTACCCACCGGGGGCTGCAGTCGATCAGCCCCCATGCGGCGTGATTGACGTCCAGATTGTTGTATTCTTGTGTTTTTTTCACAGCTTGTTTTCCGTGAGGCACAGTAGGGAGTGCTCTCTGCATGCTTGGCTCTATTGTGTTAAAGTCTGTGTGTGTGTGTGTGTGTGTGTGTGTGTGTGTGTGTGTGTGTGGTGTTTACACACTCAGAAGAGAGAGTTTTAGCACTCTGGAGTTCAGCGTTCATGGATGGACCCAGTGCTGAGTTAACACACCTGGTGCAACATCACATGCTTGCTAATTAGCTAGTCATCTCCATTGCAGCATTAATTAAAACAACCTTTTTCCCTCGTCAGGTTGGTGAACACACACACACACACACACACACATACACACACCTCTTTGAAAAGTGGCAGAATGAAAGCATGAAACAGATGGTGCACAAAAATAAAGTTTCAGTTTAATCAGTCCAAATAAAAGCCAGTACCCAGTTTAAATAACACGTCCTCTATTAAAGTGCATGGTCGATGCGGCTTCTTTTCTCTTTTTCTGTATTTTGTTAAAGCCACATCAATTGCTACCTTCAATCATAACTGTTTTTCCAGGTTGAATTGAACCCTGAAGTCCAGCGTAGCTGTGAATCCGAACACAAAGAGATACTGTGCTGTTAAAAAACTCTGTAATTAAATGTAGGCAGTGTCAAAAGAAACCAGATTAAAGGAAACCAATTACCTCTCTGTTCAAAGAGGTAAAATGGCTGAAGAATGGATTATTATGATTTAAATGCGCCTCTATTGGCATGCAGTGAGAATTGTCGGCCGTTGCCATGGAAACCGCAGCAATAATCACTTGAGAACAGTTACAAGGTTTTCTCAGCGCAGGAAGAGCTGCGGGGCAAGATAACTGACGTGTCACTGTGTGTGTGTGTGTGTGTGTGTGTGTGGGGTTAAATTCTACAGTATTGATCAGCAGATCGCTGGTTCAAGCCCCACTGTCTCTAAGTTGCCATAAATGGGCCCCCGAACGAGGCCCTTCACTCTAAATTGTTTGCATTGTATATGCTCCCAATTGTAACTTGGTTGGATAAAAGCATTTCCTGTATGTGGTAAATGTAATGTGGTGTGTGTATACACCGATCAGCCATAACATTAAAACCTCCTCCTTGTTTCTACACTCACTATCCATTTTATCAGCTCCACTTACCTTATAGAAGCACTTTGTAGTTCTACAATTACTGACTGTAGTCCATCTGTTTCTATGCATGCTTTGTTAGCCCCCTTTCATGCTGTTCTTCAATGGTCAGGACCCCCAAAGGACCACCACAGAGTATGTATTATTTGGGTGGTGGATCATTCTCAGCACTGCAGTGACACTGACATGGTGGTGGTGTGTTAGTGTGTGTTGTTCTGGTATGAGGGGATCAGACACAGCAGCGTTGCTGGAGTTTTTAAATACCGTGTCCACTCACTGTCCACTCTATTAGACAATCGTACCTAGTTGGTCCACCTTGTAGATGCTGTGTCTGATCCACTCATACCAGCACAACACACACTAACACACCACCACCATGTCAGTGTCACTACAGTGCTGAGAATGATCCACCACCTAAATAATACCTGCTCTGTGGTGGTCCTGACCATTGAGGAACAGGGTGAAAGCAGGTTAAAAATGTATGCAGAGAAACAGATGGACTACAGTCAGTAATTGTAGAACTACAAAGTGCTTCTCTATGGTAAGTGGAGCTGATAAAATGGACAGTGAGTGTAGAAACAAGGAGGTGGTTTTAATGTTATGGCTGATCAGTGTACATTTGTACATTTTCTGAATTCATTTAGATTTAACGATGGCATCTCTACATGCAATTACAATCTAAAGTCTGGATTGTAGCGTACACAGCGATTGATGTTCCTTCTATTACGGCTCAGGTTTAATCTCCTAATTGATGTCTATTACACTACATTCTTCAAGTGACTCTATTTGCCACTGGTGTGTTGTATTCAATATCAGCCTGGCACGACTCCTAAACATCTGACAGCAATTTAACACTGGCATAATAACCACCACCTTGATTGTGGCTCCTCTGCCAGTTGTCAATATACCTTGAGGTACAGAGCAGGAGGTGGAAAATGGCCCTTTGCCATTCAGGCATTGTCCACATAAATACAAATAAATTTGTCAAGACATAAAGGCATTTTACATTGTTTAAAGATTTTACATTTCATACACAACAAAAGAACCCCATACTGAGAATGCAGAACATTTTTAACATTCACAACAAAACCAAGTCCCCACGCACAGACAGAAGTATTATAAGACCTCGAGAGAGTGCTTAGCATTAGCACTTAATCTGAGCCAGTTTCGCTCTTAAGCCAAACTATTATTCACTTATAAGTCCCATTTCACATTAAAAAAAACACCCATTATAGGGCTGGGTGGTATGATAGTACTGTACATGCGGTATACCTCATACGGTATGGATTTTTTATATACCGCCATACCATAGCATAGTTCCTTTTAACAACTGTAGGCTTTAAAAGTCAGCAAATCATGTAATATGGAGCGTCATGCAGTTTAGACACAGCTCCTGAGTGAGCTCACAGGTAGTGTTAGCATGAGAGTGTTGATGAGAGAGGTTTCCTCAATATGGTAAAAAAAAAAAAAAAAAAAAAAACAGAAGGAGGATGAAGAGAGGAAGACCAAATATGCACCGGAAGAACCTGCCAAAGAAATGAGGCGTGTCAGCAGTTTAGAACAGACTAAAGCACTATATACTGTACGGTTTGTCGAGCCATGTCTGTTGCAAACAACAACATTACGAATGCAATAACAATCTACATATGCAAAGACACGATTCCTCTATAGACAGTCGAGAAAGAAGCTTTCAGAGCAATATGTCTTACGGGGTGAAAATACTTCAGGTCAGTTGCTATTTCAACATTATAAGCAAAATAGAAGCAGAGATATTTAAAGTCATCCACTTTTCTACAACAGACCTGTGGTCAAGTTGTACAGTGGAGTTTGCCAGTTTTATTTGTTAAAAAGAGAGCTAAGGGTAATTGTACAATACTTAAATATTAAATAAACAATAATTTTTTTATTTATTGCTGTTTGTTATAACTGTTTCATGCGTACTGATTCCATCATGTATTGTCATTTTGTGGGGCTAAGCAAAGCTTATACTACTCAAAACCATCATTATACACATGGTGAAATTAAAACTTTTTATATTCTATGTACTTATGACAGTAGAATTAACCACAGACATATAAAAAGTCCCAGTCATACAAATAAAACATACTGTGATATACTGTGAAACCATCAGAATCGTAAAAAAAACCGTGATACAAATTTTTGGTCATACCGCCCAGCCCTAACCCATTATTAAATAAGCCAAAACACATACAAACCAAGACAATAACAGGACACATACCAACCCACGTCAACACTTTTAATCTTCTTCTTCTTCCTCGGCCTTTGTCCTGTCCGGTTGCAGGGTCGGCTCTCGGTGGATCATGATCCGCATTGATTTGGCACAATTTTTATGCCGGATGCCCTTTCTGACACAACCCTCCCTATTTTATCCGGGCTTGGGACCGGCACCGGTTTGTGCATCTAGCGGCTAGGTACCTTGGGACCGGCACTGGTTTGTGCATCTAGCGGCTAGGTACCTTGGGACCGGCACTGGTTTGTGCATCTAGCGGCTAGGTACCTATAGGACAATTCAGTGTTTCCAATTAGCCTGGTGCCATGTTTTTGGACTGTGGGAGAAAACCGGAGCACCCGGAGGAAACCCACGCGGACACGGGGAGAACATGCAAACTCCGCACAGAAAGGACCGGACCGCCCCACCTGGTGATCGAACCCAGGACCTTCTTGCTGTGAGGCGTCAGTGCTACCCACTAAGCCACCGTGCCGCCCAACGTCAACACTTTTAATAATAAACTAATACCAAGACTTTTAACAGACAAGATAATACTGAGAGCAATGTCAAAATTTTCATAAACAAGACAAGCCAAAGACAAATACCAACCAACACCAAGACAAAATCAATACTTAGATGAACAAGTGAGCAAATTGCACTTAAGTCTCATACAAATAGGCTTCAGACTTGACCTGCGACTCGTCCCTAATGACTCCTGACTCGGACTCGGACTCGTCTAAATTAACTCTTGAACAATAAGAGTTTTTTACATTATTATCTGGTGTGATGGGTGGGACCCACTTACCTTGTGAAAGCACTGTACTGTACAGTATAAATATAGCCTTGTGCGGTTGCCCTTTTAAAGAAAGTAGCGCCTTTTTACCTCACGGTTTGGCGCGCTTTTATCAGTGATTGTTTTGAGGAACAGCTTTTAATCTTTGGCGTTGACCTGTTTTACCTGTTTTAACATCCTAACTGCCCTAATTCTGTGGAAGATTGGTGATAGATTTGGACATTGCAGCAGTTTAATGTAAGTTAATGCTTGTTTGTTTTATTAAGCGTTTTAGCAGCTTGCTATTTGAACCCATGTATAACAATGTGTAATGTTTCCTATCTGAGAGCCGCTATGCTATCTGTGCTCTGTAAATGAAGCCTATTTGTGTGCTTTAAATAGCAAATACTGGACTGTTAATGTTTTGGTTTATTGTGGGCTCAAGGACTAGTGCTTTCAGAGCAACATGTTGTTTTTAGAGTACCAAAGTAGCTAACAGTAACAAACAGTTGGGCCTTACACACGGAGCTGTTTTTATTAGCATTAAAGCCTGTCTGGAAGCTAATGGCTACTGTTTTTAAGCAATCACTTTCTTATTGTCCTCGAATGTTTTGCATGTTATACTGGGTTTTAAGAAGTCAATCGGTATAAATTAGTGTGTATGATTGTTTAATAATGTTTATCAGCAACAATTAGTGAAGACGATTAGCTCTATATTAATAGTTGGGTTTTATCACCAGATTCCTGGCACTATTTTGCTTAGATTGGTGTGTGGAGAATTGGTTTATGTATTTGGTGTTTTTTTTATGGTGATTTGCACTGGATTGGTAGTTGCCCTGTTCTGGTTACCAGACCACTATAGTTGTATCTCCTTTTATTTCTTTATTCTTGCTAATGCCCTGTCCTTGATTCTGAGGCCTATCCAAACTGTACTGCTCTTCTGATCTTTAAGCACTATTGATTACTGGCTGTATTTGCATTACTGTTCTATTTGTTTTAGATCAGTTCTATTTAAAGTATTGTGTATTTTTATATGCCAGATTTCTAATAAATAATTTGTACATTAATTGGCAGTCCTTTAAAACTGCTTGAGTGCCTGTGTGAACACAGAACCTCTTTCTTGGCTATTTACCAGATTACCGTTTCTTTGATTCTGTCATCCTTTAACTGGGGGTGGCATAGTGGGCTACAACCTGAAACCTGGTTTTATCTAAAGCATTGAGATAAATGTTAACAGGGCTCTAGCAGTCAGAAGTCTTGAAGCTTAATAAATTCAGACACACCTAAAACGTTGTGTTCTCAGGCAAGTTATTGAAAATGTTACCAACAATCATTTGTTTTAACTTTACAATAAATGAGTGTCTCATTTTTCGTGAGTAAAATTGGAGAAAATGTGTAGGGTTTAAAGAAAGAAAAGGAAAAGAATGTGAGACTGCAGGAATTACAGTTGTATTTAGTACACAAAGTTAATCTGTTGTGTTTATTTATCTGAACGTATACACTGATCAGCCATAACATTAAAACCACCTCCTTGTTTCTACACTCACTGTCCATTTTATCAGCTTCACTTACCATATAGAAGCACTTTGTAGTTCTACAATTACTGACTGTAAGTCCATCTGTTACTCTGCATGCTTTTTTAGCCTGCTTTCACCCTGTTCTTCAATGGTCAGGACCACCACAGAGCCGGTATTATTTAGGTGGTGAATCATTCTCAGCACTGCAGTGACACTGACATGGTGGTGGTGTGTTAGTGTGTGTTGTGCTGGTATGAGTGGATCAGACACAGCAGCACTGCTGGAGTTTTTAAGTACCGTGTCCACTCACTGTCCACTCTATTAGACACTCCTACCTAGTTGGTCTACCTTGTAGATGTAAAGTCAAAGACGATCGCTCATCTATTGCTGCTGTTTGAGTTGGTCATCTTTAAGACCTTCATCAGTGGTCACAGGATGCTGCTAATGGGTGTTGTTGGCTGGATATTTTTGGTTGGTGGACTATTCTCAGTCTAGCAGTGACAGTGAGGTGTTTAAAAACTCCATCAGTGTTGCTGTGTCTGATCCACACATACCAGCACAACACACACTAACACACCACCACCATGTCAGTGTCACTGCAGTGCTGAGAATGATCCACCACCTAAATAATACCTACTCTGTAGTGGTCCTGTGGGGGTCCTGACCATTGAAGAACAGGGTGAAAGCAGGCTGACAAAGCATGCAGAGAAACAGATGGACTGCAGTCAGTAATTGTAGAACTACAAAGTGCTTCTCTATGGTAAGTGGAGCTGATAAGGTGATTTTAATGTTATGGTTGATCGGTGTAATTTAGTTGTTTATTTGATTTAAGACTTGACTTGGGCTTGTATTTTGTGACTTGTGGACATCTCTGCTTCACACTAAACTCATACCATATTTTTAATGGAGCTCACTTTGTGACTTCCCCAAACTGTTGGCACACAGTTGTCGGCATATAATCTATTTTTATTGATTAATATGATACTCTTTTTAACAATGGGTTTGGTTGGCCATAGTGATGTTTAAGGTGGTCAAAACACTGTTAGTGTTTACTGTAAGCCTAAATACAAAGGAAAGTGTTTGCACACTTGTCCTGAATTGTCAAGTCTGTAAACAAGGATTGAGTTTGGCTTTATTTGAGGTTGATCATGATCAACCCAAATTTATTTTTACTGATTACTTCCATACCTCGGCTCAAGCGCCCACAAATTATAAGATCATGTCTCCTTTGGGAGAATCTTTGCCTTTTAAATGGTTCCCTCCACATCTAAATACACCTAATGTAAACCTTAAACCATTACTTCTAGGTGGACCAGTGAGATTGATTTCTGAAATTGTCAAACGAATTACTCACTGCCTAAACTGAGAGTACCAAAGGTTTAATCTAGAAGATGAAGAATCCACAGCACATATCTGTATGAAGAAAATTAACTTTGTTTGAGCATTGAGATTCGCCACTAGTTCTAAGAAAACTAAGGAGTGGGAAACTCTCCACTGTTACTCAGTCTAATGAGATAAATGAAAACCCAGTGGTTGATGATTTATAGAGATCATGAAAAGCCTGGCAGCATCTTGTCTCATCGGGAGACAATGCAATGTAATTAGCACAAGCCAGGTGAGTAATAGTCAAATCTGCATTTATGGAATAGCAACGGTATGAAAAGGTATGTAGATCAAAGAGGGGAGAATTGTGTTGCATTTACACCAGCTTTTTTGGTCAAATTTCAGAATTTGAGTTGTTTGACAGTAAAAACGTCCTTTTCAACTTTGTATCAACTTTGTATCCTCTTGTAACATGACTGTGGGAGGTCTGTAAAGACATGGCTTGGCGAGTTTGTTGCCGAGGAATCCCAGTGGTCTGCACAGAGCTCTGACCTCGACCGCTTTAAACAACTTCAGTATGAATCGGAACACTGATTACTCATGTTGGACAAAAGGGCCGCGATCGCTTCCAATCAAACAGCTATAAATTTCAGGTGTTTTGTGGAGGTGTATTATGACTGATTCTCTAATCTGGCTATGCAATGAAAAGAATTGTGATGTACTGTACAGTGTATATACACTGATAGCCATAACATTAGACCACCTCCTTATTTCTACACACACTGTCCATTTTATCAGCTCCACCTACCATATAAAAGCACTTTGTAGTTCTACAATTACTGACTGTAGTCCATCTGTTTCTCTACATGGACCACCACAGAGCAGGTATTATTTGGGTGTTGGATGATTCTCAGCACTGCAGTGACACTGACTTGTTGGTGTTGTGTTAGTGTGTGTTGTGCTAGTATGTGTGGATCAGACACAGCAGCGCTGCTGGAGTTTTTAAATACCGTGTCCACTCACTGTCCACTCTATTAGACACTTTTACTTAGTTGCTCCACCTTGTAGATGTAAAGTCGAAGACGATTGCTCATCTATTGCTGCTGTTTGAGTTGGTCATCTTCTAGACCTTCATCAGTGGTCACGGGACGCTGCCCATGGGGCGCTGTTGGCTGAATATTTTTGGTTGGTGTTGCTGTGACTTATCCACTCATACCAGTACAACACACATTAACACAACACCACCATGTCAGTGTCACTGCAGTGCTGAGAATGATCCACCACCTTAATAATACCTGCTCTGTGGGGGTCCTGACCATGAAGAACAGCATGAAAGGGGGCTAATAAAGCATGCAGAGAAACAGATGGACTACAGTCAGTGACTACAAAGTGCTCCTATATGGTAAGTGGAGCTGATAAAATGGACAGTAAGTGCAGAAACAAGGAGGTGGTTTTAATGTTATGGCTGATCTGTGTATATATAAATGACACTAAAGGCATTAAAGGCAGAAATAAATGAACGAAAGAAAAGGAAAGAAAAAAGTTGAGTGGATAGAGAAGTGAAATGACCTCTAGTTCCATTTCTCTTTAGACAATGAGGGATTTTATTGCTTTCAGTACCTCAATCTCATCACTTTCTTTTACTCTCTTACTTTTATCTTCTCATTCTGATTTGCCCTGGTCATCTAATTCCCTCATCTCTTTTTCTCCCCTTTGTGTGCTGGCATGGAGCAGACTAGTCCAGATATAAGCTACTGGAAAGCATCTCAGTAATCCTACAAGCAACCTGAATCTTTATCTCTGGTCTGGTGAATAAATCTTGCATGAAGTGATTAGGTTTGAAATTGTCTGGGCTGTGATTTTTGGCATCACGTGACTCTTTGTGCTCTGTGCACCTGTATGGTCATTACCTAGCGTCTTCACACCTCAGATAAAATGGGAATGCCGTTCTCGCTCCAGTTCAAATTAAATATGACAGTGTGGCATTTGCACAGACAGAGCTGCCTGAGAGTCGCTCGAGTTGGTGTAGCCATTAAGCACCCTGCTACTATTAAAATACTGTTATGGTAGTGAGAACAAAAATTCTAATAATAGTCTAATATGAAATTGAATTTTTTTTTGACAAATGTGGTGCAGCATACTAGACCCTCGTGGACAAACATATTTTTTTTTTTTTAGGATTATTATCTTCTGAATTATGTGACTCTTTTTGATGATTAACCTTGCATAGTATCTCAAGACCTGGCCACGCCAGACAATTTCCTTTGTGTAAAATTGTAAAATGAGTGTGGTTAGACCTGTACATGTACTGTGAGTGATGGATGTGCACAAATATTTATTAAAATATTATTGTTTCTGGAGAAAAGGAAAACACAACAAGTGTTGGGCTATTAAACATTGACTAGGAATTGTTCTACAATTTACAACCAAAACAGTTTGGTGAGGTAGGTTTGTTTGTTATATTAGGATTTTAACGTCATGTTTTACACTTTGGTTACATTCATGACAGGAACGGTAATTATTCGTTACACAAGGTTTATCAGTACACAAAGTTATATCAAACACAGTCATGGACAATTTAGTGTCTCCAGTTCGCCTCACTTGCATGTCTTTGGACTGTGGGAGGAAACCGGAGCACCCGGAGGAAACCCACGCGGACATGGGGAGAACATGCAAACTCCACACAGAAAGGACCCGGACCGCCCCACCTGGGGATCAAACCCAGGACCTTCTTGCTGGGAGGCAACAGTGCTTCCCACTTAGCCAACTGGTCAGGTTGGTCTATGTAGGTAAATTTCCAGAAAGTCAGAAAGCTTTATTTATCATTACATGGAGCATATAATGTGATTACATTAGTTATCCTAAGGTGCAGACAGTTAAAGACAAACATAAGAGTGCAATAGTGCAGACGGACATTCAGACATGTAACAGACAGACCATGTGATACGTGCAAGGACGGACAATAGATTACAATAATTACAAGGATTCACCTATAGCAGCAATTTTACCAGGAGATACATTGTTGCACGTTGAACAGCTACTATGTTGTGGGGTTATTACTCAGTAATATTATTTAGTTTTGCATATTTATTAATCTTATGGCCCATGTGTTTGAGAGTCTGGTGGTCCGCGTTTTCAGTGACCTGTAGCGCCTGCCTGAGGGCAACAGATCGAAGAGGTGATGTGCTGGGTGGAAGGAGTTACTGAGGATGGCTGAGCACCGTCTGAGGCAGCGGGAGCTGGAGATGTCCTCCAGTGAGGACAGGGGCATCTGATAATTCTCTAGGCGGTTTTGTTGACTCTCTGCAGTGACTGTCGGTGACGGTGCACCTAGCGTATAATGCAGTGATGCTGTAAGTTATCACTCTTTCTATGCGGCCTTGTAGAAGGTCGTCAAAACAGAAGGTCGTTAAAACAGTGGACCAATCGCAAGTCAAAAAATGCTGCAAGTAAACAAACTTATAAGCATTAATGTGATTTGTAAAACTTGGATGACCACATGGAAGCATTGTAAATATGAAGAAATATGCTAAGTTTGATCATCTAGTTTCTACCTTCTACATGTCAGGACCTCAAAAAGAGGACCCAATCCATCAGCTGTATCTCTGTTAGCCCTATAAATGCAAACAAGTGTTTGCACTTTAGAGAAAGTTCACTACCATACTTTTTTAAAGGGTTGTTTTCCAGATGTGTAATCACACTCTAAGATCACATCTGGCTGTCAGTGCAAGCCAGAGTTTTGCTCCATACTGCAGAGTGGCTTTGTGTGAGGCGGAAGAAAATGGCTTCTAATTAACACCTGAAGATTATTAATGGCAGCGTTATTAGTCTGCCCGGGAGTAATTAATTAGTCCCCGAAAGGCCAACTCTTTACAAAACTTGGCCTCTGACTCTCAATGTACATGCTCTGTAGAGTCTAATGCACAATCGCATTGTGCTCGTCAACCGTGCCTGTTGCAAGAGGAGCTTCATTATATATATAAAAAACAAAGAGAAGCTGAGCATACTTATTAAAGAGAATATTTAGAGAGCCCCGTTTTGGACCTCCATTTTCTAATCTGTCTCAATATGTCGACCGCAATAACAAATCCATTCACCATAGTGCTGATGCTGACAGCAAGGTTCGCTACTCGGTCCAATACTAATTTAATAGCTTGCACTTTTTCCCTCTGGGAGTGAGAAATAAAAGCCTGGTCTGCACTACTGCCAACGCCTGGCATTCCTTTCTCTGTGTTTATGCGCTCGTCACCAACCCACCCGCTGCCTGCACGTAAATCCCTCAGTAAATATGCAAACCAATCTCCCCTGATGTACATTTGATTTATTCCAACCTTCTGACAACCAATACAGGGAGCTGTCGCCTGATTAGCGCTAAAGACGGGCATCGGAGCATCATAGCAATTTTCACATGGGGGGCAGAGCGCACGCTGGTGCAAATCATCCACGTATCAAAAAGCAATGATTTGGTTGTGCTGAGAATGATTTATCACCTTGCATTAGCATAATAACACATAATAGTCTCGATAAAGCACCTAATATCCAGGTGTCATGCCTTTAAGCGATTTGTTTTATCATAAAGAGGACAAATGTGTTAACATAACTTTCAACTTAGCAGAGCCAGAGGACTCATTAAAAATGATTTTACCCACAATTTCCATTCATTAATTTTTCACAGTTATTCAGTGAATCAATGTAACCAACCATTTATTCAAACAGTCAAAAAAACCATTCATTCATTACAACTGCTTATCCATATAACCATCCAATCATCCATCCAGATGTCCATTCTAATAACCAACCAACTAACCATCTAACTGATCATCCATATATTTATATATCAATTTATATCAATATCAATATTTACAGCAATACATTTATATAACCAACCAACCAACTATCCGTCTAACTGATCATATACACCGATCAGCCATAACATTAAAACCACCTCCTTGTTTCTACACTCACTGTCCATTTTATCAGCTCCACTTACCATATAGAAGCACTTTGTAGTTCCACACTTACTGACTGTAGTCCATCTGTTTCTCTACATACTTTTTTTTAGCCTGCTTTCACCCTGTTCTTCAATGGTCAGGACCACCACAGACAGCAGGTATTATTTAGGTGGTGGATCATTCTCAGCACTGCAGTGACAATAACATGGTGGTGGTCATATATTCCATAGTCATCCCCCCCTAAATTCATCCACATACCCATCGATCCATCCACCTATATCACAACAAGGATTATGTTCATACGACCAACAGCTTGTTTTATTGTTTATTCATATAACCAGCCAGCCAGCCATCAAAACGTCCAATTATCTTTCAAATTAAGAAAATCCATCTGTTTCGTTTGTCAGCCATGAGTTCTACTCTTCATCTACTCATCAATCATTATAAACATCAGCTCATTCTTCTGTCCCTCTTTTTATTTATATATCAAACCATCCATCTACCCATTCAGCCGTCCCTTCATAAATACATACATACTACACTTATGTGTGTGTGTATATATATATATATATATATATAAATTTAGGTTTTGACTTTTTAAGGTGGCACTGCATATGTGTTGGTTCTGCACAGCTCCTGGGTCACCTTTGGTTATTGTCTTTCTAGTTTTGTATAATTTTCATTTATTCCAAAAACATGCTTGTTGGTGGATTGGCCACTATTTGGAATAATCTGGCTGTCTGTAGTGTGTGTCCTTTTTTGATACTAGAATAGGTTCTGTTGCTTAGAATAAATGAATGATGATTAATAAAAACTGATCTCTATTGGGGTCACAGAAGAGTATGGATAAATATAAAGGTTTAGAAATGTTCGGCCGCTCAGGTGGCATGTATCAGAGCATGTATCAGAGGGGACGTGTGTCAGTTCGCTCTCCTCAATCAGGGGCGGGGGTCAGCACCAGTAGAGAGGAAGCATAACGCAATTGGGTAAAAATTGGACATGCTAAAAATCGTGAGGAAAAGGGAGAAAATGCATTAAAAAAAAATTTCATTGGGCTCAGTTTAATACCCCAAATCTTAAAGTATTCAACAGAAGCTTAAACACAGCTCATGTTAATGCCTCCATGGCAAAGTATTAAACATCTACAGTTCTAAAGCTCCTGCATGTTCCAGGACATTATCATTTACCAGATGCATTTGCACATGAATTTTCAAGCCAGGTTTTGCAAATGAGAGGCGAATAATATCTTGCCACTATTTTCGTCACTGAGCAAAAGGGGTGACGTCTATTTCCAACAGGTTAGATGGAATAGTAAGGAGGGTTAGGACGAATCAGAGGAATGAGAATTGACTCATCAGCAGTATATGAACTCATGGCACGACACCACCAAATTTCCATCTCATCCACTTATCTATGCTGTTTGTGACTCAATCGCTTCGGTTGTCCGAGACCACACTGGTTAAACGGAGAAGATTGAACTATTGGAGGAGAAGAAAATAAAAATAGAGGCCATCGCTAAGACTCCCTCATGAGTAATGCTGCTGATGAATCAGAGCAAAGCCAGATGGGTCCTTGAAGAGGGGGATTTTCAGGATTTCCCCAGGTTTTAGAGATAGGCACTCATGGAGTAGCATGTGTCAGCAGCACAGGAGTGATTAACAGCCATTTGTGAGGGATGGCCATAGACCAGGAGGTCCACAATGAATTTATGTGATCTGTGCCTGGCTAAATGTCTGATCTATCAGCCGGGTGAAGGTTTGAAAGATGATGAATAAGTATGATTGGCAGGGTGGAAAATCCAAACAGACTGCAATTTTATTCGTTTATTCGTTTAATAGGCCCTAGGTACAATTCTTTTTAAGAGGAAAGTCAAAATGATGGGAGAAGATAGAAAAGTTTAGTGCAGCAGATATGTCAGATGAGCAATGTTCATTTTCATGAAAATAAAGCACTTTGACGGTTCAAGAAAATACCTCTATTGTCCATATACATTTTGTACATTTCACAGAAAAAGTTGAATGTTGTGTTGCTAAGGAAATAAAATCTTCAGTGGTTCATTTAGTCATCCATCTTAAAGGTCGCAGTGGGTCTGGAGCCACCCAAAAACACTGGCAGCAGGACTGGGATGGGCACCAATTCATTAAAGGTCATTATACGCTCCTTCATGGACCCACTCGCTCACTGATTCTATCACTCCTAGAATAATGAGCCATCTTCTGAGGAACCCAGTGTACCAAACAAAACCTACACAGGCACATGGAAAACAAGCCAAACAGGCAGGGACTGGAAGCGAGGTTTGAACACAGGTTTCCAGGACCCCGAGTCTCCGCAGCATCATGATATTCTAAGGTCAATGAGTTTTGGCAGCTAAGTAAATGGAAAGGAAGATTCTAAATTAATTCCTTTTTATACAGAAATAATTGTCAGTTGCTAGCAGGTTAAACATCAACAGTATAAAACCAGTAAAAGTAATGTTTGAACCTGAGTCCCCAGCACCTTGCTGCACCACAATGCCTAAATTAGTGCCAACCAGTGTCTAATTTGTGAGTCCACAGATTTGTGAATTGTATTTACAGTGTATCACAAAAGTGAGTACACCCCTCACATTTCTGCAGATATTTAAGTATATCTTTTCATGGGACAACACTGACAAAATGACACTTTGACACAATGAAAAGTAGTCTGTGTGCAGCTTATATAACAGTGTAAATTGATTCTTCTCTCAAAAAAACTCAATATACAGCCATTAATGTCTAAACCACCGGCAACAAAAGTGAGTACACCCCTTAGTGAAAGTTCCTGAAGTGTCAATATTTTGTGTGGCCACCATTATTTTCCAGAACTGCCTTAACTCTCCTGGGAATGGAGTTTACCAGAGCTTCACAGGTTGCCACTGGAATGCTTTTCCACTCCTCCATGACGACATCACGGAGCTGGCGGATATTCGAGACTTTGCGCTCCTCCACCTTCCGCTTGAGGATGCCCCAAAGATGTTCTATTGGGTTTAGGTCTGGAGACATGCTTGGCCAGTCCATCACCTTTACCCTCAGCCTCTTCAATAAAGCAGTGGTCGTCTTAGAGGTGTGTTTGGGGTCATTATCATGCTGGAACACTGCCCTGCGACCCAGTTTCCGGAGGGAGGGGATCATGCTCTGCTTCAGTATTTCACAGTACATATTGGAGTTCATGTGTCCCTCAATGAAATGTAACTCCCCAACACCTGCTGCACTCATGCAGCCCCAGACCATGGCATTCCCACCACCATGCTTGACTGTAGGCATGACACACTTATCTTTGTACTCCTCACCTGATTGCCACCACACATGCTTGAGACAATCTGAACCAAACAAATTAATCTTGGTCTCATCAGACCATAGGACATGGTTCCAGTAATCCATGTCCTTTGTTGACATGTCTTCAGCAAACTGTTTGCGGGCTTTCTTGTGTAGAGACTTCAGAAGAGGCTTCCTTCTGGGGTGACAGCCATGCAGACCAATTTGATGTAGTGTGCGGCGTATGGTCTGAGCACTGATAGGCTGACCCCCCACCTTTTCAATCTCTGCAGCAATGCTGACAGCACTCCTGCGCCTATCTTTCAAAGACAGCAGTTGGATGTGACGCTGAGCACGTGCACTCAGCTTCTTTGGACGACCAACGCGAGGTCTGTTCTGAGTGGACCCTGCTCTTTTAAAACGCTGGACGATCTTGGCCACTGTGCTGCAGCTCAGTTTCAGGGTGTTGGCAATCTTCTTGTGGCTTTGGCCATCTTCATGTAGCGCAACAATTCGTCTTTTAAGATCCTCAGAGAGTTCTTTGCCATGAGGTGCCATGTTGCAACTTTCAGTGTCCAGTATGAGAGAGTGTGAGAGCTGTACTACTAAATTGAACACACCTGCTCCCTATGCACACCTGAGACCTAGTAACACTAACGAGTCACATGACATTTTGGAGGGAAAATGACAAGCAGTGCTCAATTTGGACATTTAGGGGTGTAGTCTCTTAGGGGTGTACTCACTTTTGTTGCCGGTGGTTTAGACATTAATGGCTGTATATTGAGTTATTTTGAGGGAAGAATAAATTTACACTGTTATATAAGCTGCACACAGACTACTTTTCATTGTGTAAAAGTGTCATTTTGTCAGTGTTGTCCCATGAAAAGATATACTTAAATATCTGCAGAAATGTGAGGGGTGTACTCACTTTTGTGATACACTGTACCTTTTTTGGGCATTTCGCTGATGTTTGTATTCAAGCCAACTTTTAGTATACAGTTTTAAGCAATTGAAGGTTAAGGGCCCAACAGTCTTATGATTACTAATCCAGTACCTTCACAGCTAGGCTACAACTGCCCTTCAATTACATCAATGACTGGCCAATGTTACATCAATCAGATGCCCCAACATTTGACTGAATCAAGGTGCCTATGTGATAATTTAATGTTAATAACATACCACCAATGTGGTAGGTAGGGATGTAACGATACACCACAAGACAGTTAATAACCGATTAAAAAATTCCACGATTCAAATAGATTTGACATGTATAATGAATCGATATTTACTTTAAACAGCAGAGGGCACTGGCGCTATACACCTCACCTGGTTGGCATCACTGGCGCTATACGCCTGGTTGCCAAATTCGGGGTTTTTCAGCCAAATTGGGCTTAATTCAAAATTGTTTTGCATAGTTTGTACCTACCTCAAATAAAAGGGCATTTATTATTTAGATGAATAAAAGATAAGCAAAAATACACTCTTTTATTTTTTAAGAGAAATAATAAAAGGAAACTGTCATTTTGTCTTCAATTTCAGTTAAAAAAATCGGGGAAAAATCGTATCGTGAACCCAGTATCGTGAATCGCATCATGGGTAGAGTGTATCGTTACATCTCTAGTGGTAGGCCATCTCAAAGCTATGTTTTTAATATCTTCAAACCAAGCTGTGTCTACCATGTGCATATCAATATTGAGTAAAAGTCTTGGACTAGTTTGGAAAACTAGATTTTGCATATTATGCAGATAAATTCAGAATCAAGTGGGCAAGGCTAAATGGAATAAATTGCAAATATGTGTGGCACAAATCATACATTTTTAGCTGTGGATTTTATTTTTTTGTCTTATATTTAATAAACTGCAAGGCCTACAGTTATAGTGGCACCACTACATAGATGTAGGTGGTTTTAGTTACTTCAGAATCTGATTAGCACTTTTTCACACCCTCAGATGTAATGCATACTAATAATTAGTCAAAGAAGCCCAGTCATCAACCAGTTTAAAGTGAGTGTTGATTAAATAATGCAAAATCAGGCATGGTAATGTTAAATCTGCTACAAGCTGAGAAACTAGAAGAATTTTGCCCACATTTGGATTCAGTAGATTACAGGCAGCTCATGACCCCACAGTATCCTCGTGGAGGGAATTTAAAGGTTGAAGGTCATGCAGGGTTCATTCCTACCCTCTGTGTATTCGTGGGTGTTTGACAGTGCTTTAGAGACTCTCAGCATGCTTGACGACCACAGTCTCGACTCAGATCGATGCTGTAACATCGTTGGAAGGCGGGTGAGGCCAGAGAAGGAGGAGGCATGTGTTCGACTTCCTCAGAAGGACGAGTGTCTAGGGCTCGACCCCGCTGGCACCAATGCTTCAGCCGGAGTGCACCAATTGCTTGCTATCTGATGGACCTGTTCCAAACAGCTTTGCTCTTTGCACAGACTAAAAAGGGCTTGGAGACGGTGCAGGTCTGCGTCGGGCCAAAGGCTATTAGAAGGTCAGATATTTAGCAAATCCCACAGGCCTGACAAGGCCATACCAGCCATGGTCAGGATTTTATTTCTCCAAGATTCTTACTTTTCCTATAAGCCTTGCAGCATTTATTTGGATCATAGTGTATAAAAATGCATTTAGTCATCTGGATTTTGGACTAATAGAGGAGTCATTACACTCCTGGGTGCCACTGTACATGATTAACCTTGCATGGAAAGCGAGAGGTGAGGGTATTGAATTCATTTAGTCTCTCCCTACGGGTGGAATAAATGAAAATATTTTTATGGACATTTTTGAAAAATGTGATTTATATGCAGTCACATCCAGCAAAGGTTAATCTCAGTAACAACACAGCTAAAACCTGTTTATGTGGCCATTTGGACTTTTTTTTTGAAGCATTTGGATGATCAAAGAATGGAACAGGGGCAGTCACTTTTTTAAAAGACCTTTTTAAGATGCTATCCACAATTGCTTGGGCAGGGCAGAGGTCCGATGTGCTAGCTCAGCTTAACTCTCCAGTTTAAGTCTCTGCAGTGCCACCGGTGTGTTTAAGCTCATCAAACACAAACGACCATGTCTGAGGGAGAGAGGGCTGGGTTGGTGTTCACCTCCTTGCTGCTGTAACAGCGACTTCATTGTGTGGTGAAGGCGTCTACGCAAACGTTGCAGAAATACTGAAGGAGATGTAAAAAATCTCTAATCAAATCAGTCAGTGGTTGGTGTAAAGATGTAAAGACAATATTTTACTTATATTTTGTTAACTTTTATTAGCTTGCTTTTTAAAACCGATGTCTGCAGTTCCTTTTAACCACAAGATCCAGAACAACAAAATCTTTGAGATGGGATGGGTTGCGGCTTGCCACCTTGCATCAGTGAATATTCCAAAATATTGGGAACAGCATTCCCCATCAAGTGATTTTAATAAATTTAGGTATTTCCCTTCTATAGTGCATAATAACAGAACATTCAAGTAATCCTTGAGTGTGAAGAGGTAGACAAAAAACTACTACTGAATGGCTGTGACCTTTGATCGCTCAAAAGACTCAGGAATATTTTGAAAAACTATCACCACCTGCTGCACCTACACTACAAGTTAAAACCAAACTTTACACAGTGGTTGCCACAGCATGGTCTGGTCTCACTTCACCTTTTAGAACATGGGTGACACTGTCCACAATCGAGTGAGCTTTACATTGCCATGGGCTTACAGGCTGCCATGCAAGATCTGTTTAGCTGTTTATAGTGGTTCTTGGATTACATTTGACTAGAGATGGGACGATCGATCGGCTATGAATCGGTATCGGACGATTTTTAATCAAAATATGCTATCGGCGATCGGCGATATTTCCTAAAAGTAGCCGATCCGATCGTGTGATATATAAAGATCATGTTAAGTTAACAGCTCAGTGGATTGATCCAGACTTTGAGCTACGAAGCACCAACCATCACATCACCATTCATCAACCATCGTACAGAAACCATCGTGAAAGCTCTTCATGACCTAAAATAACATCATTAACGTTGTGCATCATACATACGATGTAATTTTGCTGATTGTAATATTTACTTTAAAAAGATAATTCAACCCGGTCACATCTGAGTCGATTCTATCAGCACGTTATATAAACTCCTGGTTCACTTTGGTAAATCGTAAGCGGTTCTTACTTGTGATGTAGATGAGAACAGAAAACGTTACAGAGCCAATCAGAGGCAAAAGTTTATTCATTACCAAATTCGTTAGTTCAGGATCATCTACTGAACTTTTAGCTCCTTAGACGGAACGAGTCTGACTCGGTTACAGATCTGTGGTAATAGCAGTTTAATTAAGCTTTTTAATGAAGCTTTTTAATGTAAGAGTGTCACACAAAATGTTCTGTATTAGTTGGTGTTTATTTAAAACCACGACATTTAATTAATAACAGTAAACACGGAGAGATAACTGAGAAGAGAAACTTACGCTTCGCGAAAAATGACTCAATGAATCACTTATAGCGATACAGTGAACAAAGCGTCTCTTCTAAAGGCTCACACACACACACACACACGCGCGCGCTGCTCCGGTTTATCTTCACTGTGAGGCTCTTTTTAAGTTTATTTATTTTATTTACTGCTAAATAAAATAGCAGTAAATCCGATCGCAATCGGCCGATGTCCCTGAAAGGAGATCGGAGATCGGAATCGGTGCCAAAAACCCCGATCGTCCCATCTCTACATTTGACCATTCTGAGAAATTTACTCTCAGCATAAGATGACTGTTTGGATTTTCTTCTTAACCTTGGTAAAAAAAAACACTGACACATACTTAAATGGTCGCAATCTAGTCCTGTTTAGCCCCCTGGACACAGGTAAGTTACCCGCTGTAGGCAATAATAATCAGCTACTAGGGAAATAGGAGGCCATGCCACATGGTTAAGGCCCTACTAAATATACGGGAAAATGTGCTTAATTTCACGGACCTTGTTTTTAAAAAGTCACAGATTTTTTACAGAAGTCATTAAATTATACTCATAAATTGAATGATAGAATAAATAGAAGCTACAATACACAGCACAGCATACATTAATAATTGAATGTAAACCTAGAACATCCAGCGACGATCTCAAATATGAAAATTCTCGTCTGTGTTTTGACACCCCCATCCTGCGTCCACAGAATTGGTTGGTAGTTTTCCAAACTCGGTTACCTGAGTCGTGTTTGGCTGCTTTAGACTTCGACATCTTGGACATTTTGACTAAGAGATTGCTAACTGAATTGCTGTAAGATTGCTAGGACCACCTCACAGTCCAAATGAACCAGTAAACGCGAGGCACTTGAACGCTATGGGAATGAAAGATGTTAAATCGCTAAACACTTGCATATTACACAGGACAAAGGCTCATTTCATGGTCCGTGACTTGATTTCCACAGTCATGAATTAGGTAAGGCCTCACACATAGTTAAATGACATTATGGAACATTCTCCACCAGGGTTTTTTGAAAAAAAATAAAAATAAAAAAGGGTTGCAGGGAAAAATAATCATAATTAAATAAACTTGTCCCCGAACTCTCCCTTGTGGAGGCTTTGTTACATGTCGTATAGAAGAAGTACAAAGCATTGTGTTGCCTGGGTCGCATAAAAAATCGCAGATAAAATGTGGGTCACTTGAAAAAAGTTAGAAAAACCCTGTTTTACACTACCAGAATAATATTTAAGCTTGCAATATCTGTATTTCTGACCCACCCCATTTTCAGAAAACCCACAGCAAACCTCATTATTAGACACGTTTGTTCCAAACATTCAGCGACGAGAACAGTGGCGAAAATCATCAGTCCCAAAACTGCCATGACGTATGTCTTTAAAGTTCAAGTGAATTTAAGGTTCAACTGTTCAGTATATCTTAATATTTGCATTAGCACTAGAACCTTCATCACTGAGGTATCGCTGCCCTCAAGCATCAGGTTATTCTGTCTGTGATCTTGGAGTGCATATTGTGTGGACGTGGCCGCAGCGGAGCGTAAAGTTTTCAAATTGAGTCAGATACAATATGTCTGTCCTAATTATACCAGCCATCTGAGATCCACCTGGCTGATGGGAGCAGCTGAGCTCCAATATAATGGCTTTTGACTTCTGCAGGTGAGGCCGACCTCCCTTTCTCGTGCGTCCTCGTTTCAGCTCATTTTTTTTCTGCCCGAGTTCATTGATACACTCGTGGACTGGCCTCAATCGAGTTGTCATGGGAACAGGTGGGGTCACATGACCCAAAGAGCGGAAAAGTTGGTCTGGCGTTGAGGGTCGGGGGCTTCGGTTCTTCTGAGGCGCCGATATGTTACCTTGGAAACAAGCCTGGAAAGACAAGAAGGCCGGGAGCAGCGAGGAAAAAAAAAAACAGTGATGAAAAAATGACTGGAGACGCCATATGTGCCCTGCACCTTATTTATATCTTCTTTCCCCAATGCAGACAGGTCTGTGATACTGTAATTTTTCTCTTTCAACTGCCTTGTGGGTGTTTCCACTTTTGCTGCTCGTGCTTAGAAAGACACAACATTTCCAAATCTGATCGTAATTATAGGGAGCCGGAACATGTGAACGTGACGGACAGCCAATGGCCCTCCCGAATATGTCAAATAGAGTTTTTTTTTACATGGTCTCGGGGGTGTAGTGTCTCCTCAAAGAACAGGCAAAGTAATTATTTAAAATTTAACAGTGGGGTGAGGAGGTTAATAAGAAGCATGTAACATTGCTCCCTCCAGGCCTTGCAAGGACTAATATTTACTGTTGGTACAGACTAAGCAGTAACAGGACTGACAGCCTCTTAATATCACTGACATCTCAGTCGATGGAGGAAATCTGGCTGGTCAGTACAAATTACAAGCAAGTGTGACGACCAATCTCATCTCTGAACTGCAGTTTTAAGAACCATACTGCATTCTTATAGTCATTTTACTATACACAATCATTTCCTTGCAGTTCGGTGGTGGGTTCACCTGAAGCTTACACTAATCAGCCATAACATTAAAACCACCTCCTGGTTTCTACACTCACTTACCATATAGAAGCACTTTGTAGTTCTACAATTACTGACTGTAGTCCATCTGTTTCTCTACATGCTTTGTTAGCCTCCTTTCATGCTGTTCTTCAATGGTCAGGACCCCCACAGGACCACCACAGAGTATGTATTATTTGGGTGGTGGATCATTCTCAGCACTGCAGTTACACTGACAAGGTGGCATGATTGCTTTACGCTCCCCCTTTTCTGATGTTGACCCCCCCCCAACTGAGGAGAGCCGTGACTAACACACGCCCCCTTCCAACATGTATGCAGTAGTCAACTTCATCTTTTTACCTGCACAAGGTGGGTTAATATGCGGTTTAGCTTTGTGTACAGAGACACACCCTGATCAACACGTTATCCCTTGTCTCTGTACAGGTGCCATCAATCAGCCAGCAGAGGTCATAATTCCATCTGTTATGAGGAATCCTCTCTGGCACCCTCCCTAAACATCAGGCCAATCGTTGTTTGTGTAGGTGCTCAGCCTGCTGGTAGCAGATTTGAGTTTTAGTTTCATTCATTGTTATTGAAATATAGTATTCATTCCTAAATGAATGTATAGATTTCATGTTTTGGGGCCCTTCAGCAGGAAAGGTGTAAAGCTAACAGTCTCTGTGGATCTAATACCCTTGGTACAGTATCAGATTGTAGCAGTACATAAGTATTGTGTATGTCCACTGATTGTAATGTTAATGTAGAAACACTACTGGAATGCATTATGTGTTCTTAAATCTATGGAAAACAGAAACGCCTGTTGCCGTGCTATTTAACAAAACGAGAATCCGAAGCTCCTTTACTAAGTGCCAACGCTCAAGGGTCCTTCACTATGCAAATGATGCATCCTCATTATGGGAACAGATTAAACAGCTCGTAAACAGCCATCCTCAGGCCTGCCATCAGCTCGCTAAAATATACACTCCTACCCAAGCCCACAGACTCGGGTACAATCGGATACCAACACAGGCTTAAAAATCAGATGAGAAATCAGAGTGCATCTACGCACCAGTCCTTATGGCCGACCCACTTCTTTTAATTGCCTAGCCACAAACCATAAGAGATAAATTACACATCATTCATCCAATGGCATCTTCACTCAAACGCTGATCAGCTAACCATCATCGCCCAAGGTTTATCACTTTAAAGCAGGAAAGAAAATTAGAAGAGAGATAAACCAGTCATCAAGACACCATTCATTCATTCACGGTCTGTTTTACTACTGCTTTATTCTGGTCAGGGTTGCTGTGAGGGTACAATCAATTGGGTGAAAGGTAGGAAACACCCTGGACAGGTGGCCAGTCCATCACTAGGCACACGCACACAAACACACACTTGGGTCAAATTTTAGTAGCTCTAATTAAACTGACTGCATGTCTTTGGACTTGTGGGAGTAAACTGGAGCACTGGAGAAAATCCATGTGGACATGGGGAGAACATGCAGACTCCACACATTAAGGACAGGGGAAAATAATCCAGACCCTTCTTGCTGTGAGGTGACAGCACTGCCCACTGTGCCACTGCACTGCCTTTAGGACAAAATCTCATTTTAAAAATGGTTAAAAAAAATTTTGGTTTAAATACATGATAATTAATAATAATAATAAATAAGTTTCCATAAGTAAAAAGAACAAAAGTTGGCCCTTTCGTAAGGGAAAAGTGGTAAAGACAAATCACCAACCAAAAATAACCAGCCAACGATGCCCCGTGGGCAGCATCCTGTGACCACTGATGAAGGTCTAGAAGATGAACAACTCGAACAACAACAATAGATGAGCGATCGTCTCCGACTTAGGTAGGAGTGTCTAATGGACAGTGAGTGGACACAGTATTTAAAAACTCCAGCAGCACTGCTGTCTGATCCACTCATACCAGCACAACACACACTAACACACAACGACCATGTCATTGCAGGGCTCTAGAGTGCGACCAATTTGGTCGCACATGCGACCTAATTTCTCAATGGTGCGACTAAAAAAAATCTCAGGTCGCACCGGTGCGACCAGGCATCCGAGGGAGAAAAAAAAAACAACAGACACACATTAGGCCAATAACATGGTCTAAACCAATCAGAGATAGCGAAGGGCGGGACAATATTGTAGCGGTGATATGTGAGCGACATTCAGCTCAGCCAATCAGAATGCAGCACCAGGTTTATACACGTGCGTTCGGACGTTCTGCAGTAAGTTTAGTTTTGTATATGAGACTCGCCGGATGTCCCCAGAATGGAAGTTCGGGTTCTGGAGCTCGGCGGTGTAAAGTGTTGTAACGCTCACCGAAGTCCTGACTAAACAGTTAAAGTGACTCGACCCTGCCGTGTGCCTTTATTCTCACACCTCCACCACCGCACAGCAAAAGACCCGCAGCATCCCCACCGGACAGCGGCTAGGTGAGCCGACCCTCTACAGTAGCAAGGGGCTAATGCTAGCGGTAAAGTGTGGCGATAGTGAAAGTAAAAACACGACAATATTTTCGTTAAGTAAAATATAAAAATAACTAAAAGACCATAATATATTACAATACATGTAGTCAAAATACGCAGTGAGTGCACCGCAAGCGATTTTGGGAATCTGTGTAAAAGATTCAGTAAAGCAGATAATATAATGCACTGCATTTAAGATTACACTCTAACACACACACAAACATATACATATAATTTTAAATATACACACACACATAAATAGATATACACACATACATACACATTTACTCTATTATTATTTTTATAATTTTTATAAGTGTGCTATAATTAGTCTATTGAGTCTTCGATGTACAGCACTTTGGTCAACGTAAGTTGTTTTAAGAGTGCTTTATAAATAAAATTTACTTACTTACTTACTATAATACTATAATTAACTGTATTAACTGTATAATTACTACAGTATATTAACTGTAAAGAGCATGGGAAGACCATGGCCGGCAATAGTATATTTGTGACTGGTTCTAATACATTTTGAATTGAAAGGCTGAAAAAGCCCAATGCATCTATAAAACACATTACATGCCGCGATAAATGCACTGCCCAAGTGTCCCCTCTCCCCACTGCCTTTCAGTGGCAGGCAGTAGCAAACAGATCATCAGACAAGGCCATGTTGACCAGATTGTTAGTTATTTACAAGTCAATATTGCCTGTGTGGACAGTGATTTAAAAAAAAAAAGTGAACCTGTAAAACTGCGGTGTTAAATGCGATGCGGTCGAAAATTTGGGTGCACCTAACTTTTGTGCTGGTGCACCTAAGAAAAAAAGTTAGGCGCACCAGTGCAACCAGTGCAAAAAGTTAGTCTAGAGCCCTGCATTGTCACTGCAGAGCTGAGAATGATCCACCACCCAAATAATACCTGCTCTGTGGTGGTCCTGTGGTGGTCCTGACCATTGAAGAACAGGGTGAAAGCAGGCTTAAAAGCAGGCTATAAAATAGAAGTAAATCAGTCAGTAATTGTAGAACTTCAAAGTGCTTCTATATGGTAAGTGTAGTTGATAAAATGGACAGTGAGTGTAGAAACAAGGAGGTGGTTTTAATGTTATGGCTGATCGGTGTATATATAATAATTTTAAAAAGCAAAAAAAGTATTTCAGAATGATCAGGTACAAATAACATTCAAAAAAGAAACAAACACGGGGCAGCTTACGATCAACAACACTGCTGCAATAAAGACTTTTGATGAAGAGCTGAAAAGGAGACCAGCGTCACCAGGTTGCAATAACTTCATTCCTGATGAAAACAATAAAGTTGAAGTTGGGAAGCGTCGGCACCGTGGTTCCCGGTGTCTGATCTCTTTCATCATTCGATTTTCACCTGCTTCAAAGACGAGATCTAAGGACTCTCTTGCCAAGATGTATTCAGTTTCAACGTGTCATCATGATTATAATAATATCTGTGAATTCCTGCAGTGTGTCTCATCAGCGTCGTCCCTCTGTAAAAAAAACAAGGATCTGAATATGTGAGTTTCCGTACCAGACTTCAGTAGATTCTGTTTCCTCTCAAAGGTTTCAACACCTCTTCATATTCACCACATCTGTCGACACTAACGTGCCTCGTGCTTTCCCCCCCCCCCCCCCCTTTTTTCACTCAATTCAATCGTGGCCAATTGGAATTTATCTCTCTCTCACTGCTGCTGCCACCCAACCAACCCCCACCCAAACGAGAAGAGCTGAAGCTCTCATCATCATGCGCCCCTTTCAACAAGTCTTTTTACCTGCCAGGGGCGGGGTCAAACAGGGCACAGTATCACATGTACATGTGGAAAGCCACGCACTTCCATCAGTGATCAGCCGCCCCTTGTGCAGGTGCCTCAGTCGGTCAGCAGAGGCCACACTTACACCCGCCAGGAGGAATCCTGTTTCAGCCAATCGTGTGTTCGTGTAGGTCAGTGGTCCCCAACCACGGGCCATTTATTACCGGGCCACTCAGAAATAATAAATAATTAAAAATCGCTACATCAGCAATGAAAACACTACTTTTTTACTGTTGTTATTGTCTCCAATCACCTCTAGGTGGGAGCAACGTCTCTTTGCAGCAAAAAACTCATTTGTGAGTAGTATAGATATTCTATATTAAATCCCCCCGCCCCTGCCGGTCAGTGAAATTATATCTTATATGAAACCGGTCTGTGGTGCAGAAAAGGTTGGGGACCGCTGGTGTAGGTGAGGGCTTGAGATCCCAGCGCTGGTGGGCTAGCATGTTTTACTTCTATGTTTTACTCAAGCGCCACCTGTCTTTTCTTCTTAAAAGACGATGCTGTGCTGTGTCACCTGGCATTATGTGAAACCTTTAGTCACATCTCAGAAAAACCTGCTTTGCTTTTAAAATGTTACTTCTAATGAACAAGTCATTCCGTAGCATGTAGCATGCTAATGAAGTAAACGTTTATTCCAAATACTGTAATAACTTTTTCAGTCTGTATTAAAGTTGTTTGGCTGCTTCGTTCAGGCTCAGTGCCATAAGAGGCTAATCAACGTTATGCAGTGTGATACCATCTGATAGCATCAAGTGACTCTGATAGAAAATAATTTGCTCTTGGCAAGTGTTATTCAGCAAAGCTTTTTGGGTTTACAGCATGTGCCCTATGAAACTGGGTTCAATCTGTGAGGAGTTTTATATGTTCTTCACGTGTCCACATTTCCTCTGACCTCTCGGAATATAAAGAGAGTGGATTGGCTGCTTTAAATTGCTATAGTGGTGTGATTGTGTGTTGCCCTATGATTAAGGCCCTACTAATTTCATGTGCTTCAATGTGCTTAATAAAAAACATTTTACCTCATTTTTCGTGACCTCTTGTTCGTGTTTTGACACTCCTCCACTCCCTTTGCGTTCACAGAATTGGTTGGGAGTTCACCTTCACTCAGTTACTTGTAAGGCTGTGCGATATGACTAAAAATCTCATATCTCGATATGCTTTTGAGAAGTGGCGATATACGATACGATATAATGTAAACTTAAAGTACAGTGGCAGGCCACTGCCCGTATTTTAGCTCATTTTGTTTACAAGTTATCTTAAAAATACACAAAATACTGTAGTTCTGATACATTCTGACTAATTACAGTGTTTATATTATGTATCATTACAAGACTGTATTTGTATTCATGTTGACAATATTTATATCAAACAAACCAGCAGAATTTCACAATCACATTTATGTTGTCTGTTTTAATTCAAATAAATGAGCTTCAAAATCATGAAAAAGTTCAATATTTGATCGAGATGGGACGATCGATCGGCTACGAATCAAAATATGCTATCGGTGATCGGCGATATTTCCTAAAAGTAGCCGATCCGATCGTGTGATATATAAAGACCATGTTAAGTTAACAGCTCAGTGGATTGATCCAGACTTTGAGCTACGAAGCACCAACCATCACATCACCATTCATCAACAATCCATCGTGAAAGCTCTTACGATGTAATTTTGCTGATTGTAATATTTACTTTAAAAAGATAATTCAACCCGGTCACATCTGAGTCGATTCTATCAGCACGTTATATAAACTCCTGGTTTACTTTGGTAAATTGTAAGTGGTTCTTACTTGTGATGTAGATGAGAACAGAAGACGTTACAGAGCCAATCCGAGGCAAAAGTTTATTCATTACCAAATTCGTTAGTTCAGGATCATCTGCTGAACTTTTAGAAAACTTTTAGCTCCTTAGACGGAACGAGTCTGACTCTGTTACAGATCTGTGGTAATAGCAGTTTAATGAAGCTTTTTAGTAGCTGGTGTTTATTTAAAACCACGACATTTAATTAATAACAGTAAACACAGAGATAACTGAGAAGAGAAACTTACGCTTCACATAAAAACGAATCAACTCATGAATCAATGAATCACTTATAGCGATACTGTGAACAAAGCGTCTCTTCTAAAGGCACACACACACACACACACACACACACACACACACACACACACACACACACACACACACACACAAGCGCGCGCTGCTCCGGTTTATCTTTACTGTGAGGCTCTTTTTACGTTTATTTACTGCTAATCCCCCCCCCCCCCGATCGGAATCGGCTATCGGCCGATGTCCCTGAAAGAAGATCGGAATCGGTGCCAAAAACCCCGATCGGTCCATCTCTACTATTTGATAATACTTTGCTATCCTTGCGAAACGAAAGCGCACGTTAAACAGCAGCACCGTGACCCAGATCAACCACACAGCAGCATAAAATCATGACCTGAGCTTCTGTTCCTTAAATTGTGAATCAAATTTATTTCGTGTTGTTCCATTAGGGATATAATCACCTTGTTTTTCTTATTGAAAGCCACCTTATATGTTTCCAGAATATTTCCAGAATATATTAATTAGAGATGGAACGATCGATCGGCTATAAATCGATATCGGCCGATTTTTAATCAAAATATGCTATCGGCGATCGGCGATATTTCCCAAATGTAGCCGATCCGATCGTGTGATATATAAAGACCATGTTAAGCTTTACAGCTCAGTGGATTGATCCAGACTGAGCTACAAAGCACCAACCATCACATCACCATTCATCAACCATCGTACAGAAACCATCGTGAAAGCTCTTCACGACCTAAAATAACATCATTAACGTTGTGCATCGTACATAGTTCAGGATCATCTGCTCTGACTGACAGAAAACTGTTAGCTCCACAGACGGAACGAGTCTGACTCGGTTACAGATCTGTGGTAATAGCAGTTTAATTAAGCTTTTTAATGAAGCTTTTTAATGTAAGAGAGTCACACAAAATGTTCTGTAGTAGTTGGTGTTTATTTAAAACCACTTCATTAATGAATAACAGTAAACACGGAGAGATAACTGAGAAAAGAAGCTTACGCTTCGCATAAAATTAATCGACTTATGAATCACTTATATCGATACTGTGAACAAAGCGTCTCTTAAAGGCACACACACGTCAATGCTTCTGTCACCGGTTTATCTTCACTGTTCGTCCTATTTTTAAGGTTTTTTCAGACTGAACTGTATAACATCTAGCGTGTGTGCGTGGTCAGTTAGACTAATGAGATGTCTCCCGTGGGTGAAAAATGAATTGCTTTAGTTTTAGAAGTAAAAAAATCTCGCAATGCCGCCACACCCCCTGGTCAGGCACTCGCGCCCCACAGGTTGAACCCCCCCCGTCCTCCCTGATTGGCATCGGCTGATCGCTCTGAAAAGAAATCGTAGATCGAAATCGGCGTCAAAAACCCCGATCGGTACATCTCTAATATTAATACATTTTCAGCTGTGTTTATCCTCCTATAGGGTAAAAAACTGAAACCAATCAAGAGAGAGATTGAAATTCTGCCCAAAATCTGAATTCGGATGCTCTGATTGGTTTATACAGCTGTTTTGCAAGGCTTGAACCACGAATGAATCTCTTTCACAAATGAACTGGTTCATTTGTGTGAGCAAAACGAATGAATCTTTACCATAGATAAGAGCTGGTTTGTTTGACATAAATGTTGTCAATATGAATAGAAATACAGCCTGTAATAATACAAAATATAAACTCTAATTCTGTCAGAATGTATCAGAACTACAATGTTTTGTGTTTTTAAGATAACTTGTAAACAAAATGAGCAAAAATACGGGCAGTGTTCTGCCACTGTACTTAAGTTTACATTATATCGTATCGTACAGTATATCGCCACTTCTCAAAAGCGTATCGAGATATGAGATTTTTAGTCATATCGCACGGCCCTAGTTTGTACTAATGAATTCAGAATCACCTCTTTGAATTCAAAACATCAATAAAATTCGATGACTGAGCACATCAAATGTGGTTTAATATCTGTGTTTTCCATGCGGCCTGCTTGTAATCTTATTGAAATAATTTTTCATTAACGCTCTTTCACTCGGATGTAGCGTTAGCGTCTCACGGCTCAACGCTCACCATCACCTTAATGTCGCCTGGCTGGATGAGCAGCGCCTTGTGGTTCAGTAGTTTCTGGACAAAACACTTGGACCACAATTTGAAGGATGAGTTGATTCTCGGGTCTTGTTGTTGCCTGATGAATAATTATCGAGTCAATTTACAAACCCAGCGTGTGAGCATGTGTGTGTGTGTGTGTTGGTGTTATTATGAATAGGCCGATCCCCCTGAGGGCTGGTCGAATGACTCTGGCGTTTTGGGCATGGGCCTGTGACATTTAAGCAGCTGTTGTGACATGGTGAAATAGTTTTGTGGTGGTGCTGACATTTCTCATCGTTCCTGTGATCTGAAGGTTTCAAGAATGCAGTGAGCTGAATATCGTTTTCAGAAAAAAGTGCTTTGAAACGGCAGCAGAATCAATAATAATAACACTTACAAATGAACCCACACAGGGTTTAACGAACCAGCGGTTAGTGTTTTTTGGCACTTCGTATTGCCCGCCTGACAATAAATGGGTGGTTAATGGACTGCGTTTACTTTTCTCTGCTTTTCTATAAAGGTCTTTTGTAAATGATCAGGAGAAATTAAAAACTCAACCCACATCAAGATTGAAACTAATCACCTCAGTGATTCACTGACTGCTGTGAAATAAAATCTAATATTCTGCATGTAGTATTACTTGAACATCTGTATGATGGGGTCGCACGGTGGCTAAGTGGGTAGCACTGTCGCCTCACAGCAAGAAGGTCCTGGGTTCGATCCCCAGGTGGGGCGGTCTGGGTCCTTTCTGTGTGGAGTTTGCATGTTCTCCGGGAGCTCCGGTTTCCTCCCACAGTCCAAAGACATGCAAGTGAGGTGAATTGGAGATACAAAATTGTCCATGACTCGTGTGAACTGATGAACCTTGCGTAACGAGTAATTACCGTTCTTGTCATGAATGTAACCAAACAGTGTAAAACATGATGTTAAAATCCTAATAAACAAATAAACATCTGTATGATGTTCGCTTTTATTCACTCCGTCATTTCACTAACCACTGAATTCTGGTCAGGGTCGTGGTGGGTCTGGCAACATCTGGAAACGCAGAGCAAAGCAGGGCTAGATTAAACCTAAAATATGGAGCCTATCTATCACAGGGCACCACCCACTGATCTGCTGAACTCCCTCACATAGGCGCAGTGTTGTTTAGCCAATCCACCTTCTTTAAAGATGATAGGAAACTGAAGTGGCTAAAGAAAACCCAAGTGAAGAACATGCCAAACTCCTTACAAACTGAGCAAAAATAAATACAAGCTAAATAAATTTTTTTTTTTTTTTTTGCATGGCAGCCTCTAAGCACATTGCATTGTAAAGCTTGCCCGACTGTGGACAATTTCACTCATGTTTTAACTGCAATTTATTATTTTTTGCTGGTTCTAACATTACAGTAGGTTTATAATGGTTTTACTCAACCTAGCGGGCGGCACGGTGGCTCAGTGGGTAGCACTGTCACCTCACGGCAAGGTGGGGCGGTCCAGGTCCTTTCTGTGTGGTTTGCATGTTCTCCCCGTGTCTGCGTGGGTTTACTTCAGGTGCTCTGGTTTCCTCCCACAGTCCAAAGACGTGCAAGTGAGGTGAATTGGAGATACAAAATTGTCCATGACTGTTCGATATAACCTTGTGAACTGATGAACCTTGTGTTATGAGTAACTACCGTTCCTGTCATGAATGTAACCAAAGTGTAAAACGTGATGTTACAATCCTAATAAAACAAACAACTCAAACTAGCCTTATTTATATAGGTGCAGAGTCATCACTAGCTGTGGTCAATTATAATTATTGAGAAGGAACTGGTAGGAGAAACTAATAGCAGATTTTTGGACAAAGAATTATGTTCCAATCATTCAGTCAAAGAAAAAGAACAAGTGCAGAGAGATTAAAAATCCCAAGACTGCAATAACGTACAATATTGCCCTTTCCTGTTCCAGCATGACTGTCCCCCTGTGCACAAAGCAACAACTATAAAGACATGAAGGACAGCTCAGTTTAAATAAACTCCAGTGTCCTGCAAAGATCCCTGACCTCAGCCCCACTGAACAGCTCTGGAATGAACTGGAACATCAACTGGGGCTTTCTTGAACGACATTAGTGCCCAGCCGTACACATGCACTTTTGATTGAGTGGGCACAAATTCCCACAGGCAAACTTCAAAGTCTTGTGAGAAGCCTTCTCAGATGAGTGGCTGTTGTTCTAGCTGAAAACATCACATAGAGGTCACTCTATTTTAATACCATTTGTTTGGCACTTTATTCACCAATCTGACAATAAATGGGTGGTTAATGAGCCGAGTTTATATTCCTCCTCATTTCTGTCAAGGATTTTTTGATGATCAGAAGCGACTGCAGATGCAAACCACAAATCACCTCAGACTGGCAGCTGAATGAGAAATGAAGATGGAGCAGAAACATGCTAAGCTGAAAATGTCAACTGATGCGACAGACAACCTGCTAACAGCGCTTCATTGACCTTCAAATCACTGAGACCCTTTCAAAAGAATTCAGTGACACCTTGTTGCATAGTCAAAAATCAGTGAGCTGAAAGTGGTACCTTAGTAGTGTTGTTTTAAAGGGGTTGAGTTAAGGTATTTTTACCCATAAGGATGTTTGGGAAACCTGTTAATGCGTTCCATGGTCCTGTTCAACCGTGTATTTTAGGCTAATGTAAAATAATGGGGTTGTTTTTGACACTTATACACTGAAGATAACACAAATATAATATAAAAACACTGAAATACAATAAAAAAGTTAAAATCAATTTAAAAGTACAATTAAACCTTTAATTTACCTTTACTTCTTGATTGTTTCCTTATGCTTCTTAATTAGTGGAGAGAACTTATTAGCAGTAATAATTAAGAGAGTTTTAGTGTTTCGATGTTGTTCTTTTAATACATTAAGCCTTTTTTTTTATGTGTTTTCTCCCCATTTTCCTCTCGATTTAGCACACTCAATTTTAGCACACTCTTCCGCTGCTACCAGAGATACCAGATTGCACCCGAGGAGAGCACGTCGCTGTACACGCCTCTTCCGACACATGCACAGCCCTCCTCTTCTCGCCCCTGCTTTCTGCACAGGCGTCTCTTCCGCCAATCCTTACACAGCGTATGAAGAACCACCCACCCACACACAGTCCGGCCCCCAGCCTGCAGATACAGTGGCCAATTAGTATCTGCTGCAGGCACTGCCAATTATGCCTGCTAGATGGTGCCCAGCCGACCAGAGGCAACACCGAGTTTCAAACCGAGGAGTTCAGAAACTCGGTGCTGGTGTGCAAGCGGAATCTCCCGCTCTGCCACCTGGGCGCCACATTAAGCCTTTTTAACGATAAACGTTTTAGACTCTTTTGGAAAGGCTGATTCTCACAATTTCTCAGCACCCACAGCTATAACAAGTTTAAAGTTTAAGTTTAAAAGTGAAACAGGAGGAAAATCCAGCTAAACACAGATACAGTGTATCACAAAAGTGAGTACACCCCTCACATTTCTGCAGATATTTAAGTATATCTTTTCATGGGACAACACTGACAAAATGACACTTTGACACAATGAAAAGTAGTCTGTGTGCAGCTTATATAACAGTGTAAATTTATTCTTCCCTCAAAAAAACTCAATATACAGCCATTAATGTCTAAACCACCGGCAACAAAAGTGAGTACACCCCTAAGAGACTACACCCCTAAATGTCCAAATTGAGCACTGCTTGTCATTTTCCCTCCAAAATGTCATGTGATTTGTTAGTGTTACTAGGTCTCAGGTGTGCATAGGGAGCAGGTGTGTTCAATTTAGTAGTACAGCTCTCACACTCTCTCATACTGGTCACTGAAAGTTCCAACATGGCACCTCATGGCAAAGAACTCTCTGAGGATCTTAAAAGACGAATTGTTGCGCTACATGAAGATGGCCAAGGCTACAAGAAGATTGCCAACACCCTGAAACTGAGCTGCAGCACAGTGGCCAAGATCATCCAGCGTTTTAAAAGAGCAGGGTCCACTCAGAAAAGACCTCACGTTGGTCGTCCAAAGAAGCTGAGTGCACGTGCTCAGCGTCACATCCAACTGCTGTCTTTGAAAGATAGGCGCAGGAGTGCTGTCAGCATTGGTGCAGAGATTGAAAAGGTGGGGGGTCAGCCTGTCAGTGCTCAGACCATACGCCGCACACTACATCAAATTGGTCTGCATGGCTGTCACCCCAGAAGGAAGCCTCTTCTGAAGTCTCTACACAAGAAAGCCCGCAAACAGTTTGCTGAAGACATGTCAACAAAGGACATGGATTACTGGAACCATGTCCTATGGTCTGATGAGACCAAGATTAATTTGTTTGGTTCAGATGGTCTCAAGCATGTGTGGCGGCAATCAGGTGAGGAGTACAAAGATAAGTGTGTCATGCCTACAGTCAAGCATGGTGGTGGGAATGCCATGGTCTGGGGCTGCATGAGTGCAGCAGGTGTTGGGGAGTTACATTTCATTGAGGGACACATGAACTCCAATATGTACTGTGAAATACTGAAGCAGAGCATGATCCCCTCCCTCCGGAAACTGGGTCGCAGGGCAGTGTTCCAGCATGATAATGACCCCAAACACACCTGTAAGACGACCACTGCTTTATTGAAGAGGCTGAGGGTAAAGGTGATGGACTGGCCAAGCATGTCTCCAGACCTAAACCCAATAGAACATCTTTGGGGCATCCTCAAGCGGAAGGTGGAGGAGCGCAAAGTCTCGAATATCCGCCAGCTCCGTGATGTCGTCATGGAGGAGTGGAAAAGCATTCCAGTGGCAACCTGTGAAGCTCTGGTAAACTCCATGCCCAGGAGAGTTAAGGCAGTTCTGGGAAATAATGGTGGCCACACAAAATATTGACACTTCAGGAACTTTCACTAAGGGGTGTACTCACTTTTGTTGCCGGTGGTTTAGACATTAATGGCTGTATATTGAGTTATTTTGAGGGAAGAATAAATTTACACTGTTATATAAGCTGCACACAGACTACTTTTCATTGTGTCAAAGTGTCATTTTGTCAGTGTTGTCCCATGAAAAGATATACTTAAATATCTGCAGAAATGTGAGGGGTGTACTCACTTTTGTGATACACTGTACATGTGGAGCTTTCAGAGTGAATCTGACGGCTATTCCACACAAATGCAGATTCATCTCATATGCACACTTTGATGATGTTTTACCGCACCGCTCAAGCCGAGCTCTGAACAAAGCAACAGTCGCGCACACCACATGTTGAGTTTAAAGGAAATGTTGAATTTAAGGGTACAAATTTCTTGATGAAGGGTGTTGAGTTTCAAAGATTTAGAGTTTAGAGACGAATCTGCATTTGTGTGGAATAACCGTCAAATCCAGTCAAAGCTCCACATGTATCTTGAGTTACAAGATCACTGAATATGATCACTAAATATGAACTTATAGAGTGACCTCTATGTGATGTTGAGCAGCTGAAGTCTCATATTAACCAAGAAAAGAAATACAAAATTCCACTTGTAAAATTGCAACAGTTAGTGTCCTCAGTTTCCACACCATTAAAAAGTCTCTTTAAAAAAGAGAAAAAAAAAAATTTTGTTTATGCTTTTTCTCCCTTTTTAGCGCGTCCAACTGCCCGATTGTCATGCTTCCTCTCCACCAATGCTGATCCCTGCTCTGACTGAGGAGAACAAAGCTAACCCACGCCCCCTCCGACACCTGGGCAGCATGCCGTATGCATTTTATCACCTACACTTTGACGAGTGCAGTGCAGCTCAGCGTTGTGTACGGAGAGGACACACCGAGAGCACTCTTCTCATCTCTGTGCAGGCGCCATCAATCAGCCAGCAGAGGTCTTCATTGCACCAGTCATGGGAGAGAGACCCCATCCGGCTTAGTCCCGCCCAAATCTGAACGACAGGCCAATCGTTGTTCATGTGGTCGCTCAGCCTTAGCCAGTAGGCAGAGCTGAGATTCGATACGATGTATTCGAGATCCCAGCTCTGATTCCAGCGTGTGTTTTTACAGCTGCGCCACCTGAGCGGCCACAAAAAGTCACATTAACAGGAAGGGTGATGGAACACGATGCTAAATACACCTCTGTTCCAGCTTTTAAGTGTGTTGCATAAAGCAAGGTATAAACTACAATGAAGATAAACCGTAAAAACACTGATATCATTTCTGTCTACTTTTGTCGTTATAAAGTAAAAAGATTCAACAGAATTAACAAATCACAGATTCTTCTTTTTATTGCATTTTACAAAATGTATCATAGTCTCATTCTAAAATCTAGATCAGTGCCTTCCTAGAGGAGTGGAGGCTACTGTAGGAGCAAAGGTGGATTTTTAACAATTTTTTCCAGAATTTTGAACTTTAATGAGACACTTTTATACAGAGTGATTTAACATCCATAGTGAAAAAACGAACAGAACTTCGCATGAGTGCCATGTGGAGGAATTAACTGCAGATACAGGAGCAGAGAGACTGACAAAACCAGGAAAAACCAAGAGTAGCACTTTCGTCGCGTTCCATATATACGACTTGCTCACAATTTTCTCCGTCTGTGGTGCTCAGGCTATTGCTACAACATATTGTCCCATTCATCTGCTTTGACATGAAGACAATGGCCATGGGAGCGTCAGGTTTCAGCTCTCAGCACTTTGTAAAAACCGACTATTTCCCATCATCCTTGTATGCAGAGCTATAAAAAAGTGATCGTCCCCTCCGTGATCGTCTCTGTTATTGTGTTTGTCAGACTGAATCATTTTAGATCATTAAACAAAACACGTAACACCACAGCAAACAAAAACAACTGGTTTTCTTAACGAAACAAAGTTATTTATTGAAAGTAGGTAAGCCAAGCTTGCTAGTCAAGCAGTCAGTTGCTGCAGGAACAAAATACACAATGTGAAGTATTTGCAGAAGATCAAACGTAGGTAATAAAACATAGCAGTTTGTTTTTAGGGCCCCATTGAACCACAGTGAGAGTAATTATCTTCAAATTATGGAAACTTGAAACCGTTCTGGCCTGCTGAATGTTCTCCAAAAACTCAGAGATAAAGCATCCAGAAGGTGATAAAAGATCCCTGAATAGTTGAAGGCTTCAGCTTTATCAAAGATTTGTGTTAGTGGCTCCACTATGCAAAAAAGATTTGGCAAAAATAGCATTTACTGGAAAGTAGCAGGGACAAAAACACCTGACCTTTTGGGATAGTGTTCCATGGATAGACCAACTAAAATTTACAATGATCATCCATAACATTAATACCACCTCCTTGTTTCTACACTCACTGTGCATTTTATCAGCTCCACTTACCATATAGAAGCACTTTGTAGTTCTACAATTACTGACTGTAGTCCATCTGTTTCTCTGCATGCTTTGTTAGCCCCCTTTCATGCTGTTCTTCAATGGTCAGGTCAATTGGGTGGTGGATCATTCTCAGCACTGCAGTGACACTGACATGGTGGTGGTGTGTTAGTGTGTGTTGTGCTGGTATGAGTGGATCAGACACAGCAGTGCTGATGGAGTTTTTAAACACCTTACTGTCACTGCTGGATTGAGAATAGTTCACCAACCAAAAATATCCAGCCAACAGCGCCTGTAGGCAGCATCATGTGACCACTGATGAAGGTCTAGAAGGTGACCAACTCAAACAGCAGCAAAAGATGAGCGATCGTCTCTGACTTTACATCTACAAGGTGGACCAACTAGGTAGGAGTGTCTAATAGAGTAAACAGTGAGTGGACACGGTATTTAAAAACTCCAGCAACGCTGCTGTGTCTGATCCGCTCATACCAGCACAACACACCCTAACACACCACCACCATGTCAGTGTCACTGCAGTGCTGAGAATGATCCACCACCCAAATAATACCTGCTCTGTGGTGGTGCTGTGGTGGTCCTGACCATTGAAGAACAGCATGAAAGCAGGCTAGAAAGATATGTAGAGAAACAGATGGATTACAGTCAGTAATTGTAGAAAAACAAAGTGCTTCTATATGGTAAGTGGAGCTAATAACATGGACAGTGAGTGTAGAAACAAGGAGGTGGTTTTAATGTTATGGATGATCAGTGTATATTTTGGATCAAGAAACAAACTGAATGTTTTGGAATGGTGCAGTCCCAGTCCAAGACTTGAACCCAGTAGAAATGTTGTGGTGAGATCTGCAAAAATGCTGTTTTTATGACGGTTCTAATAATGTTTTGTTTCTTAATCTGAAATTATTCAGTGTGCCAAATGCCAAGCCACAGTCAAGCAAGCTTTATATTAGCAAATGCTTAAAAGCTTCCGGGCAATGAAAAAGTCCTTGTTTCAGAATCAGAACCTTAAAACTTGACTAAAGTTGTGCTGATCACAGGGAACAAAAAATTTCTTTGTTTTTGCATGGTAGCATCCGATCACATGGTGAGGTAAAGCTTGCTTGTCTGTGAACAGTGTCACTTTTGTCCCACCTGCTTTTAATTCATGGCAGACTTAATTCTAGGTAGAATTCACTGTTTAATGTGTTTTTTAATGGGTGTCATTAAATAAGTCCTTTGTGTATGGCAACAAAAAGGTCAACCAAGCAATAATACAAGAATGAAATGCGTCGTGAATGTGTTCCGGTGTATGTAAACTTTTGGTTTGAACAGGAAGTTACTTTGGATCAAAGTAAACCATTAGCGGTTGAACTTTCTAGCTGAAGGGCCGTACGGTCAGCATGTCTTTCTGAATAAAAGACGACACACATAATGCCTTTTACTGAAGCCAGACTGCAGTAAACATCTATTCATAGCTAATGGATCAACTCTAATGTCAGCCAGCCATAACCAGCCATTCTGAGTCGTTCAAACGCAGTGGTAAATGCGCTCGGCTTTATTGTTCATGAACACGTACTGATTTATGCTTACATAACCGAACACATTATACCTGCACATTATATGGAGTCATAAGGGAGGACCAGGGGGGATGTGTGGAGGATGCGGAGCTGCTAAAGACGGCATACAAAACACCACCACATCTGCTTTTATGCAAAAACTCACAAATGTTTAAGGCGAAATAGTAAACAAAAGAGGTACGAGGCGCTGGTGCAATGCTATCTCGAAATCAACAGGGGAATAAATACTGCGCACCACCGAGACCACATTATTTTCTTTCTATTTTAAAAAATGCTTTAATGCTACATAGTTATTCTGCTTTATTTAAAACAAACAGAATAAAAGCTTCGTGTTGCAGCAAAAAATATTTTAATATTAATGTGGTTCACTTTCAATTGAGATTTATAGGTAGTAAGATAAAACTGCTTTATTTATAAGAAATGGGAAACAACCTACTTCGTTCAGTAAATAAATCCTAAAATATTAAAGAGGTTTGTATAAATACCTATTTTACTGAGCATATCATTTATTCTCTCTCATAATAAAATATTAATGTAGAAGTTATATATTAGAATTGTGGTTGGACTGAGGAATAGATCTCGGACCCAGGAGCTCATTTACATTTGGCAATATGAAAAATCCTTGTGGTCAGAAAACTGGTACTGACTGCCTGCTTCCTGTCATCCTCTCTGTAATACAATGCACTTCCTTTATTTCCTGTTATGTTAAAAAACATAAATAAATAGTTTATTGTTTATAAAGTCGCACAAACAGGTTACCACACCACAAAGTACATTTTGTACAACTGTTGTTACTAGTATATAGTATTTAAAAAGCTTTACATTATTTAATGTGTTTTAAAATACCTGTCAGTCAGTTCTGGAACACAACAGTAGTGATATTTTGAACCCAGCCTATTGTTAAACATCAATCATGCATCAGCGACCTGCACCCACAGAGCTCTATTCAAATAAAAAAAAAAAAAAATAGGGCAGTGGTGGAACAGCGGTCAGTCAAGGTTCAGAGCCACTGTTGTCTAGGCGTACACTACTATGTGGGCATCACTCCTAATATTCAATGCAGGTGTTTTAGCCAGGTCTATAAAGACACGGTTTGACGAGTTTGGTTTGAAGGAGCTTAAGTGACCATGACCTCAACCTCTTTGCAACACCACTGGGATAAATTGGAACATGGGTTTTCTCCATGTCTGTGTGGGTTTCCTTCAGGAGCTCCAGTTTCCTCCCACAGTCCAAAGACATGCAAGTGAGGTAAATTGGAGATACAAAATTGTCCATAAACTTGTGAACTGATGAATCTTGAGTAATGAGTGTCTACCGTTTCTGTCATGAGTGTAACCAAAGTGTAAAACACGATGTTAAAATCCTAATAAATAAATAATTGGAACATGGACTGTGAGGAACACGCTCATCCAACATCATTGCCTAAACTAACAAATACTGTTTTATCAAATTTGTATACATTCATACAAACATACTTCATAATCTTCTGTTACAACACAATGTCTTGTCACAATTTGGTCCAAGCAAGGAACAGTAGTAAACCGGCGACAGGGTCATGGGCGGCCAAGGCTCATTGATGCGTGCGGGGAGCGAAGGCTGACGAGCGACTGTAGCTCAAATTGCTGAAGAAGTTAATGCTGGTTCTGATAGAATACACAGTGCGTCACAGCTTGTTGCGTATGGGGCGGCAAAAGGGGGACCAACACAATATTAATAAGGTGGTCATAATGTTATGCCTCATCGGTGTATACACATACAGTGAAGAACCTACAATTACAGAGGAACCAGAAAATGTCATTCTTGTTGAAAATGCCCTGCATGGCCAACGTATATAGACACCTTACTATTAGCTTTATCTTTATCTGTTCCCCTCTGCCCTCTCAGAGCTATACCAGCCTCCACTTTTCTTGAAAGGCATTTCACAAGATTTTGAAGTCAGGTAACAATGTTGGACAAAAGGCCTGGGGTTCTGTGCTGGCCATCGGATTTCCTCCACAACAAACTATGTCAAGCCATTTCTTTATGGGCTTTGCTTTGTCCACAGTGGCACGGTCATGATGGAAGTTGATCCAACTCTAGCAAAAGCTGGAAGTAGAAAATGCATTTTACTTGATCTAATATACCTGTTAGCAATGAACACAAACACTGATCAACCATAACATTAAAACCACCTCCTTGTTTCTACACTCACTGTCCATTTTATCAGCTCCACTTACCATTTAGAAGCACTTTGTAGTTCTACAATTACTGACTGTAGTCCACCTATTTCTCTGCACACCTTTTTAACCTGCTTTCACCCTGTTCTTCAGTGGTCAGGACCCCCACAGGACCACCACATAGCAGGTATTATTTAGGTGGTGGATCATTCTCAGCACTGCAGTGACACTGACATGGTGGTGGTGTGTTAGTGTGTGTTGTGCTGGTATGAGTGGATCAGACACAGCAGCGCTGCTGGAGTTTTTAAATACCGTGCCCACTCACTGTCCACTCTATTAGACACTCCTACCTAGTTGGTCCACCTTATAGATGTAAAGTCAGAGACGATCGCTCATCTATTGCTGCTGTTTGAGTTGGGCATCTAGACCTTCATCAGTGGTCACAGGATGCTGCCCACAGGGCACTGTTGGCTGGATATTTTGGGTTGGTGGACTGTTCTCAGTCCAGCAGTGACAGTGAGGTGTTTAAAAACTCCAGCAGCATTGCTGTGTCTTATCCACTCATACCAGCACAACACACACTGACACATCACCACCATGTCAGTGTCACTGCAGTGCTGAGAATGATCCACCACTTGTAGAAACAAGGAGGTGGTTTTAATGTTATGGCTGATCGGTGTGTATTTCATAACTAGGGAAGGAAAGGGGTGAATAATTTTGAGCTCTGTTCACATATTTTTGGCCATATAGTGTATCAGTCTGGCTGAGAATGTGAACGGAAGGATGAAAGTAAGGACTTCCAGCTTTAATTCTGTAAAATAAATAAAGCTTACTCATACCATCATACAGTTGCAATAAAAACTGAAATCTGTAATTTTTTTTAACTGACTACAACCTTTAACAGACAAAAGAACAAAGAAATAAAGTGTTTTCAATGAAAACATTAATTCTATTCATCAAACATAAAAAATAGGAATTAATGCTTGAATTGTAGATGGTGAAAGACCTAAATTCTTTGCTCTGAGGAACATTGCCTTTGAACTGACTGACAGTCCTTTCATGAAGTTTGGCACAAAGTGGTGAACCACGACTCGACCTTGCTTGCATTACCTAAGCCTTTGGTGGATGCTCCTTTTATACTCATTCACATTTCAACACATTTCAAAACAGTGTTATTGTCTTATTGTATAACTTTAGTCTTATTTTGTGTCTGTCCATAGGGCAGCATGGTGGCTCCGTGGGTAGCACTGTCGCCTCACAGCAAGAAGGTGCAGGAGCTCCGGTTTCCTCCTACAGTCCAAAGACATGCAAGTGAGGTGAATTGGAGATACAAAATTGTCCAAGACTGTGTTTGACTTTAAGGACTTGAACTGATGAATCTTGTGTAACAAGAAGCAAATCCAAATAAATAATGTTTGTCCATACATTAATTTTTTTTAAAAATATATATATATAAGTATTTGATCCCCTCCCGTGTAATACTTATTTCCCCCACTGTGTGTATATACTGTGTGTATATACTGTGTATATATATATATATATATATATATATAAACTTTTTCTCCCTTTTTAGTGCGTCCAATTGCCCGATTGCGTCATGCTTCCTCTCCACCAATGCCGATCCCCGCTCTGATTGAGAACGTATCTAACCCACGCCCCCTCCGACACGTGGGCAGCATGCCTTATGCATCTCATCACCTACACTTTGATGAGTGCAGTGCAGCTCAGCACTGTGTACGGAGAGACACACCCTGATCCGCACTCTATTTGCATCTCTGTGCAGGTGCCATCAGTCAGCTAGCAGAGGCCGTAATTGCACCAGTCATGAGAGAGAGACCCCATCCGGCTTAATCCCACCCATATCTGAACAACAGGCCAAGCGTTGTTCATGTGGCCGCTCAGCCTCAGCCGGCAGGCAGGGCTGAGATTCGATACGATGTATTCGAGATCCCAGCTCTGGTTCCAGCGTGTGTTTTTACCGCTGCGCCACCTGAGCGGCCTGTCCATACATTTTTGGAGTGTGTTGCAACACATGACACTTAGGTTCGTCAGTGGAAGCACAGAAACTGTTTTCTTTGTTCATTCTATGTATCAGTTAAATAAAAGTATAAGCAATTTTAACAAATTACAGGTTTCAGTTTATTGCTTTTTTACAAAGTGTCCAAACTCTGGAAATGGGGTTTGTACCTTTTACCATACCAATTACTGAATATCACAATGCTAATGTATTAGCTTGCAGTCCTCCATGTAATTTTAGAAGGCGTGCGTTATTGGCTCAGTAGGTGTAATGATTCAGTTCAGTGGTTATTTCTATTAACATGTGCTGGGAAAGTGGTTCAATCCATACTATTGAAGGTATATAGGAACAGTTTTCCTATGATTTTTTTTCTCTCCCTGCTGTTCGAGTTATGGTAGGATTTTTACTTTGGGTACCAAATGTAGGTCTCCTCACACAGGGCACCAGAATGTAGGGGAAATGCCCCCATCCTTACTATTTTTATATTTTAAATATAGTTTATTCTCAGTGTATCCTCACCTGTGGCATAAATCTCACAATTTTGGTGACACACCAGAGCGAGGCTAGACTGTGGGAAATGTATATTGATAGTATAGTAGGAGTTACAGCATTTCCCTGACACAGTCTAACAAACTAGAAATCTACCTACAGACTAGTGTTTCATCATTATACTGCTTTTTATTCTAGCAGGACTGTACCTCTGTACAATACGTGAGAGAGAAAATGTTAATTTACACTAGAAGTATTAATACATAATAATCAATTACTACTTAGAAAATGTAGATATGCTTAGGGCATGGATAGGACCAGTAGTCATATTCCAATATTCCAAGAATACTGCTACAGTGGAATGTTTCTGAATGTGTACATGGTGTACGTAATAAGAAGTGTGTCAGTTGCATTGTATGACGTCCAAAACCCAGTTCTATCTGGTTTAGATCAGTTCCTGTGTTCTCTGTTAACGGTGGAATCTTCCACTGTCCTACAAGGTCACCAACAAGAGTATATAAGGATGTTTATTTTTCCCAATGTTATCACATTCATAGAGTCCCCACAAAAGCAGGGTGCAGTAATACATGGTTTGGCAGGTTTGGTGTAGAGTCTTGAGTTGCCTGCTTAAAACACTGACCTCAACCCCATAACCACTGGCATGTATTGGAACACTGAATGTGAACCATGCGTTCTCCTCTGACATGTTCCTAAATGTAAAAATACCATTTCCAATGAATTAGCACAGATTCCACAGTCTTGTGAGTTGAGGCTACAGAGGTGTAGGAAGGGAGGTCATTGTTAACGTCCATGGTTTTGAAGTAGGATGCCCAACAAGTTCTAGGGTGTCCACATACTTTGTCATACAGGATATTTTACAACACAGTGGATTTTACATAGTACTGAACGTACCATTACTGAAGAATCGGACAATATTATTCTGGTTAAAAATACATAATGTGCCCAAAAGTATGTAGATGCCTGACCATTAACTGGAGCTTGCGCTAGAGCTTCACTGTCCTAGTATTTAAGATATTTATGTAGTGTTTCTCATTTTATCCTCACTTGAGGGTGAGTCCCACATTAGTTTGTTTATTAGGATTTTAACGTCATGTTTTACACTTTGGTTACATTCATGACAGAAACGGTAGTTACTCATTACACACAAGGTTCATCAGTTCACAAGGTTATATCAAACACAGTCATGGACAATTTTGTATTTCCAATTCACCTCACTTGCATGTCTTTAGACTGGGAGGAAACCGGAGCTCCCGGAATAAACACACGCAGACACGGGGAGAACATGCAAACTCCACACAGAAAGGACCCGGACCGCCCCACCTGGGGATCGAACCCAGGACCTTCTTGCTGTGAGGCGACAGTGCTACCCACTTAGCCATCGTGCCACCCGAGTCCCACATTACTGGTGTACAATGTGTGAGCAATATGTGACTAGACAAGAAGTGAAACACAGATACAGACAAGAAGAGGATACAGTGTGAGAGAATTATATAAAATTTTTTAATCCATGATTTGTATTAAGGGTAAAAAAAAAAAGTCATCCACCACTATGATTAAAAGCAGAGATTTGATTTTTTTTTTTTTTTTTCCTCAGATATTCTCAAAGTTTGGGATCAATGACAGATTATTATTTTATACACAATAGATTTGGGGTTTAAAATTTAATAAAGCTGCTGTATTGTCGAGGTTTATTAAAGTCAGATCATTTTTAACGTTCGGTTCAAGGGGAGTATAGAAAACGTTAAGACCGCACCAGGGCTAAATAATAGGAACTGTGGCACTTTGCCAACACAATCTAATAAGCGATAAATCTGACCCTACAGACTAGCGTTTTCTCATTCTGCTGTTTTATCATAGTGCGCCAGGCTGAAGAGCTGGATCTCTCTTAAAACCTTTCTCTGATGTGGCATAATTACCCTGCTTTATTTATTACAAAAGGAAAATCAAATCTGAGTCTGATAATTAAATATTAATGTTTGTGTTACAGTATCTATTAGAATAGATGGTCAGAGAAAATGGATCTCGGATACAGAATCACATTTACTTTTAATTAAATATATATCTATAAAAATATGTATGGTCAGAAATTCGGGTACTGACTGACTGCTTCCTGTAACTAGATATGCCAGGTGTATTACAAATCAAATAATAACCAGTGAATTATTTAGATCATATTTGATTTATATGGTGGCGGCATGGTGGCACAGCTGGTAGAGTAGGTGCCCCAGAGCAACATGGTTTCTGGGGAACTGGGTTCAGTTCAGGCAATTGGAAGGTCTGGCACATCCATGATGTTCGGTGAGAAAAGCCCAGGGTTTTATTCTGCAGTTCCTCCACACCATGTGTTACAGTATCTGTACATGTGGTGGTTGGACAGAGAAAAGGATCTTAGATACAGAATAATTTACTTTTAATTAAATATACACCGATCAGCCATAACATTAAAACCACCTCCTTGTTTCTACACTCACTGTCCATTTTATCAGCTCCACTTACCATAAAGAAGCACTTTGTAGTTCTACAATTACTGACTGTAGTCCATCTGTTTCTCTGCATGCTTTGTTAGCCCCCTTTCATGCTGTTCTTCAATGGTCAGGACCCCCACAGGACCACCACAGAGTAGATATTATTTGGTGGATCATTCTCAGCACAGCAGTGACACTGATGATGATGATGGTGGTGGTGTGTTAGTGTGTGTTGTGCTGGTATGAGTGGATCAGACACAGCAGCGCTGCTGGAGTTTTTTAATACCGTGTCCACTCACTGTCCACTCTATTAGACACTCCTACCTAGTTGGTCCACCTTGTAGATGTAAAGTCAGAGACGATCGCTCATCTATTGCTGCTGTTTGAGTTGGTCATCTTTGAGATCTTCATCAGTGGTCACAGGACCCTGCACACCGGGCGCTGTTGGCTGGATGTTTTTGGTTGGTGGACTATTTCTCAGTCCAGCAGTGACAGTGAGGTGTTTAAAAACTCCATCAGCATTGCTGTGTCTGATCCACTCATACCAGCACAACACACACTAACACACCACCACCATGTCAGTGTCACTGCAGTGCTGAGAATCATCCTCCACCTAAATAATACCCAATCTGTGGTGGTCATGTGGGGATCCTGACCATTGAAGAACAGCATGAAAGGGGGCTAACAAAGCATGCAGAGAAACAGATGGACTACAGTCAGTAATTGTAGAACTACAAAGTGCTTCTATATGGTAAGTGGAGCTAATAAAATGGACAGTGTGTAGAAACAAGGAGGTGGTTTTAATGTTATGGTTGATCGGTGTACATGTTTTCTGTAGAAATTGGTCCAGTTCTGGCATTTGGAAGATTGGGCAAATCCATGATATTCAATAAGAATTCATCCCAAATGTGTTCAGTTGGTTTAAGCTCAGGGTTTTATGCTGGAGTTCCTCCACACCATACGTATCAAATCATGTCTCTATAGATCTCATTTACGTGGGCGAGCATGCTAGAACAGGAAAGGGCATTGCCCAATGTGTTGCCACAGATTCGGAATCATCTTCATCTTACAGTATATAAGTGATTGTATACACTTGTTAGCAGTGGGTGAGGCAGAAACTTATGAACTCTTTTTGTCAGACTGGTTACCCATCAGTCATTTCTGTGACGCAATAAATTAGCAGCTGGCGAACACAAACAATTCCATCTGATCTTAGATAGTCAGGTGTATTTGAATGTTTGGTCCTGTAGTACCAGCCTGCACCCTCAGAGTGACCCATGCAAATGATAAACAAATGAAGACATGGTGGTACAGCAGGCTGTCAAGGATCAGGGCTAATGGTTTTAGGTTCAAATCCTAGAGCTGCCACAGAGAATCATCTATTTTTTATTCTATTTTATTTGTGCTCATCAATTGAAAACATAAAGCAGGTATACACTAAAGAAGTGGTTCTTTAATGTTAAGCTTAGGAGCCCACTGTGTGCAAAAAATAATAAATAATAATAAGAAATAAATAAAATTTGAGCCCTGTGGCTTTACACGTGTCGGAAGTGACGTGTGTTTCTCTTTGGCCAGCAAGGCTGTGGTTTAAATGAAAAACTGAGCCGTTCCTGAATACACTCTGCAGTAGCTGGCTCAGACCTTTAGACCTGACCATAAAAGAGGTGAAAAACTGCCCTGTTCGTCTTTAAGCGCTGAATGTGAACTTTCGGGTAAAATGCGGCATGGTGTGCTGCTGACACCGTATGGAGTGCGAGAGCCGATAGCGCATTCCTCCTGAGCTCAGCGAGCCAATGAAAACATCATCAGAGGCTGGGTGATTACTGCTGTGGGCACATCATTGATCTCCCAGCGAGCCGGACCATCCCCGCGCCGCTCGCAAATAATGGCCAAACCCTAGGCTTTAATCGATAGCTCAGGAAAACCTGCTCTAATGTGGCCTGCACATGGCCCCACACCCCCATTAACTTTTATCTCTGCCGAATCGGTCACCTCGATGAATTCAAATGGCCTCTTTGGCCCCGAAAACGTCCCGGCCACGGCCAAAAAACACAAACATAGGACAATGCACCAATTATATATAATAAAGCTCCTCAAGCTTATCGGGGGCAGAGATCGCTGGGAACTGGGTGTAATTTATATTTTGTTTTGATGTGAAGTCTTGGAACGGCGGTTCTTTAAATAATGCATGACTTTGCGTCTTTGTTAATAGGGTTTGCACTCAAAGTAATGCGCTCGCCCCTCCTTTCCTCTTTCCAGCTCTACAGAATCCTGCTGGTTATTGGGCTTTATCGATTTCCCTAAAGCCTCAGTAAGCAACAGGACATTAGTCAGCTCTGGCCTGCAGCCAGTCGCTCTACATAACTAAGAAGCTGGCAAGTCGCATCGAGTGCTTGACGGATATTTTTAATCTCGTATATGTAGCCACTGCAAATTGGATTATTTTCATAATTAAGAGAAATAGCTCGAGCGCCAGATCAATACGCTTTCAGATGCAACAAACACATCCAATAATGAGAAATGCACATTTTCAATCGCGACTACACACCTGCAATAACTGCAGCGTTGTCAATCTCAAATGTGTAGCAATGCAAATAGACCTGGCTGTGTTCACGGTGCTGAGAGAATCATTCCCCCTCTTGTTTATTGCCTCTGTTAATATTGTTTGCACGACCATTTGCAGCACCGACTACAACTAAACACTCTATAATTTCATACTAGTCTTTCACATCACTCTGTATGACTTCATAATGCTTCCCCTGCTGGTTTTCACACATGAGCTGCTCAGTATTACCGCTCACCACAGCATCTCTAGGGGATTAAAGCCAAGGCTTGGACTAGGCCACTCCAAAACAAACAAAAAAAAAAACCCTGAATTTTGTTTTTATATAGAATAGATTTAAATGTGAACTTTTGTGCATTATTATTTCTGGATCGTTGTTCTGCTGCATAACCCAATTATACTTCACTTTCAGCACACAAACAGATGATCTTACATTCTCCAAACCAAACCCCCATGGTAACTCAAACAAAAACACAGATCTTTAACCTTACCATCACAATGTGCCATGATCTAAGAACATTTTAGATTGTTGTTGAAATATATTACTTTTATATTACTTATAAAAGGATAAGAAGCCATGTCTATGTCTGAACTACAATGAGAGCCAGTATCTTTAAACTTAGGAAAGTGTAAGAGTCTGCGGTGTGTAAATGTCAAGATGATGACATCCAAGTACATACCTGATTAAAACAATGTCCCACCTTCCATTTCAAGGCCTAAAGGGTCCTAGTAAAGCATCTAAATAACCTGCCTTATAAGTTTGATGTCTTATTAAAATCCTCTTTATTTAAGCAGCGAGGTAGCTCACTAGGTTTTCGAACAGACCTTAAATGACCATGTAGTCGACCCCTGACTTACGAATTTAATTGGTTCCAAAGGGCTGTTCTTAAGTCAAAATGTTTGTATGTTAAACCTATTTTTCCCGTAAATAGAATTAATCCGTGCCAGACATCCCAAACCCCTTACCTAACCTCTCTAATGTCTTAAATGCTCTTTTTTGTTAATACAAGTATATTTCCCTTAAATCTTAAATCGTAGAATAGACATTACTGTAATAAACAATAATAAACAACAATACACAGTAGTACTGTACTGTACATAACACACACATCACATTTCATACACCATAATACACCATAATACATTTCCCTCTTTTAATATAAAATAACAATAAAAAAAATATTTCTCTATTATCTCCTTCTTTATTTCAATAGTGTTGTATTTTGAAGGTGTAATTGCACAAAAGAAAGAATACTTTACTGAGCCGACTTCCTTCTTCTCTCTTACTCACTGTCCCCTCTGTCTGATACACAGTGACAGCTACTGGCAGGAGTAATTATACAACAACAAATAGTGATTTTTTTTTTTTTTTTTCATTTTCTCTCTGCATCTTATTTGGGGACATTTTAATATTGAAAACACCAGAAATGGTTATGACCGGGTTATGACAGTTTTGTGGGGTTAAACTATAGGATTTAAGTACAGTGTCATCATTTTAGTCCAAAATGCCAGTTTTAGATTCGTTATTGACTGGGCTTAAATTGGCCCCAGGATGGTGGTGCATGATGAATAGGGTAATACTCACCCAAGTAATATTTTATTTTTTATAAATCAGTTAGGCTTTGATTAGCAGTTCTTTGTGTTATCCAGTAGACAGGCATGGTTTATAACTGACACTCATTTCATTTGGCTGATAAGAATCTAGGTTTATGGTGCACAAAGCATATGCAAATCTCCAGCGCCATTTCTATTTCTCAGAAATAGTCGCCGCTCCGAGCCAGATCTATGAGCATTGCCTAATAACATACGGGGCGTATCGGAGATTCTCATGTAACCCTGAAACATTTAATAAAGCAAAGAGCGCTTGAATTATTCCCGAGGTTAAATAACGAAGCTCTCAGAGCAGCAGCCGTAGCTGGAAGATATTTGCACCCGAGGATTAATGAGTGTTGCTTGTATTCATGAGCAGTCTGGGAGATCCAGGAAACGCCCGGTCCAAGCCTCCAGTTATGAACGCGCAGCAGCCGAGTCGCTTCATTTTCCTTTTTCATTACGGCCGGGGCTCAGCTGAATCAGTCGCTGTAAATGAGTCGACCTAATCAAGAACTTCCACTTTTCACTCAGCAATAATTACACAGTCAGAGGCGCAGCCATGCTGTATGATTTATGACAGGACATGATGGATATTAATGGATTTCTTAATTGGTGCATATGTTTATGAAATTGGCTGCCTGACTCTGTCGTAACAGCTTGTCAGGTAGCATGATGCCCGCCTCTCCAGAAAGCATCAGGGTGAAAAGAGACGAGAGCAAACCCTCCATTTAGATGAAAACACAATCACACACCAAAAAAAAAAAACATGTAATGACATGCTTATGTAGACCCCATCCACCCCCCCTCCTCCCACACACACAAATAAATAAATAATGTAGTGAGACTGTAGGGATTCTGTAGCATCTGAATAAAAATAATACAATTATAATATTTTATTTCTTTTTGTTTTTTTAGTAACCCTTTATTCTGGACCCATTCTGTCACGTTGACTTGAAAAAAATAAATAGTAAATATTTATGAGCTAAAAGCCAGCAAACCGGACCAATTACCAAGTCAAAAGTTGCCATACACTTCTAAGTAACAAGCATGTTATGGCAGTTTGGGGATTTTAATGATTCTTGCTGTTTTTTGGAACTAATAATTGGAACACGTACTTTTCTCTAAATTAGAGAATAAACGCACTATATGGACAGAAGTATTGGGACACTCCATCTGCTTCAGCCACATCCATTGCTAACAGATGTAATAAATCAATTCTATTTAACTATGCAACAGTTTAGGGAAGGCCTTTTCCTGTTCCAGCAGAACTGCCTTCCTGTGCAAATAAGAAAAGCTTGGTTCAAAGTAGGGCTGGCACTGATCCGATGCTCTGTATCGGTATCGGTCTGATATTGGCCTAAATCACTGGATCGGATATTGGAAGGAAAAAAACGTGTAATCCGATTTGATACTGTTGCTTAATGTAAATAACGCTTAATGTAAATAACACTTAATGTAAATAACACTTAATGTAAATAACACTTAATGTAAATAAGGCCATTGTTTGTGTGTAAAGCAAATAATACATGAAGATACGTTCCAACAGAGTGCCATGTATTGCCAGCTCACTCGTTAACTGCCATAACTTGATGACCTCATTAACATGTGCCACTGATCTACAACTCATCCGCAACAGCCATTCAGAAATTAACACACTGATCTACTTCAACTTTTAGCATTTTAAAAAAATCATCTACTACTGCCACATCTAAAATCACTGCTTAATCACAATAAAAATCACTTCATAAATATATCTCACATCCTCAGCAATTAATCCATTAGTGTTATGAAATAAAACTACACTGTTTCCCGTTTAGTCACAAATGTCCTCTTCAAAATCCAGCAGCGTTTAATAATCTAAAAACGTGACAGAATCTTAAGGTTCTGGTTCTGTCCGTTCTGTCCGTTAAGGTTCCGTCACGTTTTTAGATTATTAAACGCTGCTGGATTTTGAAGAGGACAACGGTGGGGCTTGAACCAGCAACCTTTTAATTACCTTAATTTAAGTATCTTTAATTAAGGTACCTTAACTGCTAAGCTACAACTGCCCTGTCTGCCCTGTCTAGCATCTCAAATCGGCTCCTGAGGTTATACTTGAAGACAGTTGTCATCTTCACCAGGTCATGTTGTGGAAGCCTGATGGGTTGATTGTTTTGAGGGAGGGGGGGGGTTAATTAGGGTTTATGGCCTTCAAACGAACACTGGTTTCTCAAAAAGGTTTGTGTTGTCTAGCTTATCTTTGTGATTAAATTGTATTTAAAAATGATAAAACATTATGAAATTGGACAGACCTTTGTACATGATGCTTTTCTTTTTTTTTTTTTATGTATTTTCTCCATTTTTTTTCCTCCTAATTTTTAGCATGTCCAATTTTTACCCAAGTGCGTAATGCTTCCTCTCTACTGGTGCTGACCTCTGCCCTGATTGTGGAGAGCGAATGAACACGCGCACTTTCCGACACGTGAGCAGAAGCCGACTGCATCTTTTTACCTGCATAAGGTGAGTTCATATGCGAATCAGCCTTGTGCATTCCTCTACTCTGTACAGACGCCATCGATCAGCCAGCAGAGGTCGTAATTGCACCAGTTATGAGGTCCCTATCTGGCTCCTTTCCCTGTATGAACAGCAGCCAAATGTCGTTCATGTAGCCACCCAGCCCAGCCAGATGGCAGAGCTGAGATTCGATATGATGTATTCGAAATTCCAGCTCTGGTGTGCTAGTGTGTTTTACCGCTGCGCCACCTGAGCTGCCAGTGATGCTTTTCTGTCCATATTTATGAGTACAAAGACAAACATTATGTCTTCTTCACTGTCATAAACTGTTATAATATATACTGTTTCAAATAAACCATTTTATTACAGAGAAATATTACACACGTCTCTCAAATTTGTAAACAATGCTTATGTGTTTATTACAATGACAACCACACTATTTCCATACACACAGTAGAGAGCTTCAGTATCCAGCATCCACACTCGCATCGAAAAAGCATCCCAGTATTTTTGACTTGTAAATTTCTTTGTTTGCTTCTGTGGATGCAAAAACAAACTGAAAATCTCTGAAACACGGCGCTGAGATCCAGACGGCTTATCAGAGTCTAGCCGAGCGAGGAGTCTGCCTTATTGAGGTTCGACTGAAAGTCTTTTCACTGCAGCTTCAGTAAAAAGACAATCTGATGTAATTCCTTTTAGAACTCCGCTAAATACAATTTGCTTCTGCTTCATCGAGCCAGTAAATAAGTCAGAATATCACAGATCAGTTGCTCTCAAATCCATACTGTCTTTAAAGTTAGGTGACAGCAGCTAAATATCAGACGTGTTCGAGGGCTTCGATCAGATTAAGTCATTTGTGTTAATTGTCTGGTTCACTTTTGGTGGTTTAATGTCTGGATTTGTGTGGAGATCTTATAAAATTTTGAGGTTTTATTTACTGTGTTTGTTTGTTTTTTAGGGTTTTACACACTTTGGTTACATTCATGACAGAAATGGTAGTTACTCATTACACAAGATTCATCACTTTAATATCACACACACTCCTGGATCATTTTGTATCTTCAGTTCACCTCACTTGCATGTTTTGGACTGTGGGAGGAAACCAGAGCTCCCGAAGGAAACCCACGTAGACATGGGGAGAACATGCAAACTCCACACAGAAAGGACCTGGACCGCCCCACCTGGGGATCGAACCCAGGACCTTCTTGCTGTGATGCGACAATGCCGCCCTATTTACTGTGTTTAGCTGAGCATAAATACATATCTTTTTTAATAGATGTTTTGGGGAAAAAAATCTTAAATTACATTTGAAATCTTATATGTTTGTCAGGTACTTAAGAAATATGGTTAATAAATAATGTTGAGCTTCTTCAAATGTCACATCAATATCACAAAATCATTGTAACTGGAAGGAAGGAAAATGCCGTGGCTCAATTTCATGGTTCAACTTGTTCCTTTTTATTTGAAAGTGTAATTGAGACAATTGAATGATTTTATTTATATTTAATTAGAAAAAACAGCAAAATAAACTTTTTTTTTTGTTGTTTTTTGGAAATCTAAGTGAACCTAAATGAACCCAGACAAGACCTAACTGTGGATGTAATCCTTAATATAACACTTTAGGTGCGAAGTGTTTTGGTTTTAGTGACCACTAATAATCCTGATTCAAACTTATTCAATAAACTATTAATAAAAACAAAAGCTGAAGTAACTTCTTTGTGACCAAATAAATAGGGCTAGTTTGACTGAACATATTACACTGCGCCACAAGCATTGCATTAATGCATTAGTATTAAGCAAACGCTTTCATCCATAGCAACTTAGAATTTTTGACTTGATACAATGCAAGCAATTGAGTGTTAAGAACCTTGATTGTGCGCAATGGGCGACTGCATCTTTTCACCTGCACGAGGAGAGTTCATTTGTGAATCAGCTTTGTGTACGGAGAGCCACACCCTGATCAACGCATTCAATTAAATTAAATTTATTAAATTAAATTAAACAATTAAAATACCACCAGAATAAGTGTAATAGTGTCACAAGTGTCACAATCCAGCAATATTTGGTTTACCATTCGTACCAAGGATGCTGTCCACAAAAAATCAGCACTTTGACCATAAGCATCACCACACTTCAGTCGAACTTTCAAATGAAAAGGTTTTGTGTAGTGATTAAACAATGATTTTTTGGCAACAGTGATGGGAAATATGTTTGATGAATGATATATTGCATGAAGGCATTCAAACCAAACAAACAGCTCATACAGTAAAACATGGTGGTGGTAGTATTTTATCTTTGGGGCTGTAGTACGGCTAAAACTGATACATTTCATAAAGTGTCACCGATCAGCCATAACATTAAAACCACCTTTTTGTTTCTACACTCACTGTCCATTTTATCAGCTCCACTTACCATATAGAAGCACTTTGTAGTTCTACAATTACTGACTGTAGTCCATCTGTTTCTCTGCATGCTTTGTTAGCCGCCTTTCACCCTGTTCTTCAATGGTCAGGACTCTCCCAGGACCACCACAGAGCAGGTATTATTTGGGTGGTGGATCATTCTCAGCACTGCAGTGACACTGACATGGTGGTGGTGTGTTAGTGTGTGTTGTGCTGGTATGAGTGGATCAGACACAGTTATGCTAATGGAGTTTTTAAACACCTCACTGTCACTGCTGGACTGAGAATAGTCCACCAACCAAAAATATCCAGCCAACAGCGCCCCGTGGGAAGCGTCCTGTGACCACTGATGAAGGTCTAGAAGATGACCAACTCAAACAGCAGCAATAGATGTGCGATCGTCTCTGACTTTACATCTACAAGGTGGACCAACTAGGTAGGAGTGTCTAATAAGGTGGACAGTGAGTGGACACGGTATTTAAAAACTGCAGCAGCGCTGCTGTGTCTGATCCACTCATACCAGCACAACACACACTAACACACCACCACCATGTCAGTGTCACTGCAGTGCTGAGAATCATCCACCACCTAAATAATACCTGACCACTGAAGGACAGCATGAAAGGGGGATAACAAAGCATGCAGAGAAACGGATGGACTACAGTCAGTAATTGTAGAACTACAAAGTTCTTCTATATGGTAAGTGGAGCTGATAAAATGGACAGTGAGTGTAGAAACTAGGACCTCGTTTTAATGTTATGGCTGATCAGTGTATATTGCTATGAAGATATTTTCTCCACACATTTCAATTGTAGATTTTGTCCAGTTAGCAGCAGATGAGCTGGGTGAACATGGCAGAATGCTGCTAACCATCTTTAGATGGTGGTAGGATTGTGGTAGGATTGTGTTCCAGGGTCACTGTTCAGCCATCGAAAAGTGTTTAATGCACATAGCACCAATCATGCATGCTTTAACAGCATCGGCTCTAACCAGTCACATGGGTGCAGGTCACACATTTGCGAATATGCGAGAGCAGGGTGTTGTTCTCACTTGCGTGTGAGGAACAGCGGGGGATGTTGTTTTGCTCTTGATGTGCAGACACGTCGAGTATTAGCTTCCTCTCTGTGTCATCATTTTCATGGATATACAGCATGGTGTGCAACGCAACCCAACCATTCGCCAGATCCAAACTGTCAAGGAACACACACCCGCTCTCTCCGAGCTCTTCAGCCGAGGATTATCAAGTCTCTGTTTCTTCCCATAAAGCACTGCTTTGTACGAAGTCACAAGCAGGAAGTGTGCTTCTAATCTGGCTATTTCCGTCCATCCACACAGCACCGATTGTCTCTTTGGACTTTGTTCTCGTGGATGATGGGTCTGTCAGCTCTCCTCCAGCTCTAGGAATCAGAGCTGTATTTTCTGTACTGGCTGTTTTCGTACATCAGAATGTATGATTCATCTCTTAGCACGTTCAGGGTTTTGTAACATGTCAGCCTGAGTTATAGATGTTAGAAAATAATGACAGGCAGCTGTAACATTCTGTCCTCAGCACGCTGTGATCTATCCAGCTCACTCGATGCTTACTTAACCTTTAGCACCGACGCCTGCTTACGAAATTCTTCTCTCTCCACCCCGGCTGAATTTTAAGTGCACCCCTAAAGGCTGTTTACTTCAACCTGGAATGGATTAGCTTCAATTAGGAGGGTTTGTCCACACAAGGAAAACTAGCATTGCCCAAAAAGATACATTACACAATAATAAAAGCCACAAAATAAAGCCAGAAAACAGAGCGGTGCAGCACAGGGCACCGGGGGGGAAACTGGCAAAATGAATTCCATTACTCATTACCTGAGATAAATAAAGTGTAATTAGTACAACTCAGGGGGGTTAACTTTCTCAACACACTCGCAATCAGAGAAAATCTTATATCCTCCATTCTAAACCTAGTCTAAACCTCGGTTTATACCTAACTACAACCTAAACCCTTATCACAATCAGAGAAAATCTTATCTTCTCCATCCTAAACCTAGTCTAAACCCCAGTTTATACCTAACTACAACCTAAACCCTTATCACAAACTCAACCCAAAACCTAAACCCTTATCACAATCAGAGAAAATCTTATCTCCTCTATTCTAAACCTAGTCTAAACCCCAGTTTATACCAAACTACAACCTAAACCCTTATCACAATCAGAGAAAATCTTATCTTCTCCATCCTAAACCTAGTCTAAACCCCAGTTTATACCTAACTACAACCTAAACCCTTATCACAAACTCAACCCAAAACCTAAACCCTTATCACAATCAGAGAAAATCTTATCTCCTCTATTCTAAACCTAGTCTAAACCCCAGTTTATACCAAACTACAACCTAAACCCTTATCACAATCAGAGAAAATCTTATCTTCTCCATCCTAAACCTAGTCTAAACCCCAGTTTATACCTAACTACAACCTAAACCCTCATCTCAAACTCAACCCAAAACCTAAACCCTTATCACAATCAGAGAAAATCTTATCTCCTCCATCCTAAACCTAGTCTAAACCCCAGTTTATTCCTAACTACAACCTAAACCCTCATCTCAAACTCAACCCAAAACCTAAACCCTTATCACAATCAGAGAAAATCTTATCTCCTCTATTTTAAACCTAGTCTAAACCCCAGTTTATACCAAACTACAACCTAAACCCTTCTCTCAAACTCAACCCAAAACCTAAACCCTTATTACAATACTAAACTGAAATCTAATCCCAAACCGACCATACAACTAACCCTAAACCTAGTCTAAAACCCAGTTTATATGTACCTAACTACAACCTAAACCCTTATCTCAAACCCAACCCAAAACCTAAACCCTTATCACAATCAGAGAAAATCTTATCTCCTCCATCCTAAACCTCGTCTAAACCCCAGTTTAAACTACAACCTAAACCCTCATCTCAAACTCACCCCAAACCTTGTCTAAAGCCCTGTTTATTCCTAACTGCAAGACTAAACCTAACTCTTATCCTAACTCCAAACCCAACCCTAGGCCTTATTTAAAACCTAATCACAACATTAAATCAAACTCTAATCTCAACCCAATTCTAAAACTAAACTTACAATTTGTCTAAACCCCAGTTTATTTCTAACTACAACCCTAAACCTTACTCTAATCCCACACCCACCCTCAAACTCAACCCATAACCTAAGCCTAAACCTAACCCTTATCTAAACCCTAACCACAACACTTAACCAAAATCTAATCCCAACCATCCTAACTACCTAACTACAACCCTAAATCTAAACCCTTATCTCAAACCCAACCCAAAACCTAAACCTTTATCACAACACTAAACCAAACTCTAGTCTAAACCCAACCCATGACAAGGTGAAGGTTTTCTTTCTGACCACTGCAACTAGGAGTACAAAGTACTTCTTAATTGGTCTGATCACACAAGCCTTAATTATATGGACACAGAGAAGTTACCACTTGTAGTCAATTACAATTAGGAGGTCATGCAACAAAGTCAAATGACATTGTAGGACTTTCTACACTGACCCGACTACCCCCACCCACCCTAGGTAGGGGGGGCCTACCTCCACACACAAAGATCTCCTTAATCGGTGAGCCCACAGCATTTACCTGGTATTTCATCTGGCCCTATGAGGACATCATCAGGTGGTCGATTAAGGCAGGATGCCACACTGGCTCACTGAGAAACAGCCAAGCAGGAGCCAAGTCTCATTAAAAATTGGAACCCAGATGTTTCACGAGCTGCCAGTCTTCTCCCAAATGAAACACGTTCTGTGCCAGTCATTTGTAGAGGTTCATTAAAGCGACGTTACGTGATTTTAAACTCAGAACGTTGAGGCGGGGAAGGGAGGGGGGCACGATAATCCAGTCTTTGGTTCTTAAATGTTGGAAAACCATGCCATGCTTGGATGCTCCAGGTTTCCAGGGCATACATTCCCCTACTCATTGACATTCAGAAGCAAGTTGGGGCAGCCAATCCACCTTTCACATGGCAAGAACATGGACAAACTCCTTATAGACTGACTGGAGGCTAGATTCAAACCTAGGTCCCTGGGATGCGCCAGCCAGCCAACCACATGTTAATGACATCTTTAGTGAGCTTCATGCGATGTTATTGACAAGTCGAAGCACTTGCAAGGTGCTTCTCCATGGACTTACATATGTTCCTGATGAAGCTGGAGCTGCATACTTGATAATGGAACCAGTAATGCCACCCCACCTGCCAAAGCAGGACCACCATCTCCAACTTCGTCATGAACATGCTCTTTGTAACAGCTGCTAAGGCGGGTTCTGGACGTCAGCATGGACCCTGTGGACCTGCCTATAAGGTGTTCCACACGTTCCTCCAGTCTTTGTGTAGGTTCCTCTGGTTCAGTATCTATGGTTGTCTCCCACGCCACAAAAAAACATATATTGGGGAACGTGGAGCTTAAGATGCCCGTTATTAGCTGACACCACATGATAGATGGCAAAGTCTGGTATTCCAGCCCCATCAAGAGAATGAGGCCGGTCATTGTCCAGCTTCCAGTCCCCTGCCATGAAGAGTTGTGGCTTAATCTGGAGCTCTAACTCGTGCGGAAAGGGCTAAGGAGCGAGTGCTTTATTTCCCATGCCACCCAGAAGCCACGTTTATTACATTTTACCAGATGTAACTATAAGATAAAGAACCCAGATGACAGGAAGTATGCATTCAGATGAGAAGTGGCTTTTGCACTACTGTTCCAATGTTTTCTATGGAGTGTGGTGGTGCTGCTGCATAGCTTGGTGCTGCGCGTCCTTGAGCGGCGCACCCCCTGCACTTTGGTCAGGTTGGGCTCGTGACTTTTTTAGTGCTTGCCATGGCACTTAAAGTGTAATCTGATTGAACTTTGACCCACTTTGCTTCTGATCTTTTGAAAGTGTCTTCTAAGAGACAGACACTAAACCTAATCCAATCCTAACCTTACTTCACACCCAGCTCTTAACTTCAACCTAAATCCCAAACCCAACCCAACCATTTATCTCAAACCCTAATCCTAACCCCGAACAGGACCCAAAATCTAACCCAAATCCAAACCCTAAACCCAACTATAAAACTAATAAATGATAACCTTCCAACTTTATAGCAGCGCTTTGGGGAAGGCCCTGTCCTGGTTCAGCATGGATGTGCCCTGGTCCACAAAGCAAGGTTTATAAGACATGATTTAAGTTTGGTGTGAAGGAACTGATTGAAAAGGTCAGCAACAAACTGGGTCAAAGTTCAAAGTGCTTTTAATGAGATAGACCCTAAACCTAATTCAGTTCTAACTCTACTTTACACACAACTCTAACCCCATTCCTAATCTTAATCTTAACCCCAAACCCAACCGTAAGACTACCCCTAACCTCAAACCCACCCTTTTGACCTAACACTTATCTCAACCCAAATCCAAACCCTAAACCCAACTATAAAACAAAAATAAATGATAATATTTTAAATTTGTAGCAATGATTTGGGGAAGGCCCAGTCCTGTTTCAGCGTGGATGTGCCCTGGTGCACAAAGCAAGGTTTATAAAGATATGATTTAAGTAGTTTGGTGTGAAGGAACTGATTGAACTTTAACCCAGTTTGCCACTGACCTTTTCAAAATGCCTCCAATGAGACAAATTGATATGACGTGGTAAAAGAGACTCAGGCGGTACGAACACGGAGGAGAGGCGGGAGAGTCTGATGCTCAACGGGAAAAAGCTTAATGTGGCTTAATGTACAAAACAACGACCTAGGAACATAAAAAAAAGGAAAGTAATAATTTTGATGTTAAGCTGTTACAAGGGAAAATACTTAGCCTAAAAATTACTTTCCTTTTGGACCACAGGTTCGTCATTTTATCAGAAAAGAGTATGAAACCAGTAATAATTAACAGAAGTTTGGTGTCTGTAGGTCATGTTTTAGTACAGTTAGCCACTTTAAGCTTTTTAGACTCTCCCTGAGAAGCTGATTTACATCGTTTTTCAGCACCTCGAGCTATAAAACAAGTTTAAAAGTGAAACCACCACACATTAAGTACAAAATCCAGCTTAACTTGGATATATGTGGATGCTTTCAGAGTGGATTTGATGGTTATTTCACACGGATGGATATGCAGGCCGTGGTACACTTTGATGACGTTTTACGTAATTCACGCCCAGCCTCGCGGTGAGCGGAGTGCAAAGCGCTTCTCATCTGAATGCACCCCGAGATGGAAATAGATTTGAAACGTGGAGCCGGGGTTCTCGAAGCCGTGATCAAAAAGAGCAGAATAATTCGGTTAACGCTGACAGTCACGTTACTGTATCGCCGGATGAGAAATGAGTTGGTGCTGCTGCTTCTCTGTGAGTAACCCGTACCATCTGCCATGCTTGTAGCTTCCTGCTGAGGCATCATTAATTACCACATCCTCTTTGTTGAATGGTGGGGAATCAAACACTTACTTAAAGTACTTGAGTACGTGCCAGGAAATCAGAAGTTATTTAATCTTGAGCTTTGTTTCATGCATTCATTAAATGATGATCATCAAGTGTGCTGCTTCTAGAAGGGGCGCAGATGGTAGAGTGGGTGACGCACAGCAACATGGGTCCTGGTGTTCGACCCCCACCTGTGGATTGAGGAGTTTTGCATGCCCTGTTCATGTCTGACTGGGTCTTTTCCAGGTACTTTAGTTTCCATCCACTTCTCCAAAACATGCAAATTGATTGGGTCCAGTTTGTTCTGGATTGGTGCCCTGTGTAGGGTGCACTTTAGTCTTATGACCAGCATTTCCAGGTAGGCTCCAGACCCACTACAATCTAGACAAAGTCAATATCAATTGATGCATTTATTAATAGTGCACATGGCATAATTGTTTTCAGTGGCATCTTTTAATGGGGGCAGACTTACTGGGATACTGGCATTTAGCCCTCGTCTCTGGACCAGATTATGTCCACATGGTCTTCCTCTGGAACTTTCATATGCATGTCAGTAGGTGGATCAGCTCCTCCAAGGGCAACTACCGAAGGGAACTGGCTGCACTATGTTGCCTCTAATTTTAAGTTAGTCTGTGATGGATTGGCACCCTGTTGAGTTCCTGCCTGCCACCCGGGTTTCCAGATGGCCCCGGACCTCAGATAAATGAATGCCCTGTGTAGGGTGCACTTCAGTCTTGTGGCCCGCATTTCCTGCTAGGCTCCAGACCCACTACAATCTTGACCAAGTTAAGATCAACTGATGCATTTATTAACAGTGCACATGGCATACTTGTTTTCAGTGGCATTGTTTTATCCTGGGGCAGCATGGGGGCAGACTTACTGGGATACCGGCATTTAGCCCTCGTCTCTGGACCAGATTATGTCCACATGGTCTTCCTCTGGAACTTTCATATGCATGTCAGTAGGTGGATCAGCTCCTCCAAGGGCAACTACAGAAGGGAACTGGCTGAACTACGTTGCATCTAATTTTAAGTAAGTGATTAAAGTTAGTTAGTCTGTGATGGATTGGCACCCTGTTCAGTGAGTATTCCTGCTTTCTTACCCGGGTTTCCAGATGGCCCCGGACCCCAGATAAATGAATGCCCTATGTAGGGTGCACTTCAGTCTTGTGACCAGCATTTCCAGGTAGGCTACAATTTCCAGACACACTACAATCTTGACCAAGTCAAGATCAATTGATGCGTCTAAATTGATACATGCATCAATAGTGGACATGGCGTAATTGATTTCAGTGGCATCATTTTATCCTGGGGCAGCATGGTGGCAGACTGGGATACTGGAATTCTAACTTTCTAACTTTAATATGCATGTCAGTAGGTGGATCAGCTTCTCCAAGAGCATCTACAGAAGGAAACTGGCTGCTCTGTGTCACCTATAATTTTAAGTGTGTGATGGATTGGCACCCTGTTCAGTGAGTTCCTGCTTGCCACCCAGGTTTCCGGATGGCCCCGGACCCCAGATAAATGAATGCCCTGTGTAGGGTGCACTTCCAGATAGGCTACAGACCCACTCCAATCTTGACCAAGTCAAGATCAATTGATGCATGTAAATTGATACATACATCACTAGTGCACATGGCATACTTGTTTACAGTGGCATCGTTTTATCCTGGGGCAGCATGGTGGCACAATTGCTGGGTTGACACCCTGTTCAGTGAGTATTCCTGCTTGCCACCCGGGTTTCCAGATGGCCCCGGACCCCAGATGAATGAATACATGATTCTTTTTCGAACTCTGTTAGCTTCCGTCTGAACAGATACAGTATCAGCGTGTGCACTGAGCATTGAGACCTGGTGTTAGGTAATGATGCAGCATAAGCTGAAATAACTAGCTATTTGTTCACTCTATTACTATTTTTTAGGTACATAAAGGGTATAATCTGACTCGAACCACCACAATGCCTAGTTTAACGTTCTAATTAGGGAAGGCTGTGTTTGCTATGTCTATTTTTTTGCCTGTGGAGAGTTCAGACCGGGCGTTGATGTCAGGCCGTTGCCGCTTCTGTGCTAATGAGCTGTCAGCCATATGAAGCCGGCCGTTCGGATTTCCCTGATAAAAAAAAAAAAGAAAAAAAAAAGAATAGAGGCCAAGGCCAGACCAGACATGGCGCAGATTGGAGGTGTATTTTGTACTGGAGGCGGTTGGTGCGTGTACCCTCCAGACGAGAATGTCATAAGCACCAGGCTGTAGCAGAAAGAAGCAAACAGTCGGATTGGGTTCAGTCTGCAGACTCACACGGCTCTAATTAGGCCTGTTAGATGCTGGCAACAAAAAACATTCGGTTTGAGGGATTGATTTAATTCGTCCAGGCTCAGCAAGGAGCCGGTGGTTCATCTCGTCATGGGAGTTCAGTGTTAGATCTGATCTCCACGGATGCACCGGTGCTTAAACGCCGTAATAAAAACTATGAAAGAAACAAGTCTTCCTGTACGGACAGACGGCCACCGACCGTTACTCAGCCTGCGTCCACGAGCTCCGGTCCTGTCATTCTCAGGGGCCCGATACGAAGCAGAGATGGCACGAATTGGTTTAGCTCCAAGTTACAGCGCAATTGGAAATGACAGCACAAATCATCGGCTGCTATTCACCCAGGATTATCCTGACGCGCAATGGTGGGGACGGAACTAGCTCATTATTCACAAACCAAACCAAAACATGTCACACCGGCATATTAACGGCAGCAATTGTCAGACACGTAGAGTGCACTCGACACTTCACTCGCAGTGCCACGCTTTCTCATCAGCCTGGCACAAATGAGCCAGCATTAACTGATGCCTCCTTTTATCTAGGTACGTTCTTATTGCAATGTTTCACAAACTGTAAAACGCTAAAAGGGAAAAACATGATGTGCAAGTCAGTTTAATGTCAGTGCTAGTTCTGAAAAAAGTTTAGAACAGTCAGTCCACATTCTGCTTATCTTTGGGTATAATACATCTAAAACATATCGACCAAAGGCAAGGATTAAACCTTATTTTGGTCAGTGCTGCAGTGGGTCCAGACAAAATGTATTTAACACAATTATCATTCACTCTATAAAAATTTCTACACTCTTTCCATTTTATCAGCTCCACTTACCATATAGAAGCACTTTGTAGTTCTACAATTACTGACTGTAGTCCATCTGTTTCTCTGCATGCTTTGTTAGCCCTTTCATGCTGTTCTTAAATGGTCAGGACTCTCCCAGGACCACTACAGAGCAGGTATTATTTAGGTGGTGGATCATTCTCAGCACTGCAGTGACAATGACATGGTGGTGGTGTGTTAGTGTGTGTTAGTGTGACACAGCAGCGTTGATGGAGTTTTTAAACACCTCACTGTCACTGCTGGAGTGAGAATAGTCCACCAACCAAAAATATCCAGCCAACAGCACACTATGGGCAGCGTCCTGTGACCACCGATGAATGTCTAGAAGATGACCAACTCAAACAGCAGCAATAGATGAGAGATCGTCTCTGACTTTACATCTACAAGGTGGACCAACTAGGTAGGAGTGTCTAATAGAGTGGACAGTGAGTGAACATGGTGTTTAAAAACTCCAGCAGCACTGCTGTGTCTGATCCACTCATACCAGCACAACACACACTAACACACCACCACCATGTCAGTGTCACTGCTGTGCTGAGAATGATCCACCACCTAAATAATACCTGCTCTGTGGTGGTCCTTTGGGGGTCCTGACCATTGAAGAACAGCATGAAAGCAGGCTAAAAAAGCATGCAGAGAAACAGATGGACTACAGTCAGTAATTGTAGAACTACAAAGTGCTTCTATATGGTAAGTGGAGCTGATAAAATGGAGTGTGTGTGTAGAAACAAGGAGGTGGTTTTAATGTTATGGCTGATCGGTGTATAGCTATTATGTAGTGAAAGTCAAATTATGACCCAAAAGTCAGCAGGACTACTTTTCCCATCCCAAACCCAACCACTTTTTAAAGTGTTTGTCCGTAGCGTGTCCTGCCTGCAGAAATGTATTTACCACATTTATTTATAACAAAAACTTTGTCTTGTGTCAGATGCTGCCAGTCCAGAGAGAGTCCTGAGGAAAGACAGGCCTCTGGTCTGAACCCTTTGTTTCTAAACTGCTTTCAACACACCCTTATCAACTTCCTGTCAAAACAACATCCACAGTAACATCTCTAGCACACAAGCGGCCACTTGCATCATAAGTGTGTAGGTGTATAGTGAGGAGAGGAGTTTTCAGGGCACTCATCCTTGGTCCAGCTAAAGAGATTTTACTGGAATATTCGTACTAATTGTTTGGTCTGAGATATTTATAGAGTGAATGTTTGATGAATAAACTTAGTCTGGATCCACCACAGCCCAGACCAGACATGTTGGTGTATCTGGTAGAGTGGGTGTAACACAGCATTATGGGTCTTGAGGACCTGGGTTTAATCTTCGCAAATCGCCTTTGGTCAATCTATATCAGAAGTACTCTAGTCAAGGGTGTGTTTACAACCAATTCCAAGCATTTTTGTGTAGTGTAGTGGGGATAATGGTAGCCTAGTGGGTAGAGCTTTGGGCTATCAGTTGAAAGGTTGTGAGGTTCAAGGTTGTCATATTTCTGCCATGCAGCCACTGTTGGGTCCTTGAGCAAGGCTTTAATCCTCTTTGCTCGAGTGGCGCCATACTATGGCTGACCCTGCGCTCTGACCCCAGCCTCCAAATACCTGGAAAAAGAATTTCATTGTACATCTGTGTATGTACACTGATCAGCCATAACATTAAAACCACCTCCTTGTTTCTACACTCACTGTCCATTTTATCAGCTCCACTTACCACATAGAAGCACTTTGTAGTTCTACAATTACTGACTGTAGTTCATATGTTTCTCTGCATGCTTTTTTAACCTGCTTTCACCCTGTTCTTCAATGGTCAGGACCCCCACAGAGTAGGTATTATTTGGGTGGTGGATCATTCTCAGCACTGCAGTGACAATGACATGGTGGTGGTGTGTTAGTGTGTGTTGTGCTGGTATGAGTGGATCAGACGGCAGCGCTGCTGGAGTTTTTAAATGCTGTGTCCACTCACTGTCCACTCTATTAGACACTCCTACCTAGTTGGTCCACCTTGTAGATGTAAAGTCAGAGACGATCGCTCATCTATTGCTGCTGTTTGAGTTGGTCATCTTCTAGACCTTCATCAGTGGTCAGAGGACGCTGCCCACGGGGTGCTGTTGGCTGGATATTTTTAGTCCAGCAGTGACTGTGAGCATTGCTGTGTCTTATCCACTAATACCAGCACAACACACACTAACACACCACCACCATGTCAATGTCACTGCAGTGCTGAGAATGACCCACCATCTAAATAATACATACTCTGTGGGGGGTCCTGACCATTGAAGAACATGATGAAAGGGGGCTAAAAAAAAGCATGCAGAGAAACAGATGGACTACAGTCAGTAATTGTAGTAAATGTGGTAAGTGGAGCTGATAAAATGAACAGTGAGTGAAGAAACAAGGAGGTGGTTTTAATGTTATGACTGATTGGTGTAAATACAGAGTGGAGGTATTGTCACTTGTGACAGAGAGGGAGCTGCACAGCAACATGGCTCCTTGAGTTTTGGGTTTGTTTATTGCATCCTGTTACTGTATGTACTGTATGTATGAAGGTTTACATGTTGGCCTCATGTCTGCCTGGGTTTTATCCCAGTAAACAGGTTCTCAATGCATGCAGTAGGTGGATTGGATGCCCTAAAGTAAAAAAAAAGTTTGTGTTTTGCCCTACAGAGAATTGGTGCCTTGTTCAGGCTGTATTCCTGCCTTGCACTGGACCCATTGTGAGTTTTACATTCATTTCATCTCTTGGGCACAAATACAGATGCCAACTCCTGTTTATTTATTCATTTAAAGAAAGTATTTTATCCTGGTCATGGTCCCAGTGGGTTCAGAGCAACACACAAGGCATCACACTCACTCACTCATTCAAGCATAGTAGCTAATACAGGAGCTTAAAAAGCCACTTCTCCCAGAGAAAATCCATAAGGTTCAAAGGCAAGGATCAAACCCACACCCCTGGAGCTGGCACCAAATACCAAAATAAAACCCGGTCTGTATTAAAGAGCAAATAAAATGTCACATTTTTGATATATTAAGCTTATTACTAAACGTTTTCAAAAATTCATCTGCAATTTGTTTCCCGTTTAGAGAAGGAAATTGCATCAGATTGCAATGCCTTCTGGGTAAGTTGTTTGAGTGACTTCTCTCATCTTTCATCTGACAAACCTCACTTGAGTTGTTAAAGTAATGGATCGGGCCCGTGCTATGCCAACAGGGATTCAACCGAGGGGAAACGATGATGGAAAAGTCGTCGAGAGCGTCGTAAGCGGTATTGAAATGCAGCCGCTGTTGCAGAGATGCTGGAAGATGCATTTTAATCATTTATAAATAAAATCAGTCTGATTTGAGCTATTTTTATGTGAGACCTGGTTTTTATAATATACAATACACTCACTGTCCATTTTATCAGCTCCACTTACCATATTGAAGCATTTTTTAGCTCTACAATTACTGACTGTAGTCCATCTGTTTCTCTGCATGCTTTGTTAGTCCCCTTTTATGCTGTTTTTCAATGGTCAGGACCCCCACAGGACCACTACAGAGCAGGTATTACTTGGGTGGTGGGTCATTCTCAGCACTTCAGTGACAATGACATGGTGGTGTGGTGGTGTGTGTTGTCCTGGTATAAGTGAATCAGACACAGAAATGCTAATGGAGTTTTCAAACATCTTACTGTCACTTTACCAAAAAAAAAAATATCCAGCCAACAGCGCCCCGTGGGCAGCGTCCTGTGACCACTGATGAAGGTCTAGAAGATGACCAACTCAAACAGCAGCAATAGATGAGCGATCGTCTCTGACTTTACATCTACAAGGTGGACCAACTAGGTAGGAGTGTCTAATAGAGTGGACAGTGAGTGGACACTGTGTTTAAAAACTCCAGCAGCGCTGCTGTGTCTGATCCACTCATACCAGCACAACACACACTAACACACCACCAGCATGTCATTGTCACTGCAGTGCTGAGAATGATCCACCACCCTAAATAATACCTGCTCTGTGGGGGTCCTGATCATTGAAGAACAGGGTGAAAGCAAGCTAAAAAAGTATGTAGTGAAACAGATGGACTACAGTCAGTACTTGTAGAACTACAAAGTGATTCTATATGGTAAGTGAAGCTGATAAAATGGACAGTGAGTGTAGAAACCGAGAGGTGGTTTTAATGTTATGTTGTTAAAGTTGGGGCTTTTTGCTGATGGAGCTGCATCCACTCCTCCACTTCTCTGAAAGGCCTTTTATTAGATTTTGGATTATGACTGCTGGGATTGAGAGCATTGGTGAAGCTGGACACTGATGCATGATTAAGGCTAACATTTGCAATTTCAGTAATGTGCCTAAATGTCCTGGCCCCCAAACATCTAATGGAAATGAGAACAGTGGGTGTGTGTTTGGGGGGAGAGCTTTAGCTGTCAGTTAAACAAGGGGGCAAAGAGTCTTAAGTAGAGATGGACCGATCGGGGTTTTTGGCACCGATTAAGATCTCCGATCTCCTTTCAGGGACATTGGCCGATAGCCGATTCTGATCGGGAAAGGGGGGGGGGGGGGGGGGTGTAATAAAAATAAATAAACTTAAAAAGAGCCTCACAGTGAAGATAAACCGGAGCAGCGCGCGCGTGTGTGTGTGTGTGTGTGTGCGTGCGTGCGTGCGTGTGTGTGCGCCTTTAGAAGAGACGCTTTGTTCACAGTATCGCTATAAGTGATTCATTGATTCATGAGTCGATTCATTTTTCGCGAAGTGTAAGTTTCTCTTCTCAGTTATCTCTCCGTGTTTACTGTTATTAATTAAATGTCGTGGTTTTAAATAAACACCAGCTACTACAGAACATTTTGTGTGACTCTCTTACATTAAAAAGCTTCATTAAAAAGCTTAATTAAACTGCTATTACCACAGATCTGTAACCGAGTCAAACTCGTTCCGTCTAAGGAGCTAAAAGTTCAGCAGATGATCCTGAACTAACGAATTTGGTAATGAATAAACTTTTGCCTCTGATTGGCTCTGTAACGTTTTCTGTTCTCATCTACATCACAAGTAAGAACCGCTTACGATTTACCAAAGTAAACCAGGAGTTTATATAACGTGCTGATAGAATCGACTCAGATGTGACCGGGTTGAATTATCTTTTTAAAGTAAATATTACAATCAGCAAAATTACATCGTATGTATGATGCACAACGTTAATGATGTTATTTTAGGTCATGAAGAGCTTTCACGATGGTTTCTGTACGATGGTTGATGAATGGTGATGTGATGGTTGGCGCTTCGTAGCTCAAAGTCTGGATCAATCCACTGAGCTGTTAACTTAACGTGATCTTTATATATCACACGATCGGATCGGCTACTCTTAGGAAATATCGGCCGATCGCCGATAGCATATTTTGATTAAAAATTGGCCGATACCGATTCATAGCCGATCGATCGTCCCATCTCTAGTCTTAAGCATTTATTTATAAGGGTTTTAATGTCATGTTTTACACTGGTTTCATTCATGACAGTACAGGTAGTTACTGGTTACACAAGGTTCATCAGTTCACGAGGTTATATCAAACACAGTCTTGGACAATTTAGTATCTCCAATTCATCTTACTTGCATGTCTTTGGACTGTGGGAGGCAACCGGAGCACCCGGAGGAAACCCTCACAGACACGGGGAGAACATGCAAACTCCACACAGAAAGGACCCAGACTGCTCCACATAGAAATAGAATCCAGGACCTTCTTGCTGTGAGGCAACATTGCTACTCACTTAGCCACCGTGCCGCCCCGTCTTTAATGTCAAACACGGTCACGGACAGTTTTGCATCTCCTCACTTGCATGTCTTTGGACTGTGAAGGAAACCGGAGCTCCCAGAGGAAACCCACTCAGACACGGGGAGAACATGCAAACTCCACACAGAAAGGACCCAGACTGCTCCACCTGGGAACAGAACCCAGGACAGTGCTACCAACCGATCCCCCGTGCCGCCCAAGCTTGAGCATAAAATGTGCACAGAACTGTGTACAGATGTCAGCAATCACGCCACACGTTTTACACTTGAAGCTATTTCTCAGGTACTCGGATCTCAAGATCATCCAGCAACCACATAACATCTGTAACAGCACGTGTGCCATGCTGACGGGGTTATTGTCTCCAGGTTTATAAACATTCTGTATCGTGCGTCCGTGCTGCTCTGTTGTGCTCGCAGCTTTGGCTCTAAATCCAGAAATCTATCATTCATTGCATAACGCCACATCAAACCCCGGTGGCATTTCAGCAGCAGGATGATTATGGTGCCAGCTGTAGTTATGATGTGTGGTTACACGACTGAGGAGTGAACGTTAACTATATGTGCCACAAGGCCCCGCTACGCTAACTGTTGGATCAACTGAGTAATTAGTGTAGAGGTCATTTAAAAGCCCGAGTTGGACTCGTGTTTGGACTGTAATCCAAGAGGCTAGCACAGAAAAGAGCTAATTACAAGGCATGTGGCTGCAGTCAGAGCAAACCTCCACCCACTCACACACACACACACACACACACTCTTAATGATCTGTTCTCTTTGTGGAGTTGCACAGGTTCTTCAGCACCTGGTGAGATGCTGATATGAATCATCATGCCTTGGTTGGTGGAGAACACTGATACACTCACCTGCTGTGGGTTTTTCCCCCCTCGAGACTAGTCTAACTGGAGTAACTGGAGACCGGTGCATAATCCTGAAGCACCACTACCGCTGTGTTTCACCTGATTATTTATCTCGGAGCGATTAACTTTCCCTGTCTTCCAGCGACAAATTACAACCCCAAATCAGAAAAAGTTGGGACAGCATGGAAAAAGCATTTTTCTTACATTTACTTTGACTTTTATTTGATTGCAGACCGGATGAAGCTGAGATATTTCATGTTTTATCTGCCCAACTTCATTCCATTTATTAATACACATCCATTCCTGCATTTCAGACCTGCAACACATTCCAAAAAATGTTGGGACGGTAAGGCATTACCACTTTGTAATGTTGCTGTTCCTTTTCACCACACTTAAAAGACGTTTTGGCACCGATGAGACCAAGTGATTTAGTGTTTCAGCTTTTATTTTGTCTCATTCTTCTTGCAAACACGTCTTAAGTTGTGCAACAGTGCAGGGTCGTTGTTGCATTTTTCATTTCAAAATTCTCTATTCGGGACAGGTCAGGACTGCAGGCGGGCCAGTCCAGTACCCGTACCCTTTTCTTCCGCAGCCATGCCTTTGTAATGTGTGCAGCATGTGGTTTTGCATCGTCTTGTTGAAAAATGCATGGGCGTCCCTGGGAAAGACGACGTCTTGAAGGCAGCACATGTTGCTCTAAGATCTCAACGTACTTTTCTGCATTAATGCTGCCATCACAGAAGTGTAAATGACCTTTGACAAGGGCACTGACACAGCCCCATACCATGACAGACCCTGGCTTTTGGACTTGTTGCTGATATCAGTCTGGATGGTCCTTTTCATCTTTGGTCTTTCCAAAAAAGATCTGGAATGCTGATTCATCTGACCACAATACACGTTTCCACTCTGTGGTGCGATGGTCCATCCTAGATGCCTCCGAGCTCAGAGAATTCGACGCCGCAATCTGCAATCAAATAAAAGTCAAAGTAAATGTAAGGGACACTGCATTTTTATTTTATTTGCATTTTTCATACTGTCCCAACTTTTTCTGATTTGGGGTTGTGTTTCGCTTGAATATCTCAGCAAATCAGACTATACAAAAATGCTGTAGAGAGTACAGAGGCACAACATGCTGGAATAGGTAAAGACCTTACCCAAACTGTTATCACTAGTTGAAGGCAAGAATTCAATAATCACCTCCAGTCAGTGTCTGTGAGAAAAATGTCATGTGACTCCTGTGTCTGCTTTGGTTATTTTCTAGGTATTTAGTTTTCCTCCCACCTTCCACAAATGTCCAGAAGCTAGATTAGCTGTTCTTAATCCCTGTGTGTGTGTGTGTGTGTGTGTGTGTGTGTGTGTGTGTGTGTGTGTGTGTGTGTGTGTGTGTGTGTGTGTGTGTCTAAGGAAGAGAGAGAAAGATGATCTATGATTTACTGGTGCCCTGATGAAAGTCGGGATCAGTGTTATAGACCAGACCCACCACAACCCTGACCAGCATAAGCCATTTTAGTTGATTTTTGGAAACCGCTCTTATTTCGTTAGCGCTACAACTGGGATCCATTGTGTGTTTTAGAAATGCACTGTTATGTAATTACATTGCTGTTCAGTAGGGTGACTGGGGAAACTAGCACTGGGTGAAAGGTTTGTTTCCGGGGCTGTTGGATTGCCTCTTAGTCCCTTCCATTCAGCACTTGGCCCTAAACAATAAAAACAACAAATAAAACATTTTATCCATAGAAGTATTTCACCAGAACGGGCGCCTCACAGCAAGAATGTCCTGGGTTCGATCCCCAGATTGGGCAGTCCCAGCCTTTCTGTGTGGAGTTTACATGTTCTACTCATGTCTGCGTGGGTTTCCTCCTGGGAGCTCCGGTTTCCTCCCACAGTCCAAAGACATGCAAGTGAGGTGTCTGTGACTGTCCTTGACATTGAACTTGTGAACTGATGAATCTTGTGTAACGAGGAACTACCTGTTCTGTCATGAATGTAACCAAAGTGTGTAAAACATGACGTTAAAATCCTAATAAATAAATAAATTTAACCAGAATGTGGCGCCATCACGCTGTTGACGATAACCCTTTTTGTTAGTATGTGCATATGGAAATAATTCCGCCGTCTCAGAATCAGGGAAACACTTTTTAACAAGGCAGGTGTGCAGCCCATTGATCTGTAGCTGTTGTGATGCTTCATGGTGTGAAATGCAAAAAACTCCCTCTGCAGCAGTAACAGCATCTTCTGTTTTACCAGATCACAATCAGTTCTCTCTCCTTTAGCTGCACTTTTGTGTTTTCCTGAACTAGCACGTTTATTGGACACTTGGCAGGTCATGCATTCTGCTTCCCAAGGATCCTGACCGAGACGAAAACACAGAATGTTTTTCTGTAATTCGTCTGTGAATCTTAATTTACATGTGAGCATTTTTTAAGAGAAGTGTGAGAAGGTGGGACCTAAAGAGGAAGGTACAATCAGTGCAAAGACACACAAAGAATAGTGTGTGTGGTAGGGCTGCCACTAACGACTATTTTTCTATCGATTAATCTATAGACTATTTAATCGATTAGTTGGTTAATCTAACGATTAATTTAATTCAGAATCTCATTTAAGCTTCTTTTATTTTAACAACAAACTGGATGGCATACTAATATGGTGTAAAACTAAATGTAAACGAGTTGGTGGTTGGAAGGAGGTCACTGAACAAACTGACAACCATATTTGACAACCCATCACACCCCATCAGACTCATCCAACTCCGCTGTAACGAGGAACGGTACAGGAGATCGTTTATATCCGCAGCGATCGCACTGTATAATGCTTCACTAGCTCGGGACATCATCGAACACTAAACTACTATCAGGACAGACTCATGGAGCATGTTCAAGCACTCTGTTTATAAAGACTATTCTACATCTCTGTTATTATTTAACACTTACAACAGTTTACTATATCACATATACTAATTGTACTTTAACATATACACATTGTACTTTAATACTTTTTGCTTTAATGTATCTATTTATCTATCCAGCTATCTAATCTCTTTATGTCCATATTATCAAATTCTCAAGTGTTCCATATTAAACAAAGTGCAGCACATGTTTATGGCATTCTGTACTAGGGCTGCAACGATGAGTCGACATAATCGATAACGTCGACTATAAAAATTTGTCGACGTGTAAATTCATTGTCGACGCGTCGTTATTATTGCAACGCACTAAAGGAACTGCAGGGGGCGCAGCATCGCTTCCATGGCGCAGCGGAAAGTTTATCAAGACAGAGAGGCAAAGATAGAGACCAAAACTTTCTGAAGTATGGGAGCATTTCAGCCAAAATAAACCAATGAAACGAGCTGAATGCAGATACTGCAGAGCAGAGTTGTGGTTTCACACCAGCAACACGGTGATCCATGAGCATCTGAAACGCGAGCACCCTGCAGCCGTGATGACCAGCGTTATTCAGGACAGGTGAGGTTTTACACCGCTTCATTCTTTAATTAACCAACGTACTGTAGCTAATGTTTGTTTATGTTAGAGTACCTGTCGGAAAACTTCCTAAGAGATCGCTATTTTTTAGGTTTGATAGCTAAGCTAACGCATTAAGTGCAATAGTTAATCAGTGATTTATTAGGAGTAACGTTATATAACTTAACGTTATAGCCTAATGTTATTTTTTGCACTTAATAGTAGCTAGTTAGCTCAGCAGATAATTCAGTTAAATATTTAACCTGTTATGGTTTAGTTGGCATAGCCAGTCCACTATTTGTAATAAACTATGATACATAGCCTTCAGTTTGTGATAATTAATACAGCTTTCTCTTTTGCTCTTTCTATTAATAGCACTAAGCAATGGAGTGTGGATGACTTTGACCAGAGAAGAGGTTCATGCACCCCTCAAATGGCTGACAGACAGCATTCACATGTTTCTCAACCACATGTTATAAATGTTTTTGACTTCCAGAGTGATAACTTCTGAAACATAACAGTTTCTAATGCTGTCCAAAGCTTTCTTATTTCATTGATTTTTTTTTTATTGTGATTGTGTATTAATGTTTCAAATATATTTAATTAAACTATCAAGCTTAAGTTTCATATTCATGTTTCATGGGTCATTATTTTAATTTGATATTAGAACTTAAATAACATAACAGAGTTTTGTTATGTTAAGGTAGAGATGGAGGGTATGACATAAATAATCGTTGACTAGTCGACTAATCGAAAAATAATAATAAAAATAATCGTCAGATTAGTCGACTACTAAAATAATCGTTAGTTGCAGCCCTACTCTGTACACAAAGCAACGTGCTTAAACTTATAGCAGAAATAAAATAGAGGTGGGCACGTCTCATTAAGTCCAACGTACAGTAACAACAGAATGAGCCCAGATTCTAACCTACACATTCACTCACAAATTACTTCACATTCTAAGCCATGTAAACGAAGTGATAATATGCTATATGTTACATGTCATACATGTGTAATTATCTGTACTATTATGTGTATTGTGTGTACTACTATGTGGACTATTGTGTGTACTATTATGTGTATCACCAAAGCAAATTCCTCGTATGTGTAACATACCTGGCGAAATAAAGTGATTCTGATTCTGATTCTGATTCTGATAGGGCGCAAGAGAAGCTTTTTGCACTTTGAGTGCCGCGGCAACAGCAAAAATCGTGAGCCCAGCGAAGCCACGGTCTGACTGAACTCACTAAGGAATACGGTATTCCAAGATGTGTGCCATTAAGAAGGTTAATGAAACGGTATAGAAGTAAAAGTTTTGCCACGTCTCATGCACCCTAACTGAACTCACTAAGGAATACGGTATTCCAAGATCTTCATGATTAAGAAGGTTAATGAAACAATATAGACGTTCAACATCACGCTAGTGTTGCTGTCTTACCATTAAAGCTTTGCACAGTGTACAAACCACCTTTTTGTTTTGTGCCAGTTTTAAGTATTCCCAAACTTTTGATGATTTGGGTCTTGGAAAACTTTTAGCTTTTTTTAAAAGCTCTCTACAATCGTCCTCTGACTCTGTTGCAGACGCTTAATGCCGCCAACCAGTGACTTAGGTCATGCACACAGCAAGTAGTGCTGAGGGAATCATATGAACGGTTATATGAATGGAAACAATGTAGAAAGTAAAAAGGATCATTTATAAACGTAGTTTTAAACATTTAAAATACTGCGTCGATGTCATCGACTAGGTCGACCAATCGCAGCAGCCCTAGTGTGTGGACTACAAAGGCCAATCCCGGACATTTTTGGTGATTTTAAAAAATGTCAGTCGAATGAATATTCAGGCAGGACTATTCAATCAAATATATTTTTTGGACACTTTTTGGAATACTTCAGTTAGAAAAGCAGCACTGTTAGAACATATTATGCTGTTTTCTAACATGTTATAACAGCATTCATAACTCATAGAAGCATAAGAAACACAGGGTTCGTCAGATGAGTTACCCAGCGCTCCCAGCACAACGGACAGAGAAAGTGCAGCACGAGTTTGAGACATGAACTCGGTTTGAACGTTGCATACCAGCAGACGCAGAGACACACAAACGCACACACACACACACACACGGACATAAAAAAGCAATAGATATGCACCTCAACACTCCCCTGCTGTAGCTGCAGTGTGAAGCCTGAGGGCTGCTCAGCTCAGAGGAAGCCAACACACACCCTTCAAAGCTGAACCCAAGGAAGCAGAAACACCAGCTACATAATGATAATGATAACCCCAAGTTACAGTGCAGTACTCTGATGTGAACTGAGGAGAGCACTGAATGCTCTTACTCTGTTAGCGCTGCTACTGGACTTTCCATTTTTTAAAGAAACAATCTATTTGCACTCGTATGGACAGTGACATGATCTAAAATAAAAAAAATAAAGCTCTTTGATCCACATTTTGCAGCAATAACTATTGTTGACTGCATCATGGGCTAATATATGATACTGGAGCATGCACCAGTTTTAACTGTAACTAGACTGTTAAGCTTATACCAGTTTTGGACTGGACTGTTAGGCTTGTACTAGTTTGGTACTGGACTGGATGGCTTGTACCAGTTTTGGACTGGACTGTTAGGCTTGTACTAGTTTGGTACTGGACTGTTAGGCTTGTACCAGTTTTGGACTGGACTATAAGGCTTATACCAGTTTGGTACTGGACTGTTAGGCTTGTACCAGTTTTAACTTTAACTAGACTGAAAGGTTTGTACCAGTTTGGGACTGGACTGGAAGGCTTGTATCGGTTTTGAACTAGACTGTAAGGCTTTTATCAGTTTGGGACTGGACTGGATGGCTTGTATCGGTTTTGAACTAGACTGTAAGGCTTTTATCAGTTTGGGACTGGACTGGATGGCTTGTACCAGTTTTGACTGTAACTAGACTGCAAGGCTTGTACCAATTTTAGACTGGGCCGCCATTCCAGTCCCAAACTGATAAAAGCCCTACAGTCCAGTCCAAAACTGTACTTGGTCTTGGGTCAGGGCTGAGTAGCATGGATCTGTTTGGACTGGACTGTGCAGCATGAAGCAGTTTTGAACTAACTGGGCTCACAGATACAGAAGTCGGACGGTGTTACGTGAATCTAGCCAATGTGGGGGCACATTAGTGCACCTTTAGTCAATGTCCCAAGCCAGGATAAATAGGAGGGTTGAATCAGGAAGGTCAGGCATGAACACCGTGCCAGATAACAATATGTGGACGAATGATCTGCTTATTGGAAATGTGTTTGATATAGACTTGGTTGACAAGTTTTCTGTTTATGAACTCCAGTGGCTTGGACAGAGCCCTGACCTCAGGACTATCGAATGTCATTGGGATAAACTGTGGAATGTCAATAGTGAGTTAAGGTGTTTGGTTCAGTGTTAGTGTCTGACCTCACAAATGCGCTTTTCACTGAATGGGCACAAATTCCAACAGCAACACCCCAAAATCCTGTGGAAAAGCACAGAGGAGGTGGTAACTTAATATTCATGGATATTAATTGTTTTAAAATGTAATGTTTAACAAGCTAATGGTCAGCTGTCCACATACTTTTGGCTCTATAGTGTATAGCCATATTGACTAATGGTAACAGCTCTTGATTTATGCACCTACTTTGTGACTAATGCTGAATCCATGATCACCCCTCATCCCCCGAGAACTGTTTTATTACTAAAAGATTGATCGAAACCGAATTTGTTAGAGTTCTATATGAGAGACATTAGTGAGAATAAAGAAACAAGATCGTTGTGAGATAAAAGAAGTTTGAAATGAGAAATTGGCTTGGGAGGAAAATTAGATCAGTGAAGTGATCTTTTGTATATCTCCTTTAATCTCATTTACCATTTCTTATTCCTTCAGAAAGAAGCAGAGAACCTCAGAGGAGCGATCATCTACAGCAGCTCACACCAGAACTAATACATATTAAGATCTGATACCATAATTACATCTTTTCTCTTCAATCTACAGTCAATCATTTTGCAGGACAATTAAGGTGGGTGGCAGAGCAGAAACGTTTCCACTGTCTGACTAACTGACCCCCTGATTCTACACTATATGGCTAAAATGATGTGCACATCTGACCATAGGCTTGTTGCACTTTCCTTTCTGTAATTATAGACATTAATCCATGTCTACATACAACATCCTCCACTGTTCTGTTTACCTGGTGTGGCCGGACGGCACGATGGCTAAGTGGGTAGCACTGTCGCCTCACAGCAAGAAGGTCCTGGGTTCGATCCCCAGGTGGGGCGGTCCGGGTCCTTTCTGTGTGGAGTTTGCATGTTCTCCCCGTGTCCAAGTGGGTTTCCTCTGGGGGCTCCGGTTTCCTCCCACAGTCCAAATTGGAGACACTAAATTGTCCATGACTGTGTTTGATATAACCTTGTGAACTGATGAATCTTGTGTAATGAGTAACTACCGTTCCTGTCATGAATGTAACCAAAGTGTAAAACATGACTTTAAAATCCTAATAAACAAACAAACAAACAAACCTGGTGTGGCATAATGGTAGGGACCAAGTTGCTGGGGAGAGCAGTGCCCGAGTTCCAGGGGGCCCACAAATACAGAAGTTAGATGGTGTTTGGTAGGTCTCGCCAATGTGGGGACACATTGTGCACCCTCAGTGCGGGACCCAAGCCAGGATGAATATGAGGGTAAACACTGTGTTAGATCAAAAGATGGAAATGAATGATCTACTGTGGTGACCCCTAACGGGAGCAGCCGACAGGAATGCTCAGGATGTGTGCTCGGTCAGTAAAAAAAAAGAGCATGTGAGGGGTCAGGCACAAATGTTGGACAAGAAAGCCTGTCTTGCTATAAACATTCCAATTCATCCCAAAGATGTTCAGTGAAGCTGAGGTCTTCCACATCATCCACATCATGGTGTTTTTTTTTGTTCTATAGTTTTAATAAACGTGTGGGTAGCACTGTCGCCTCACAGCAAGAAGGTCCTGGGTTTGATTCCCAGGTAGGGCGGTCTGGGTTTTTTCTGTGTGGAGTTTGCATGTTCTCCCCATGTCTGTGTGTGTTTCCTCCGGGAGCTCCAGTTTCCTCCAAAAGTCCAAAGACATACAAGTGAGTTGAATTGGAGACACAAAATACATGATTGTGTTTGACATTAAACATTGTGAGCTAATGAATGTTCCTGTCATGAATGTAACCAAAGTGTGTAAAACATGACGTGAAAATACTAAAAAGTAAATAAATGAATAAGAAGTGCTTTTGGGAGCCACTATCTTTACTGCTCACAAACAAAAACATGGCAGACAGATTTTTTAAATGCATGGGGAAATTACGTTTACATTTACAGCATTTTGCTGACATTTTTATTAAAGTGACTTACAATTACACAAGCAACTGCAGAAACCTTGCTTAGGGTCCTAACAGTGGAAACTTAGTGTAGTGGAGATTAAATCAGCCAGCTTCTGATCACTGGTTCAGTACCTTAACCACTGAGCTACCACTGCCCGGCTAAACTTCCATCCAAAGCGACTTACAGTTATGACTGAATACAATTCAAGCAGTTGAGGGTTGAGGGACCTTCTCTAGGCTCAACAGTGGCAACTTGGTGGTGGTGGGGCTTGAATCGGCAACCTTCTGATAATTAGTCCAGTATCTCAACCAGCCTAAAGGAACTTAATTTAACAGTAAACTGTGTTCTAATAAATGTAATTAATTAATTAATACATGGTGGCTCGGTGGGTAGCACTGTCGCCTCACAGCAAGAAGGTCCTGGGTTCGAGCCCCAGGCGGTGCGGTCCGGGTCCTTTTCCTCTGAGGAGTTTGCATGTTCTCCCCGGGTTTTTTCCCGGGTGCTCCGGTTTCCTCCCACAGTCCAAAAACGTGCATTCAGGTTAATTGGAGACACTGAATTGCCCTGTAGGTGAATGGGTGTGTGTATGTGTGTGTGTATGTGTGTCTGCCCTGTGATGGACTGGTGCCCCATCCAGGGTGTTACTGTGTGCCTTGCGCCCATTGAAAAGCTGGGATAGGCTCCAGCACCCCCCTGCAAACCCTAACTGGATAAGCGGTTAAGAAAGTGAGCAAGTACATTTTCAGCATTAATGTAGGAATTCAAATTTTTAGTGTGTGGGTGTGAAATGGAAAAAATTAAGATCATAACACGTTTTTATTTATTTATTTATTTATTAATTAATTAATTAATTTATTTATTGCTGTAACCATGGTGCAACTGAGCGGCAACATGAATAGGAAGTCACACTACGTGTTTTCGGGTCTTTGCTATTTCCAATCATTAACTGTATCCAGATTGATGGAGCAATGTGAAACTCCACATATCACTACATTAAATACAAAAGTGCATTAAATATCAGTTAAATCCCACACGTTGTGGCACTAGGTGCCCACACACACATGCTCGCAACTTCCAAATTAATTGCTTAGTCTGTGCATGAGAAAAGATTAAATTAACAATTTGTTCCTGTGCATTGTCAACAGCTAATGGCTCATCATCCCACATGTTTTAAAGGAGATTAATTTGTTTAGTAATGCAGCAAAATGGCCTCTGTGGTCAGTGTGGCTTTAATGGTGTGTTTTACAGCTCTCCGGAGTGCCACGCCGCTAGTATAAAGTGCATTCTTCTTTTAAGTGAGCCTATTCATTTCGTCAGATGCACTTCATCCATAATACGGGCTTTTAATGTCCCGTCATAACAAAAACCCATCCGTTTCGGCCGCCCCGTGTTCCGTCTGCATCAGGCATGGACGTGTTCTGTCTCTCATCTTGGAAATAGGAGCGTCGTGACATGGAAATCATGAATATTGACAGGAAATGCAGAGCCCGGTCCCGATGCTCATTTTACCATGTCAGGCCACGCTGCAGATCTAATTCATTTTCCAGCCCGGACCGTCTCACAAAGCTGCCAGGCATGATGGATTGAGCGAGAAATTCATTTTCCCTCAGGATCCAGAAATCTTGCAACATTTTTAGGGAAGCAGCCGGGTCTCGAGGTGGTGCTGGTGGGAGGTGTAGATCGTATGTCTCCACGCTGAAGTGGTGTCATGTCGTTTACAGTGGATATGACTCATGTGATTTGGAGTGGGTGCTTGACCCACTGCAGATGAACCCTTGATGCACTTTGTTCATGATTCAACACTGAAAACTGCTTACATTGTTGAATGGGGTATTCTGGTGGTGCATCAGTGTATCACTAGACCACCACCTCCCTGGTAGCATTCTTGACTGGTCTTATCTGAGGGAGGGAGGGCTGGATGGAGTGTCACCTCATGGCAGACTGCTTATGTCTGGTCAAGGCACTGAAAGGAGTGGTGGAGGAAAACTTGAATATAGCAGGTTCCTCTCTGTGTGAAAAAAAGATCCCACCGGCTTAATTTATTATTTATTGTCTTGTTTCACACACTTTGGTTACATTCATGACAGGACGGGTAGTTACTGGTTACACAAGATTCATCAGTTCAAGTCTTTAATGTCAAACACAGTCATGGACAATTTTGTATCTCCAATTCACCTCACTTGCATGTCTTTGGACCATGGGAGAAAACCGGAGCTCCCGGAGGAAACCCACACGGAAGCGGTGAGAACATGCAAACTCCACACGAAAAGGACCCGGACTGCTCCAGCTAGAGGATCGAACACAGGACCTTCTTGCTGTGAGGCGACAGTGCTACCCCCTGAGCCACCGTGCCGCCCCACTGGCTTTTATATTTCTTATATGGAGCATGTGCTTGACTGTGGTCCTACTCGGTCACCATGAATGTCATATATGAAAATAAGGTTGGCAGTACAATGGTGGGGAAATGGACATGTCTAATTGTGTGGATGAATAGGTGTAATCTGTAAAATCCGAGGTAAAACTTTCATTTCATGTCATCAACTGCTTTATCCATGTCAGGGTTGTGTCAGGTCCGGTTTCACCAGGAAGCACTGAGCATGTAGTAGGAATACCCTGGGCAGGGTGCCAATCTATTGCAGGGCATCATACTGTACATCCCCCTTAGACATAGCCAATTATGCTTGCGTAGATGCCTGATATTACTGCTGAGATTTGGGCTCCTGAGCTCTACCAGACCAGAAATTTGCACACGAAACAGTGTTTGATTGTCTAAATTGTCTAAATGTGCAGTCTGTAGCCAGGTAGTCGGTACGGTAAACAGCAGGAATGCAAAGAGAGAGAAAAAACGACAACAAACGATTATCTGACTTAAATCACTGCCCCACTTCATTAATGCCGAAGGCGTCATTGACTCCATTCCGCTTCTCTATGCATGATGTGTTATCACTCCTGCTGTATGAGCCAATAGGAACACAGGTTTGCTTGAGATGTGTTCAGACTCGTGTTTGCTTTTCTTGATGGTCGTGTTTGGACTTTTGAACCCTGCTGTAGCTGGCAGATGGTTGAGAATGTAAACAGTAAATTGTGGAATGTTTTGCCGGCCTGTTTGTGAAGGGTCAGTGTTACATTAAGTCAGCTAATATTTCCATTCTGTTCTAGCAGCGCGTGCCGTGTTGCTTTATGCTGAATAAGCACCTTCGAGCGCTTGAGGAGAGGCAATCTGTGGCCGTGTGGACAGCGCTGATCTATTATCAGATCTGCGCACGGGTTCGGTGATTATATATTATTTGTATTGATTGTGTTTGCTTAGTTGAGTGTAAACGGATCTAATCAAATCATTTAATCACACATCTCAGAGGATTCTGTTCTGTTTTTCTTTTTTCTAGACAGAGAAATTTAGCATCAGGATGAACAGAATATATATACCTGTTATCTATACCAAGTTCACACTACACGACTTTCCAAGTGGTCAGGTCGCTGTACAGTTCACACTACACAACTGGATCTCTTGTAATCGGGAGTCTTTCAAGTCGGTGTGGCTTCACACTACACCGTCTATCACCAACTGGAATCGCAGGCGAGCTTCTCTGGTCTCCCAAACTACGTTTTGTCACGAAAACACACGTTAGAAGTGACGAGGGGTTTAATGATACCACGTCCAAAATGCACGTCAACAAGTAGCGAGTGATCAAAGTTTGTGCGCTGATGTGCAGCGTAAAATTAAGGAGAAAAAAAATGAATCTGAGTGGATTTGGCAACGCGACCAGCATGGATTGTTCTATAGTGAGTTGAAGGTTAATAAATATTTTTGCAATGCAACGTTGGTGTTACGTTTTGTAGAGAACTTGTAAAACTTGTGTGTGTGCCAATGTATTCTGATATAAACTATATTATCCCCCCCGTCCCACCTTTTTACAACTCCTACCCCGAGTTTCCTCTCACACCGTATCTTGCATTCTCATTGGCTGTTCGACATAGCACTCATTGCCAGTCGGCCAACTCGTATCCAGATATTTGACATGCTAGATATATAACTTCAGTCGCCGAGTGCTCGGTGAGCCACTCGGATCGAGCTGTTGAGTAGTTCACACGTAGCGATTGAGTTTCGATCACCGAGCGAACGCCGAGTTGCTTCCGAGCCGGAAAATCTAGCGCCGACCAGTCAGTGAGTGAAAATCAGGGCAAAAAATTGTGTAGTGTGAACTAGGGCTGTCGCGCTAACCGCAATTTTGAAATATCGCGGTATAGACCAGCAGGGCATGCCAAGCAACCGCATCACCGCGATATGCAAGTTTTTTCTTTCTTTCTTAACTTTTTTTTTTTTGCAGGGTCCATCTTGTTTTATACGCTTACAATCGGGCGTAATAAGTGTTAAATAAATTCATAATGAAAATGAGCTAGGAGCGACATTTTCCCGCAACCTGTTCGCATGCGTTGCTGCTGAGTGTCAGGCTTTGTGTTTTAAAATGTAAACAATCACAACAGGAATTATAGGCAAGTTTATTAATGATCAAATTGAGTTCACACTCAATAAAATACTTGTAATTTAGACTATATTCAAACAGCCTCGGCGTACTAAAACACTTAATGACGGTTAATATGGCATTGCAGCCTGCAAATATTCTCTTGCTGGAATGATTTAAATGTATTTTTTCGTTGAATAAAAATGTATTGAAACGAATAATAACTTAAAATGTAGTATATATTGTTATGTTAATTATATCTACTAAATAGATAGTTAATAGTGGCGCAATAACCAGGCTAGATTTGCTTTGCTCTGTAAAGTCGCATGCAGGATCAGTACACGTGTATTAGTGTAACATCGGTAACGTCGGGAACATCACTACCCCACTCAGATCCTCTCTAAACCACATCAGATGAACATGTTGGTTCGTCTAGCGCGCATGATAACGCAGGTTTAAACTCTTACAGACTTTATTCTTTATTCTATTTTTTTTTTACCATATTTTGATTAGATGTGCGTTTAAAATATTTAGCCTAAACACTTTTTTTTTTTGTTTCACAGTGTATATCTATCCTAGGCTAGAAGCTAAATTTAAACCTTTTTTAATAGAGAAAAGACGCGCATCCCTGCTCTGTTCTGTATTTAACATTAAACACGCATTTCATTGGTCTTAAAGCTGTCTCATCTTTGTCATTATAAAGCAATAATATACCGAATCATAGCCTAACAATAAAGCTTGTTTATATAGCTCTAAAATGCAGATTAATTAAGTAATTTTCAAAAAAATAAAAATAAATAAATAAATGGCGATATCACCGCATACCGCGATATTGAGACAGGTTGAATATCGCAAGGGGAAATTCTTTCACCGCGACAGCCCTAGTGTGAACTAGGCATAACGCACATTATGGCTTAATTTTTGAGTTCAGGTATTTTATGGTAGTTTAGGGAAGGACATATGCTAATCTAGCATGACTGTGAGCCTGTGCATTGACATGTTTTGTTGTGATCTGAGTGAAAGAGTCCTGACTAAAGAGTTCCCACAGACACACTCCAAAATTTTGTAGAAAGATAGAATGCCATTATTTGTCATATATACATACAACGACCAGGCATAACATTATGACCACTGAGAGGTGAAGTGAATAACACTGATTATCTCTTCATCACGGCACCTGTTAGTAGGTGGGATATATTTGGCAGCAAGTGAACATTTTGTCCTCAATGTTGATGTGTTACAAGCAGGAAAAATGGGCGAGCGTAAGGGCCAAACTGTGATGGCTAGACGACTGGGTCAGAGCATCTCCAAAACTGCATTGGTTAGTATCTATGAAAAGTGGTCCAAGAAAGGAACAGTGGTAAACCAGCGACAGGGTCATGGGCGGCCAAGGCTCCTTCATGCACGTGGGGAGCGATGGCTGGCCCGTGTGGTCCGATCCAACAGACGAGCTACTGTAGCTCAGATTGCTGAAGAAGTTAATGCTGGTTCTGATAGAAAGGTGTCAGACTTCATGCCTTTACGGGTCAGGGGTGTTTTAGCAGCAAAAGGGGGACCAACACAATATAAGGAAGGTGGTCATAATGTTATGCCTGATCGGTGTATACAGGTGTACAGTAAAAGGAAATTCTCTCTTCGCAAAAAAGCCCAGCTTGTTTGGAAGCTGGGGTCAGAGCGCAGGGTCAGCCACTGCACAAGCCCCCCTGGAGCAGAGAGGGTTAAGGACCTTGTTTAAGTGCCCAACAGTGGCTGCATGGCAGAGCTGGGATTAGAACTCTCAACCTTTTAATTGATAGCCCAAAGCTCTACCCACTAGGCCATTAAAGCTTTCATAAAAAAAAAAAGTGAAGGTTGTTTGTAGCCACAAAGGATGTGCAACATTTATATAAGTGCATATTCATGTTTTGGAAATAGGATGCCTAACAAGCTCATGTTTATGTGTCCACATACTTTTGGAAATGTAGTGGATCAAATATTAACTATAATAATAATAATAGCAAAACCTTCTGCTGAATTTGAAAGATTAAAAGATTGAGTTTTTTGTTGTTTGTTTTAATTACATTTGATGGTTAATTATTTTTTTTTATATCTTTAGAGTTCTTGGCATATTCTCTAAATTCCTTATTAGATCAACTAATATAGTCGGTCACAATAGCTCTATTTATGTGGACACACATAGTTAGTGTTCCTTCATGACGAAGCTCTGTACAGATCTCGGGAAACAGAAATGTCACTTGAATCTATTTATAACCAACTTTATGTCCCAAAACCATTTGTGTGTAAGAGGGAAAGTCCCTGGAACACTGGTCTGTCTGCCAAGGTTAAAATGAAAACTCAATCTATTACCTCATACTCGAAATAAATTAAAAATCCAGCTTGTCGGACACGATCCAAGAGCCACAAAAATAGGACTGCAATGCATTTAAAGCTTCTGGAACTTAACTGACACTGTCCACAGTCAAGATGATAGTCCACCTTAAGGCTGGACTGAAGGTTGTTACTGATAACATGGACAAAGTAATTTCTGGAGGAGAGTATTATGGTCAAGTGAGCAGTGGTAGCTTAGTTGTATGGGTACTGGACTAGTAATCCAAAAGTTGCTGGATTGCAGCCACGTTGCCACTGTTGGGCCCCTGAGCAGGGCCCTTATGCCTCATTTGCTCAAATTGTATTCAGTCACAATTGTATAGGTTTTGAATGATCGTCCAAAGATCCTGACCTCAGTTCTGTTAAAAATATGTGGACTTTACTAAAAGTAAACCAACAACCAGCAATTTAGATGAAACTCTACTAAATTTGCTGGCAATAAACTGTAACCTTACGGCCGCTCAGGTGGCGCAGCGAGAAAAACACGCTGTGACCTAAGCTGGGATCTCGAATACATCGTATCGAATCTCAGCTCTGCCTGCCGGCTAAGGCTGAGCAGCCACATGAACAACATTTGGCCTGTTGTTCAGATTTGGGCGGGAATAAGCCGGATGGGGACTCATGACTGGTGCAATTACGACCTCTGCTGGTTGAATGATGGTGCCTGCACAGAGATGAGAAAAGAGTGTGTCTCTCCGTACACAGTGCTGAGCTGCACTGCCAAAGTGTAGGTGATAAGATGCATCTGCATGCTGCCCACGTGTCGGAGGGGACGTGGGTTAGCTTCGTTCTCCTCATTCAGAGCGGGGATCGGCATTGGTGGAGAGGAAGCATGATGCAATCGAGAAAAAGGGGAGAAAATGCATAAATAAAATATTTAAAAAAATAAATAAATAAACTGTCACTTTGGTTTCTGTGGTATATTACCATTTTTTCCAGGTGGCACCAGACCTACCGAGACCCTGACCAGGATTGAATAGTAAGTAAAAAGTGAATAAATAATAGCATTACAATAATTAGGAAGCCTTTTGAAAACCACAGCATACCATCGTTAGTCATTGCAAACAGTTAAGAAACTAGCTACACTGTGTGGTCAAACGTTTATGCACACCTGACCATAAGCTTGTAGGACATCCAATTGGATAGCACACCCCTGCAGATATAATAGCCTGCACTGTTTAGGGAATGCTAGGAATACATGCATGGAATACATGGAGAACCTTTCTGAGGTCAGACCAGCTTCATAATTAATCACAAAGGAATTTAATGGGGTTGAGGTCAGGGTTCTGTGCATACCACTGCAATTCCTCCACATCACTGATAATGTCTCACAGAGCTTCAAAAGATGCCCTGGTCAGCAATAGGGTGTGGCTGCAGGACCAGGACTCAATTATTAGGAAGGATGTCCACATACTATTAGTAAGGCCCAACTTCATTCATGGTCGTGAAAATAACGTCATTCAGCATTTAAGTGCTTCACGTTTACTGGTAAGTGGGTGGCACTGTCGCCTCACAGCAAGAAGGTCCTGGGTTCAATCCCCAGGTTGGGCGGTCCGGGTCCTTTCTGTGTGCAGTTTGCATGTTCTCCCTGTGTCTGTGTGGGTTTTCTCCGGGTGCTCCGGTTTCTTCCCACAGTCCAAAAACATGCGGCCAGGCTAATTGGAGACACTGCATTGTAGTGCCGGTCCCAAGCCCGGATAAATAGGGAGGGTTGTGTCAGGTATCCGGTGTAAAAACTTTGGCAAATCAATAATGCGAATCACGATCCACCAGCAGCCGAGGAAATAGATATAGAGAAATAGAAATAGAGGCGGTCCTACCAATCCTACGGCAATTCAGTTAGCAATCGGTTAGTCAACTCAAAAATGTCCACGATGTCGAAGTCTAAAGCGGTTAAAAACACGACTCACACGACTCGCACTGTCGCCGGATGTTTTTTATATATATATACAGTGTATCACAAAAGTGAGTACACCCCTCACATTTCTGCAGATATTTAAGTATATCTTTTCATGGGACAACACTGACAAAATGACACTTTGACACAATGAAAAGTAGTCTGTGTGCAGCTTATATAACAGTGTAAATTTATTCTTCCCTCAAAATAACTCAATATACAGCCATTAATGTCTAAACCACCGGCAACAAAAGTGAGTACACCCCTAAGAGACTACACCCCTAAATGTCCAAATTGAGCACTGCTTGTCATTTTCCCTCCAAAATGTCATGTGATTTGTTAGTGTTACTAGGTCTCAGGTGTGCATAGGGAGCAGGTGTGTTCAATTTAGAAGTACAGCTCTCACACTCTCTCATACTGGTCACTGAAAGTTCCAACATGGCACCTCATGGCAAAGAACTCTCTGAGGATCTTAAAAGACGAATTGTTGCGCTACATGAAGATGGCCAAGGCTACAAGAAGATTGCCAACACCCTGAAACTGAGCTGCAGCACAGTGGCCAAGATCATCCAGCGTTTTAAAAGAGCAGGGTCCACTCAGAACAGACCTCGCGTTGGTCGTCCAAAGAAGCTGAGTGCACGTGCTCAGCGTCACATCCAACTGCTGTCTTTGAAAGATAGGCGCAGGAGTGCTGTCAGCATTGCTGCAGAGATTGAAAAGGTGGGGGGTCAGCCTGTCAGTGCTCAGACCATACGCCGCACACTACATCAAATTGGTCTTCAAGGCTGTCACCCCAGAAGGAAGCCTCTTCTGAAGTCTCTTTACAAGAAAGCCCACAAACAGTTTGCTGAAGACATGTCAACAAAGGACATGGATTACTGGAACCATGTCCTATGGTCTGATGAGACCAAGATTAATTTGTTTGGTTCAGATGGTCTCAAGCATGTGTGGCGGCAATCAGGTGAGGAGTACAAAGATAAGTGTGTCATGCCTACAGTCAAGCATGGTGGTGGAAATGCCATGGTCTGGGGCTGCATGAGTGCAGCAGGTGTTGGGGAGATACATTTCATTGAGGGACACATGAACTCCAATATGTACTGTGAAATACTGAAGCAGAGCATGATCCCATCCCTCCGGAAACTGGGTCGCAGGGCAGTGTTCCAGCATGATAATGACCCCAAACACACCTCTAAGACGACCACTGCTTTATTGAAGAGGCTGAGGGTAAAGGTGATGGACTGGCCAAGCATGTCTCCAGACCTAAACCCAATAGAACATCTTCGGGGCATCCTCAAGCGGAAGGTGGAGGAGCGCAAAGTCTCGAATATCCGCCAGCTCCGTATTGTCATCATGGAGGAGTGGAAAAGCATTCCAGTGGCAACCTGTGAAGCTCTGGTAAACTCCATGCCCAGGAGAGTTAAGGCAGTTCTGGGAAATAATGGTGGCCACACAAAATATTGACACTTCAGGAACTTTCACTAAGGGGTGTACTCACTTTTGTTGCCAGTGGTTTAGACATTAATGGCTGTATATTGAGTTATTTTGAGGGAAGAATAAATTTACACTGTTATATAAGCTGCACACAGACTACTTTTCATTGTGTCAAAGTGTCATTTTGTCAGTGTTGTCCCATGAAAAGATATACTTAAATATCTGCAGAAATGTGAGGGGTGTACTCACTTTTGTGATACTGTATATACAGTGTATCACAAAAGTGAGTACACCCCTCACATTTCTGCAAATATTTTATTATATCTTTTCATGGGACAACACTATAGAAATAAAACTTGGATATAACTTAGAGTAGTCAGTGTACAACTTGTATAGCAGTGTAGATTTACTGTCTTCTGAAAATAACTCAACACACAGCCATTAATGTCTAAATGGCTGGCAACATAAGTGAGTACACCCCACAGTGAACATGTCCAAATTGTGCCCAAAGTGTCAATATTTTGTGTGACCACCATTATTATCCAGCACTGCCTTAACCCTCCTGGGCATGGAATTCACCAGAGCTGCACAGGTTGCGACTAGAATCCTCTTCCACTCCTCCATGATGACATCACGGAGCTGGTGGATGTTAGACACCTTGAACTCCTCCACCTTCCACTTGAGGATGCGCCACAGGTGCTCAATTGGGTTTAGTCCATCACCTTTACCTTCAGCTTCCTCAGCAAGGCAGTTGTCATCTTGGAGGTTGTGTTTGGGGTCGTTATCCTGTTGGAAAACTGCCATGAGGCCCAGTTTTCGAAGGGAGGGGATCATGCTCTGTTTCAGAATGTCACAGTACATGTTGGAATTCATGTTTCCCTCAATGAACCGCAGCTCCCCAGTGCCAGCAACACTCATGCAGCCCAAGACCATGATGCTACCACCACCATGCTTGACTGTAGGCAAGATACAGTTGTCTTGGTACTTCTCACCAGGGCGCCGCCACACATGCTGGACACCATCTGAGCCAAACAAGTTTATCTTGGTCTCGTCAGACCACAGGGCATTCCAGTAATCCATGTTCTTGGACTGCTTGTCTTCAGCAAACTGTTTGCTGCCTTTCTTGTGCGTCAGCTTCCTTCTGGGATGACGACCATGCAGACCGAGTTGATGCAGTGTGCGGCGTATGGTCTGAGCACTGACAGGCTGACCTCCCACGTCTTCAACCTCTGCAGCAATGCTGGCAGCACTCATGTGTCTATTTTTTAAAGCCAACCTCTGGATATGACGCCGAACACGTGGACTCAACTTCTTTGGTCGACCATGGCGAAGTCTGTTCCGAGTGGAACCTGTCCTGGAAAACCGCTGTATGACCTTGGCCACCATGCTGTAGCTCAGTTTCAGGGTGTTAGCAATCTTCTTATAGCCCAGGCCATCTTTGTGGAGAGCAACAATTCTATTTCTCACATCCTCAGAGAGTTCTTTGCCATGAGGTGCCATGTTGAATATCCAGTGGCCAGTATGAGAGAATTGTACCCAAAACACCAAATTTAACAGCCCTGCTCCCCATTTACACCTGGGACCTTGACACATGACACCAGGGAGGGACAACGACACATTTGGGCACAATTTGGACATGTTCACTGTGGGGTGTACTCACTTATGTTGCCAGCTATTTAGACATTAATGGCTGTGTGTTGAGTTATTTTCAGAAGACAGTAAATCTACACTGCTATACAAGTTGTACACTGACTACTCTAAGTTATATCCAAGTTTCATGTCTATAGTGTTGTCCCATGAAAAGATATAATAAAATATTTGCAGAAATGTGAGGGGTGTACTCACTTTTGTGATACACTGTATATATATTTTTTGTTTATGCATTTTCTCCCCTTTTTCTCCCTTTTTAGCGCGTCCAATTGCCCGATTGCATCATGCTTCCTCTCCACCAATGCCGATCCCCGCTCTGATTGAGGAGAACGAAGCTAACCCACGCCCCCTCCGACACGTGGGCAGCATGCCGTATGCATCTTATCACCTACACTTTGACGAGTGCAATGCAGCTCAGCACTGTGTACGGAGAGACACACCCAGCAGAGGTCGTAATTGCACCAGTCATGAGAGAGAGACCTCATCCGGCTTAGTCCCGCCCATCTGAACAACAGGCCAACCTTTGTTCATGTGGCCTCTCAGCCTCAGCTGATACGATGTATTCGAGATCCCAGCTCTGGTTCAGTCGTGAAGGTAGGCTGTACTGTGTATTGTAGCTTCCATTTATTCTATCATTCAATTTTTGAGTGTAATTTAACGACTGCCATGAAATGTGGCCCTTTTCATGGGTAATTTTTTGAAAAACGAGGTCCATGAAATTAAGCACATTTTCCTGTAATAGTAGAAGGGCCCTAATTATTAGCTTAATGGTAAAAATAGTGTATCCTATACTAGACACCAACCAGGAAAATACACAGTTCCAGAGATCTGTCGAATCAATGCCAGGGCTGTGAAGCTTTCCTGATGGCTCCTGGTGGACGTTCTGTTGTTTTCCTCTGTAATTATCTGCTGTCTGTACGTTGGAAGCAGTGATGAATGCTCCTGATGTGAGAGAGAGGAAAATGTATTCATTGTGCTGAACGGATAAGTGAGCTGTATTTGCTGGAGGACTCTTCATCAGTGAAATAATGCAATGCTTGTTAGACTCCTCGCTTCACCCTGTCCATCACAGACGCTAATGCACATGCTTTAAAAGGCTAATTCCGTTATTTATTAGCAGCATTCGTACAAACGCGTGGTTTTAACTAAGCTGATCCCAAAAAAAAAGAAGAAAAAATAAAAAGCTAATCATGCTCCATTTATTTAATTCATTTTATTCGTTTCGGGTTTGGTAGGCACATTTATTATTGGGCGAGCTCCCCGTGGAGGGCATGAAGGATGCAGGCCGTGATTAATGCTCAGCCGCAGTGCCCACACAAGAGCAACAACCAAGCCAGATCCACAAAACTGCTCTGAGCCCGAGCGCGGTGAAATTAAGCCGGCGAGAAAGAGGAATGGTGAGAGGAAAAAGAGAAAGGGGATGAGGGAGGCCTCTGTGGAGGGGCACTCAAATTTCCGTTCTGCTGGAGTAGAGCACCTGTTTATGGAGTGTCTCTCCGGGAGCCGAGATGTTCTTGTTTATGGTTATGGAGAAACGTGTGGCGGCATTAAAGCAGCTGTCTAAATCACGCTCTTCTTCTTTTCCAGCTGAGAGATGTAGCACCAGAGCTATTTCCCCTTCCTCTTCAGGGAGAAGGGCTTCATTACGGGACGTCAAGCTAGCCGGTTGTAGGCGTGGTGAGCTTTTGGCGTAACTCAGTGATTGTTTTACACTGTGCTATTATGTGGGAGGAAATGCTAATGATTTTTAAACTTCCTTGGAAAAGTATTTACCCCCTAACACTCATTTTCCACATAATTGATTGTCACAACCTGGGATTTGTGTCCATTTGACTAGGAATCTACTTAGCACTTCATCATGTTCAGGGCTGGGGTGGGACGATGACTATGAAGACAGGATATGAGGCAGGAAAATCCATGGACTGCCATTTAGAGCAATTTAAAGCAGCCGTTCCATTACTGCAGGCAGTTGGGAGGTGGGAGGCAGCCAGAGTACCCAGAGGAAACCCAACCAGACACAGAAAGGATATTCAAAGCTGCAGACACTAACCAGTTGCCAAGTTCAGACCCAGATTTTCACGGCCAGTGTTTCTGTGCAGAACTTACTTTACCAGCTTTGCCACGTTGCCATTCTTAAATCCTCTTGGAAACCCTCTTCAGTACAAACGTTCAGTTCCAATGTTGGGAGTGTAGCAAGTGGTAAAATGTCATTCAAGTTTGTAGCTGGTGAATTACTGTGCCCGTATAAACAGGGCTAGTTTGACTTTACTATGGAACAGTGGATCCTCCCAAGTGTCACCTTATGCTGTAAGAAAACATGCTTAGATGTAATTTAACAAACACCGAAAACAAGTCTGCTAAAACATGTCAGACACTGTTCATGGTCAAGAAAGCTTTACAATAGGCCGCTCAGGTGGCGCACCGGTAAAAACGGCGGCTGGTTGATGGCGCCTGCACAGAGGCGGGGAAAAGAGTGCTGTCAGGTTGTGTCTCTCCGTACACAGAGCTGATCCGCAGCTGATCTCGTCTAGTGTATGTGACGATGCATACGGCTGCTGTTCACGTGTTGGAGGGGATGTAGGTTAGCTTCGTTCTCCTCAAGTCAGAGGAGGGATGATGCAATCAGGCAGTTGGATGCGCTAAAAGTCGGGAAAATGCATAAACAATATATATATATATATACATACATCAGGCATAACTTTAAAACCACCTCCTTGTTTCTACACTCACTGTCCATTTTATCAGCTCCAATTACCATATAGAAGCACTTTGTAGTTCTACAATAACTGACTGTAGTCCATCTGTTTCTCTGCATGCTTTGTTAGCCCCCTTTCATGCTGTTCTTCAATAGTCAGGACCACCACAGAGTAGGTATTATTTGGGTGGTGGATCATTCTCAGCACTGCAGTGACACTGACATGGTGGTGGTGTGTTAGTGTGTGTTGTGCTGGTATGAGTGGACCAGACACAGGAGCGCTGCTGGAGTTTTTAAACACCTCACTGTCACTGCTGGACTGAGAATAGTCCACCAACCAAAAATATCCAGCCAACAGCGTCCTGTGACCACTGATGAAGGTCTTAAAGATGACCAACTCAAACAGCAGCAATAGATGAGCGACCGTCTCTGACTTTACATCTACAAGGTGAACCAACTAGGTAGGAGTGTCTAATAGAGTGGACAGTGATATTTAAAAACTCCTGCAGCGCTGCTGTGTCTGATCCACTCGTACCAGCACAACACACACTAACACACCACCACCATGTCAGTGTGGGGGTCCTGACCACTGAAGAACAGGGTGAAAGCAGGTTAAAATAGCATGCAGAGAAACAGATGGACTACAGTCAGTAATTGTAGAACTACAAAGTGCTTCTGTATGGTAAGTGGAGCTGATAAAATGGACAGTGAGTGTAGAAACAAGGAGGTGGTTTTAATGTTATACCTGATCAGTGTGTATATATACAGTATATTAGGGCTGTCAAACGATTAAAATTGTTAATCGTGATTAATAGAATTTTTTTTTTTTTAAAGGAGGTAGTTTTAATGTTATGGCTGATCGGTGTACATACACTAACATACACAAAAACTCATTCACAATCAACACAGTCTTGTTCCCTGGGTTCTGACAACTCATACTAGTGACTGTATTACTTGCATCTTTGCACAATATTGCATTGTTTTTGCACCTTATTCTCACCTTATTCTACCTGCTGCTATATAAACCCTATGCTGCTAACTGGATATCAGAATACGTTTTTATTAGGGCTGTCGAAGTTAACGCGATAATAATAACGCGTTCCAGTGTTACCAGATTGGGCGGTTACCTGCCAAATTGGGCAGATTTTGTTGGAAAACAATTTAATAGCATTTAAATAACACTTCTGTTTAAAAGAAAATATTCAGTTTTTAGAACACCAGCATTGTAGAAGGTTATTAAAAGTAAAGTCAATTTTCAATGCTGATTTGGCTTAATAGTGTTGGTCAGTCTGTATCATATTCTTGAAATGATCAAGTATTGCAAAGGAATATCTTTGAAATTCTTCCTCATAATTTTAAGGTTGCTATATTTTGGTTTTTCACTTGTCAGGGAAAATTAAGAGAGAAAAAAGCTTATTATTATCATGCGTGTGATATATATCATTTACGTGATCTGTGTATCACGTTACCGCTGTGTGTTGTACGTCACTGAGCTGATATGTGTATCAGGTGACCAGCGGGTAACGGCGTGTTATGTTTAAGTGTGATGCTCCAAGTTGTGGATTAAGCAATAAAGACAACACGTTCTCCACATAACTAGTGTCATTTGTATTTCGTGGTTAAGTACAAAACATAACAATGCGGGTCTTCGTGATGTAATTCTACATGGCACTCGCTGCCTGTATAGGTAAATTTGTCCTGTATAGAATTTGCGTTAATGGCACTATTTTTTTTTATCGCGCTAAATTGAGATCGCGTTAATGCGTTATTATCGCGTTAACTTCGACATCACTAATATATATATATATATATAAAGATAAAGCTTTACAATATAATTGGCTTACAGTTTCTTTCTAAGCTCACAGGGATGTAAAGCTTGCTTGACTTCCGCAGCCAAATTAGCTTCTCTAAACAGTTTATCTACAGCTAATCTGTGACTGATAGCAACCAGCAAGGCAACACCATTGAGACGGCGATACTCTGCTGATCTCTAAAGTGCACCACGCTGTGAGCAACATTATTTCATAAATTCTTTCTTAACATCACCTCTTACGATAATTAGACGGTCCGTATACACCATCCAGTCCACACACCAACCATTCTGCATGCCAAGCAGTTCAGACACCAAGCGCTGAACTGTTCTCATCCACCGAACGCTTCCATTAATAAATCAGTTTGCAATGTGGAATGATAGCCTCGGTTTGCAGCCACTTCCCGCCTTAATTAGCTGTGGAGAGTGACTGTTTGGGCGCTCGAGGGTGTCCTGTTGTTATCGAAGCATGGAATTATTTCTTCACACGTAACTAACACCTCTGTTTATTTTTAAGCTTTTCGCTGAGAGATGCTAATTATCGAAAAGGATAAACTTCTCATTGCCAGGAAAGCTTCAAAAATAAAGATAATCGCTGCACCAATTACCCTGTGATGTATGAACTTAATTATTTCCACTGCTGAGGTTGCTTCGGTTTTATAAACACGAATGATAAGCGGAGACTATTGGGTTTTTTTCCAAGGCAGGGATGTTCTGTATGAGCTGCACCAAAACGACAAGGCCAGACATGCTATCAGCATTCCAGTTCATCCCAAAGGTGCTCAGTGGGGTTGAGGGCTCTGTGCAGACCACTGAGGTTTATGCAGGATGAATATATTAAACCATATCTTTATAAATATTGCTTTGTTCAATCTGTTTCCTCTAAGCTTGAGACTTTTGAATTTCTCTGCCGTACGTGAAGCCGTGCCCCACTTAATAATAGTTTTATACCAGGGGTTTACATTACATTTTCAGCATTTAGCAGATACAAAGCGACTTACATTACAGTATGCAGTCTGAGCAATAGGGTTAAGGGCCTTGCTCAAGGGCCCAACAGCAGCAATCTGACAGTGGTGGGGCTTGAACCAGCGACCTTCTGATTACTAGTCCAGTACCGTAACCACTAGGCTATGGCTAGGGTTTGTGAAGAAGGGTTGGTAGAACATAACGGTGACTAATCAGGTCGGTAGGACATAACAGTACCTAGTGTTGCTTCACTATAGAAGACCATATAGAAGCACTTGTAGTTCTACAACTACTGACTGTAGTCCATCTGTTTCTCTACTTGCTTTGTTAGCCCCCTTTCATGCTGTTCTTCATTGGTCAGGACCCCCACAGGACCACCACAGAGCAGGTATTATTTAGGTGGTGGATCATTCTCAGCACTGCAGTGACACTGACATGGTGGTGGTGTGTTAATGTGTGTTGTGTTGGTATGAGTGGATCAGACACAGCAGCACTGATGGAGTTTTTAAACACCTCACTGTCACTGCTGGACTGAGAGTAGTCCTCCAGCCAACAGTGCCCTGTTGGCAGTGTCCTGTGACCACTGATGAAGCAGCAATAGATGAGCGATCGTCTCTGACTTTACATCTACAAGGTGGACCATCTAGGTAGGAGTGTCTAATAGAGTGGACAGTGAGTGGACACGGTATTTTAAAACTCCAGCAGCACTGCTGTGTTTGATCCACTCATACCAGCACAACACACACTAACACACCACCACCATGTCAGTGTCACTGCAGTGCTGAGAATGATCCACCACCTAAATAATACCTGCTCTGTGGTGGTCCTGTGGGGGTCGTGACCATTGAAGAACAGCATGGAAGGGGCCTAACAAAGCATGCAGAGAAACAAATGGACTACAGTTAGTATTTGTAGAACTACAAATGGTAAGTGGAGCTGATGATTTAATGTTAAGGCTGATCGGTGTATTTTAGTAGTATTTGTCCAACAAGCTCATGTACCTCAGTGTACCTCCACATATGTTTGTTTATATGGTGTATTTCTGTTTGTACATGAATTCATTGATATAAATAGTTTTTCTTTAGATTTTAAGACACCGGGAGCAAACAGTATACTGTGAAATCTTTGGACAAGTGCACTTAACCTGACCTTATCAACCAATCTGTAAACAAAGCTGCTACCAAAATATAGATTTCTCTTTTTTCATGCTATGCAGACAAAGCTCTGTAGAGAAAGGGAATCTGAGATTCATGGGCATGCAGTACTGCACATCAGTTTCTTTGCCGGAGGTACAAGCACAGGGTTATAGTGTGTTCTGAGGCAAAATGTGTGTGTGTGTGAGCGTGCTGGAGTTCAGTGCTAGGCCACATCAGCACCTCACAGGATGTCAGGGTGCTATGCCGAGACCCAGAACGCAGCGGCGTGTCTGGCACATTCAGCGAGCAGAAAGGTGACGTGTGATAAAGAACGAGGATGACACTCTATACAAGCCCCTGGCTTTGGGTTCCCTCTGCACTCTCAGCAGGAAATGCCACTCTGCCCCGCTTAATGACATTTTGGTACAGACTTGAAACGGGACGGTTAATCACAGAAGCGAGGCAAAAAAAAACTCAGCTCAGGAAGCGAGGCCTATAGGGGGAAGCTTGCAAACCCATTTAGTCCAGAAACTCTGATCGTTTGTCAAAGCGACACCTAGGAGAATCCAGCGACAACGGTCTAAGCCGGGCTAGAGCCGAGAACTGCAAAACGATTCAGATGGCTGATTAAGAGCGGGACACACAAAACAGAATCCAGACAGCTCAATCTTCAGTTTTTTCCCACTTGGGTTACTTCCCTTCTTTAGCCTATCATATAGATGCGAGTCATCAACGAAACTCATCAGTAGCAACAAGCAAAAAAAGTGCTGCAATATTCCTATCACGAGCATCCAGGCGCTTCCGAAGCGTCTATCTCCGTGTAACCGGGCGTCCTTGGGGAACTGACGAACAGCAAGCTGAATTTGCTCACAGCGGTACTGCGACTTCTCAGATGCCTCCAAAAATTCATGCTGTATTTTTTTTACGGAATCATAACTCCAGCACACAAGAAGTTGGTGTATTTTCGCCTCAACATTATGGAAGGAAAAGAGTCATCCTTCTTTTTTTTCCAGCTGCTGTTGTTTTTGCTGCAGGTTTAATTAAATCACCTTATTTATGGAGAGATTGGCTCTGAGAAGACTCACTTATGCAATTGGAGCCAGATCTACCTCATGCCTGGATGGAGTCCAAAATAACTGCATTAAAATGATAAAATGTTGCCCAAAGTCTACTTACGCCAGGGGTTCTGTGAGGAGGAATCGGTAACTGTGGCATCATCAGCAACTAATCAGTTTGGATGGACATTAAAGTAGATGGTGTTGCTTTATTGTATGTCCAAGCTTGTGATAAGAGACAACTGGCAGCCAACAGCGGGCATCAGGGAAAAGAATCCAGAGGAGGCAAAGCATCTGGCTTCAGATTTTTAATTAGACTCAGCGCACTTCTGGGATATTTTTTAGATCAAGCCCCAAAGGGATTATTTCAATCAACAGCATGAAGTCCTATTTTTTACACCTATAAGAGATTTTTAGGGATTTCAAAGATTTCTGCATCAGTTCTTTTTCTGTGACTAGATGATTGTGACACATTTCTCTAAAATGTTTTTTTTTTTAATGATAGAAATACACAGATTAGGCATAGCATTATGACCACCTCCTTGTTTCTGCACACACTGTTCATGTTATTAGCTCCACTTACCATGTAGAAGCACTTTGTAGTTCTACAATTACTGACTGTAGTCCATCTGTTTTTGTACATGCTTCATTAGCCCCCTTTCATGCTGTTCTTCAATAGTCAGGACCCCCACAGGACCAGCACAGAGCAGGTATTATTTAGGTGGTGGATCATTCTCAGCACTGCAGTGACACTGACGTGGTGGTGGTGTGTTAGTGTGTGTTGTGCTGGTATGAGTGGATCAGACAGAGCAGCGCTGATGGAGTTTTTAAACACCTCACTGTCACTGCTGGACTGAGAATAGTCCACCAACCAAAAACATCCAGCCATGAGCAACCACCGATGAAGGTCTAGAAGATGACCAACTCAAACAGCAGCAATAAATGAGCGATCGTCTCTGACTTTACATCTACAAGATGGACCAACTAGGTAGGAGTGGGCCGTGAGTGAACACGGTATTTAAAAACTCCAGCAGCGCTGCTGTGTGTGATCCACCCATACCAGAGCACCACACACTAACACACCACCACCATGTCAGTGTCACTGCAGTGCTGAGAATCATCCACCACTTAAATAATACCTGCTCTGTGGGGGTCCTGTGGGGGTCCGGACCATGGAAGAACAGCATGAAAGGGGACTAACAAAGCATGCAGAGAAACAGATGGACAACAGTCTGTAATTGTAGAACTACAAAGTGCTTCTATATGATAAGTGGAGCTGATAAAATGGACAGTGAGTGTAGGAACAAGGAGGTGGTTTTAATGTTATGGCTGATCGGTGTATATGTCTTAAAATTGTATGTAAACTTTTGACTTTAACATTATATGGAGAAGAATGTGATTTAATTTTTCTAAAAGACTTTTGGAGATTTGAGTGTTGCCACTTTGCCGTGTGCAGCGTTATCATGAAAATCCATCCAATGCCATTAAAGACCATCAATATACTGTATAATGTTCAGCCGGTCCTATTACACACCAGCGCTCTGGGTCTGCGCCAAACCACACGCCACGAAAACCTCTGTAATCCTGCACTAGTGTAGGGCCAAGGGAGGTCAGGCTGGGCTGGTAGTGTATAAGTGTGTGGATTAACGTGTCCAAGCGAGTGTATGAGCATTGAGGCGTCATGTGCGAGACATTCGGAGACCGGACGAGATGCAGATGATTGATGGAGATGAGATTGATTTTGTTTCACTTAGCCAAGCAGCAAGACATGAGACTCTCTAGTATCCAGCGCAAAGCTCAGGACAAGTCGAGGCATGACTCCTACTGGGAAGCTCACTTCACTTCACAGGGTACTGAGCAGAAGGGTAGAAGTTCAAATCCCAAATGTGCCAAAAGTGGCAGCTGTGAGCCACTGAGCAAGGACCTTTAACTCTCCATTCTACAACTGATGTGAGTTTAGCCCGAAAGTGTAAAAAGACTTGCAGGGATGAATATACAGTGTATCACAAAAGTGAGTACACCCCTCACATTTCTGCAGATATTTAAGTATATCTTTTCATGGGACAACACTGACAAAATGACACTTTGACACAATGAAAAGTAGTCTGTGTGCAGCTTATATAACAGTGTAAATTTATTCTTCCCTCAAAATAACTCAATATACAGCCATTAATGTCTAAACCACTGGCAACAAAAGTGAGTACACCCCTTGGTGAAAGTTCCTGAAGTGTCAATATTTTGTGTGGCCACCATTATTTCCCAGAACTGCCTTAACTCTCCTGGGCATGGAGTTTACCAGAGCTTCACAGGTTGCCACTGGAATGCTTTTCCACTCCTCCATGACGACATCACGGAGCTGGCGGATATTTGAGACTTTGCGCTCCTCCACCTTCCGCTTGAGGATGCCCCAAAGATGTTCTATTGGGTTTAGGTCTGGAGACATGCTTGGCCAGTCCATCACCGGTCGTCTTAGAGGTGTGTTTGGGGTCATTATCATGCAGGAACACTGCCCTGCGACCCAGTTTCCGGAGGGAGGGGATCATGCTCTGCTTCAGTATTTCACAGTACATATTGGAGTTCATGTGTTCCTCAATGAAATGTATCTCCCCAACACCTGCTGCACCCATGCAGCCCCAGACCATGGCATTCCCACCACCATGCTTGACTGTAGGCATGACACACTTATCTTTGTACTCCTCACCTGATTGCCGCCACACATGCTTGAGACCATCTGAACCAAACAAATTAATCTTGGTTTCATCAGACCATAGAACATGGTTCCAGTAATCCATGTCCTTTGTTGACATGTCTTCAGCAAACTGTTTGCGGGCTTTCTTGTGTAGAGACTTCAGAAGAGGCTTCCTTCTGGGGTGACAGCCATGCAGACCAATTTGATGTAGTGTGCGGCGTATGGTCTGAGCACTGACAGGCTGACCCCCCACCTTTTCAATCTCTGCAGCAATGCTGACAGCACTCCTGCGTCTATCTTTCAAAGACAGCAGTTGGATGTGACGCTGAGCACGTGCACTCAGCTTCTTTGGACGACCAACGCGAGGTCTGTTCTGAGTGGACCCTGCTCTTTTAAAACGCTGGATGATCTTGGCCACTGTGCTGCAGCTCAGTTTCAGGGTGTTGGCAATCTTCTTGTAGCCTTGGCCATCTTCATGTAGCGCAACAATTCGTCTTTTAAGATCCTCAGAGAGTTCTTTGCCATGAGGTGCCATGTTGGAACTTTCAGTGACCAGTATGAGAGAGTGTGAGAGCTGTACTACTAAATTGAACACACCTGCTCCCTATGCACACCTGAGACCTAGTAACACTAACAAATCACATGACATTTTGGAGGGAAAATGACAAGCAGTGCTCAATTTGGACATTTAGTGGTGTAGTCTCTTAGGGGTGTACTCACTTTTGTTGCCAGTGGTTTAGACATTAATGGCTGTATATTGAGTTATTTTGAGGGAAGAATAAATTTACACTGTTATATAAGCTGCACACAGACTACTTTTCATTGTGTCAAAGTGTCATTTTGTCAGTGTTGTCCCATGAAAGGATATAATAAAATATTTGCAGAAATGTGAGGGGTGTACTCACTTTTGTGATACACTGTACAAACACAATTCCAAAAAAGTTGGGACAGTATGAGAAATGTAAATAAAAAAGCACATTGAAAAAAAATGTGGTCTGTATTTAATTAATATCAGTACAAGGAAATAATATTTTATGTTTTTATGTACATCGATCAGCCATAACATTAAAACCACCTCCTTGTTTCAACACTCACTGCATTTTATCAGCTCCACTTACCATAAAGAAGCACTTTGTAGTTCTACAATTACTGACTGTAGTCCAACTGTTTCTCTGCATGCTTTGTTAGCCCCCTTTCATGCTGTTCTTCAATGGTCAGGACCCCCACAGAGTGTGTTAGTGTGTGTTGTGCTTGAATGAGTGGATCAGACACAGCAGTGCTGCTGGAGTTTTTAAATACCGTGTCCACTCACTGTCCACTCTATTAGACACTCCTACCTAGTTGGTCCACCTTGTAGTTGTGAAGTCAGAGATGATCGCTCATCTATTGCTGCTGTTTGAGTTGGTCATCTTCTAGACCTTCATCAGTGGTCACAGGACGCTGCCCACGGAGCGCTGTTGGCTGGATATATTTGAGGTTGGTGGACTATTCTCAGTCCAGCAGTGACAGTGAGGTGTTTAAAACTCCATCAACACGGCTGTGTCTAATCAACTCATAACACACGCGAGACAGATCGGTCGATTGAAAGTACAACAGGTGACTCCAGTTCACGTCTAGACCTGACAAGGATCATTAAAGAAAACAAAACTGTCCACAATTTAGATGCCACAGAACAGTCTGAATGCTGCAGTGAATAAGCAAGTTTCTGATCATTATTTTTTTAAACAAAAAGCAGTGGTTGCTGAGCGGTTAGAGTACTGGATGATTAATCACAAGGTTGCCGGTTTGAGCCCCACCCGTTGGGCCCCAGAGCAAGGCCAAGGTCAATAGCTGGAATTGTATTCAGTGATAGAAGTATGTTGCTTTAGATAAATCCTCTGATAAGTACTGAAGTCATTATACACTATAAGCACAAAAGTAAGTGGACGTCCCTTGCATTCATGTGTTTCAGTCACAACAGTTGCTAACAGATGTAAAAGATCAGTTATATAAAGGAAATTTTATGCAGCAACCTTTTAAAGAAACCTCTTTCCTGTTCCAGCGTTAGTGTCCCTGTGCACAATGAAGAAAAGCTCGGTTTAAAGAAACTTCAATGACCTGCAGAGAGCTCTGACCTCAACCTCGCTGAACAGCTTTGGAATGAGCTGAAACATCATTTGAGGCTTTCTCACAGGCATTACTTTAAAGTCTTGTGAGAAGCCTTCTCAGACGAGTGGATGATGTTATAGCTTTAAAAAGTTGTTTTTGAAATGGGATGCCCAACAAGCTCATGGTCAGGTGTCCAAATACTTTCAGCCATATAGTGTAGATGGCATCTCTGAATGCCCCATAATGTGTATGTACACCGATCAGGCACTATAGAATCACTTTGTAGTTCTACAGTTACTGACTGTAGTCCAACTGTTTCTCTAGCCTGCTTTCACCCTGTTCTTCAATGGTCAGGACCCCCACAGGACCACTACAGAGCAGGTATTATTTGGGTGGTGGGTCATTCTCAGCACTGCAGTGACACTGACATGGTGGTGGTGTGTTAGTGTATGTTGTGCTGGTATGAGTAGATAAGACACAGCAGCGCTGCTGGAGTTTTTAAACACCTCACTGTCACTGCTGGACTGAGAATAGTCCACCAACCAAAAACATCCAGCCAACAGTGCGCTGTTGGCAGTGTCCTGTGACCACTGATGAAGGTCTAGAAGATGACCAACTCAAACAGCAGCAATAGATGAGCGATCGTCTCTGACTTTACATCTACAAGGTGGACCAACTAGGTAGGAGTGTCTAATAGAGTGGACAGTGAGTGGACACTATTTAAAAACTCCAGCAGCGCTGCTGTGTCTGATCCACTCATACCAGCACAACACACACTAACACACCACCACCATGTCAGTGTCACTGCAGTGCTGAGAATGATCCATCACCCAAATAATACCTGCTCTGTGGTGGTCCTGTGGGGGTCCTGACCATTGAAGAACAGGGTGAAAGCAGGCTGAAAAAGTATGTGGAGAAACAGATGGACTACAGTCAGTAATTGTAGAACTACAAAGTGCTTCTATATGGTAAGTGGAGCTGATAACATGGACAGTGAGTGTAGAATCAAGGAGGTGGTTTTAATGTTATGGCTGATCGGTGTACTTCTCATCATTAATAATCCTTTCTCAAATTTGTTTGTTACTCCTTCTAGAGTCATCAACACACCCCTATACCAGGGCAGATTAGGGCTTGTAAGCTTTGTAAGATTTTTGAAGGGGGGTATGTGGGAGGTCACAATGTCCAAAACATCCAAAATCCATCCAAAAACAATTAGAAATATGGAGTTGTGTCACAGTTTTTGTGCTGAACGTCCACCTATTCTAAACTGAAAAGTAAACAAATGTAGCTACTAGCTAATACTGGTTAGTGTTGCTTGGGAATGTAAACACGATATAAGAAGACAAAAGAAAATCAGGAGAAAACACCTTCACCGACACTTCAAGCTTCACTTCTGTCAATTATTTTTGAAAGCTGAGGAGAGCAGCGTGGTAGAACTGCACTGGCCACTGGCTTTTTATTGAGAGTGGGTACAGATGATGGCACTGCTATGTTTGATTGCGAGTGAGTTATTGTGTGTGTCAGGTCTGTCCTCAATAAAGCCTCAGCTGATAGAACATGCTCCCTTCTGACTGACACCCTCCAGTAATCCAGCATATGAATCCCAGAGAAGCTACTACATCTGTTTTTTTTTCTACCTGAAGCAGCTGTAAAGTCTCAGAATTTCTTCCTCTGATGTTCATGAAGTTCATCTAGGAACCAGTAGGTTGCAGGTCTTTGTACAAACTGAATGTCTGAAACACTTGGTACATTCAGTAAAATGCATTAAAAATAAGAATCTGTGGTTTGTTTATCTGAGGTATCTAAGGTATGAAGAAATGACTTTTATTGAATTTGATCCTTGCAGCTTAATGTAGGGCAGAGCTGTAAACTAGGTGGCACCATGGCAATGTGTATAAAGTGGAGGTTTAGGGCAGTGGTAGCTCAGTGGTTAAGGTACTGGACTAGTAATCAAAAGGTTGCCGGTTCAAGCCCCACCACCGCCAAGTTGCCACTGTTGGGCCCCTGAGCAAGGCCCTTAACCCTCAGTTGCTCAAAATTGTGTTCAGTCATAACTGTAAGTCACTTTGGACGAAAGCGTCTGCTAAATGCCGAAAATGTAACATGCATCAATAACCATGCAACTACACTGACCAGGCATAACATTATGACCACTGACAGGTGAAGTGAATAACACTGATTATCTCTTCATCACGGCACCTGTTAGTGGGTGGGATATATCAAGCAGCAAGTGAACAATTTATCCTCAAAGTTGATGTGTTAGAAGCAGGAAAAATGGGCAAGCATAAGGATTTAACTGAGTTTGACAAGGGCCAAATTATGAAAGCTAGACGACTGGGTCAGAGCATCTCCAAAACTGCAGCCCTTGTGGGGTGTTCCTGGTCTGTAGTGGTCCAAGGAAGGAACGGTGGTAAACCAGCGACAGGGTCATGGGCGGCCAAGGCTCATTGATACACGTGGGGAGCGATGGCTGGCCCGTGTGGTCCGATCCAACGGACGAGCTACTGTAGCTCAAATTGCTGAAGAAGTTAATGCTGGTTCTGATAGAAAGGTGTCAGAATACACAGAGCATCACAGTTGCAGGGCTGTTTTGGCAGCAAAAGGGGAACCAACAGAATATAATGTTATGCCTGATTGGTGTATGTTACTAAACTTTAATAAATAATAAACATCTATTATTTAACAAGACAACTAACATGCATTTATGGTCAGATAATCGTATTATTTTCAATTCAGCGTAATAGACCTGAACAATAATAACAACAAATAAAATAGTTTATCTGTAGAGCGGTTTCGACAGACTGGTGCTATCACAGCATTACAAAAACATCGTAGTGCTTCCCAAAGATCCCAACCGAGACAAAAACACAAATTTTTTTTCTGTAACTCGGGATCTGTAAGGAGGGACCTAAAGAGAAAGGTGAAATAAGTGCAAAAACATGCAAGAATAGCTACAAACGACGAATCCCAGACATTTTTGGTGATTTAGAAATCCCGGTCGGTTCGAAACTCAGCTCTGTCATCCTGTTGTTCATACAGGGAGGGAGCCGGAGAGGGACCTCATAACTGATACAATTACGACCTCTGCTGGCTGATTAATGGTGTCTCTGCAGGGTTAAGGAATAATGCTGATCAGGGTGTGGCTCTCTGTGCACAAGGCTGATCCGTATATGAACTCGCCTCGTGCAGGTGAAAAGATGCAGTAGGCTACTTCACACATGTCAGTGAGGGCGTGTGTCAGTTTGCTGTCCTCAATTGAGGCAGGGGTCAGCAGCAGTAAAGAGGAAGCATAACGCAATTGGGTAGAAATTGGATGTGCTAAAAAAACACATTTTTTAGGTCCAAAAAAAAGGACTTGGAACAAGAGGACGTTTGGTCACCCTATGTAAACCACCGTTGAATGTGTTTAATTATCAAGTCCTCTGACAGCACCGCCTGAGAAACCATCATGCGAATGTAATAAATACAACCACACAGGTTGAGTACTTTGTTTTCACTTAACACAGTCCAACGGTGCATCAAGAAATATAGAAACCAGAAACTATTACACAAAGAGAAATCCTTACATCAATTATGTGCAGAAATGATGACACGCTTTGGGTCTGAGCTCATCTAATGGACCAAAAAACAGTGGAAACATGATGGGTCACGTCCAGTTTCAGCTTGTTTTCGGGAAAAATAGATTTTGACTTTTTTCCGTCCAGACTGCCATCAAGGCGACGTCTTTGTACAGGAAGTCTGCAGTTATTTTTGCAAGACAATGCCAGCTCTCATTCTGAATGAGCTATAACACCATGCCTTCAAAGACATACAGTATATGTGCTTGACTGGCCTGCCTGCAGTCCTGATCTGTCTCCTATTGAAAGTGTACAGTGCATCATGAGGAGGAGAATTAGCCAGAGGCAACCACAGACTGTTGAGCAGCTGAAGTCTCGTATCAAGCAAGAATGGAGGAAAATTCCACTCGTAAAACTGCAAAAATTAATAAAATCAGTTCCCAAACCAATTAAAAAGTGTAATTAATAAGAAAGCTGATGAAACACAGTGGTAAACACACCTCTGCCCCTGTGTGCAGCACACATCCAATTCTGCATTTAATCACCCCTCAACCCCAACAAACTCTAGGTTAAACTGTGAATTGTGAGCCAGGTATTCTTGTCCAACCTGTTCCTGACCTTACAAATGTTTTGAGTGAATGGGGGAAAATATTGTAGAAAAAGATTGTATCTGTGGGGATCAATGCCCAATTTTCTCCCCTAATCTAGTCGTATCATTTACCCCGATTGCGTTACACTTCACCTCTCCTGATACAACCCTCCACTGTTGACTGAGGAGCTTTGCAACTGACACACGCCCCCTTCGACACGTGTGCAGTACCAACTGCATCTTTTCACCTGCACGAAGCGAGTTCATATGCGGATCAGCTTTGTGCACAGAGAGCCACACCCTGATCAGCATTATTCCAGAGGTTGTAATTACACCAGTTATGAGGAACCCGGTCCGGCCTTTCCCACCCTGTGAACAACAGCCAATCGTTGTTCATGTAGACGCCCAGCCCAGCCGATTCTAAACGTTTTTGAGAAAGAGAAGCGGGGTGGTTATGGGTGCATGGCAGAGCAACTTTATATGAATACCTATGGTAGGCTGTAACAGGCAAGCCGTAGCCTAGTGGTTAAGGTACTGGACTAGTAATTAGAAGGTCGCTGGTTCAAGCCCCACCACTGCCAGGTTGCTGCTGTTGGGCCCTTGAGCAAGGCCCTTAACCCTCAATTGCTCAGACTGTATACTGTAACTGTACTGTAAGTCGCTTTGGATAAAAGCGTCTGCTAAATGCTGAAAATGTAAATGGGTTGAAATGGGATGTCCAACAAGTTCCAACATGTTTGCCGTGTTCTAGCTTTGCTGTTGGACCAAATGCAGGTCAGCAAATTTGAACTTCTGGTGAATTACTCAGGAAGTTGGCTACTGATCATTCTCTGCATAAAATTTCCTGGTGTGACTGGGGCTTCATGATGCCTAACACGTTCTCAGGATGAGATTTGGTGAAACATCACCACCATCATCATCATCTAACATACAGTGTATCACAAAAGTTAGTACACCCCTCACATTTCTGCAGATATTTAAGTATATCTTTTCATTGGACAACACTGACAAAATGACACTTTGACACAATGAAAAGTAGTCTGTGTGCAGCTTATATAACAGTGTAAATTTATTCTTCCCTCAAAATAACTCAATATACAGCCATTAATGTCTAAACCACCGGCAACAAAAGTGAGTACACCCCTAAGAGACTACACCCCTAAATGTCCAAATTGAGCACTGCTTGTCATTTTCCCTCCAAAATGTCATGTGACTCGTTAATGTTACTAGGTCTCAGGTGTGCATAGGGAGCAGGTGTGTTCAATTTAGTAGTACAGCTCTCACACTCTCTCATACTGGTCACTGAAAGTTCCAACATGGCACCTCATGGCAAAGAACTCTCTGAGGATCTTAAAAGACGAATTGTTGTGCTACATGAAGATGGCCAAGGCTACAAGAAGATTGCCAACACCCTGAAACTGAGCTGCAGCACAGTGGCCAAGATCATCCAGCATTTTAAAAGAGCAGGGTCCACTCAGAACAGACCTCGCGTCGGTCGTCCAAAGAAGCTGAGTGCACGTGCTCAGCGTCACATCCAACTGCTGTCTTTGAAAGATAGGCGCAGGAGTGCTGTCAGCATTGCTGCAGAGATTGAAAAGGTGGGGGGTCAGCCTGTCAGTGCTCAGACCATACGCCACACACTACATCAAATTGGTCTGCATGGCTGTCACCCCAGAAGGAAGCCTCTTCTGAAGTCTCTACACAAGAAAGCCCGCAAACAGTTTGCTGAAGACATGTCAACAAAGGACATGGATTACTGGAACCATGTCCTATGGTCTGATGAGACCAATATTAATTTGTTTGGTTCAGATGGTCTCAAGCATGTGTGGCGGCAATCAGGTGAGGAGTACAAAGATAAGTGTGTCATGCCTACAGTCAAGCATGGTGGTGGGAATGCCATGGTCTGGGGCTGCATGAGTGCAGCAGGTGTTGGGGAGTTACATTTCATTGAAGGACACATGAACTCCAATATGTACTGTGAAATACTGAAGCAGAGCATGATCCCCTCCCTCCGGAAACTGGGTTGCAGGGCAGTGTTCCAGCATGATAATGACCCCAAACACACCTCTAAGACGACCACTGCTTTATTGAAGAGGCTGAGGGTAAAGGTGATGGACTGGCCAAGCATGTCTCCAGACCTAAACCCAATAGAACATCTTTGGGGCATCCTCAAGCGGAAGGTGGAGGAGCGCAAAGTCTCGAATATCCGCCAGCTCCGTGATGTCATCATGGAGGAGTGGAAAAGCATTCCAGTGGCAACCTGTGAAGCTCTGGTAAACTCCATGCCCAGGAGAGTTAAGGCAGTTCTGGGAAATAATGGTGGCCACACAAAATATTGACACTTCAGGAACTTTCACTAAGGGGTGTACTCACTTTTGTTGCCGGTGGTTTAGACATTAATGGCTGTATATTGAGTTATTTTGAGGGAAGAATAAATTTACACTGTTATATAAGCTGCACACAGACTACTTTTCATTGTGTCAAAGTGTCATTTTGTCAGTGTTGTCCCATGAAAAGATATACTTAAATATCTGCAGAAATGTGAGCGGTGTACTCACTTTTGTGATACACTGTATTTACCTCTGCTCAGAGCCCGCGGACAATCTGTTTTAGATCATGAATGGCACTCTGGGGTGTACTATAAGTCACGGGCACCTTAGATTAAATCTAATTCCGTGTGTCAGGACAAGTGAGACGCCTTTAGGCCCCACGGAGGACTGCCACTCAGCTGCGCCCGGCACAACCGTAATCATAGAGAGGGCACGAGGAAGTTTTCATGTTTAATTAATAATGCTAATGAAATGTAATTAGCCGAGGTTATGAAAAATGCATTGAAATGACAGATGAGCTTTATCCTTAAATAACAGCCTCCTGCCCTCCATTCACTGTCCTATTACGTGCTAATGAAAGAACGCCATGCCAGCACCTCTTCATTTCACCAGCACAAGTCATTATAGTCTCACACATTCATTTATTCATTCATTCATGCCAGTGCCACTCGGGCAGATATTCCACACCATGACAAAAGTATTCATTCCTTAATTCTTTTTTTTCAGTGGCTGTGAGTAACCTTCTAATGACTAATGGCACATTATTTCCGGAGGAATAACATTCACGGCGCTTGTGCCCGCTCTCCAGAATAACGAAGCAGGTGCCCCGCCGTGAAGTCCCCTTTCAAGTCGGACTGTCAGAGATTTTTACGTGCATGCCAAGCGACGGACAGAGTGTGGCACTTCCCAGTCCGTTCCTGCTGCTGAAGGTGGTAGACTGTCACACAGAGTGTGTTCCTCTCCCGTGTTTCCCGAAAGCACAACGACAGTCCAGCTCATCCGTGGAAAATGGTGTTACGCCCCGCGGGGACGAGCAGGAGATCAGCGCCGACTCCCTGTGATCCCACCTCGCAGGTCGTATTCTCTATATCTGCTCTATAAAGCTGTCGGCTAGATCCGAGGTGCTAGATACACATCACCCTGACTTTAAATGCAGCTTTAGAAAGGCATCAGCAACATACAAGACCTTAAAAAGTATTCAATCCCCGTAAATCTTTGATATTCTCTCGGTCTCTGTCTCTTGGTCTGCATTCTGTGTTTCAAATGTTGTGAAGGCTGCTTTTACCAGTTGATCTATAGACAATTGTATAGTTGTAATCCATTCATTAAACATTATTTATTTTAATACTTTATCCAGGTAAAGGTCACTGAGTCTGAGCATATTTATTTATTTAATTTATTATTTTATTTTAATACTTTATCCAGGTAAGGGTCACTGGGTATGAGCTTATTTTTTTATTATTAAATTTATTTAATTATTTATTTTAATACTTTATCCAGGTAAGGGTCACTGGGTCTGAGCTTATTTATTTATTTAATTTATTTATTATTTTATTTTAATACTTTATCCAGGTAAGAGTCACTGGGTCCGAGCTTATTTATTTGTTTATTATTTATTTAATTTATGTAATTATTTATTTTAATACTTTATCCAGGTAAGAGTCACTGGGTCTGAGCTCATTTATTTATTTATTATTTATTTAATGTATTTAATTATTTATTTTAATACTTTATCAAGGTAAGAGTCACTGGGTCTGTATTTATTTATTTATTTTTTATTTATTTAATTATTTATTTTAATACTTTATCCAGGTAAGGGTCACTGGGTCTGAGCTGTAATATTTTTATATCAGGAAATACTGTAAAACTCGCGTGTGCTGATGTATTCTGATAGAAACTATATTGCGCTCCACCACCTGTTTACAACCTCTCCCCTGTGTTTCCCCTCGCTGTTTCTCACATTGATTGAGAGCCGAGTTTTGATCGCAGAGCGAACACCGAGTTCCTCCCGAATCCAGCACCGACCCGTCGCCGAGCGAAAATCAGTGCAAAAAGTTGTGTAGTGGTCAGAACTTGAGCTTCTGCCATGCTAAACTGATGTGCAGGTCAGATCTCGTTGCTGGTCACACTGGCTGGTCACGCAAAATTAAAGGGGTAAAAGATTTCCGTGTGCACCGTAAAAAGGGGCGTATTTAAAAGATCGATCTCGCGTTTATATGAATCTATATGAATCTTCAAATAAAGATCGATTCGAATCGAAAAATCGATTTTATAAACCCACCCCTACAGGTAAGGGTCACTGGGTCTGAATTTATTTATTTATTATTTATTTAATGTATTTAATTATTTATTTTAATACTTTATTCAGGTAAGGGTCACTGGGTCTGAGCTTATTTATTTATTTATTATTTAATTTATTTATTATTTTATTTTAATACTTTATCCAGGTAAGAGTCACTGGGTCTGAGCTTATTTATTTATTTATTTATTTATTATTTAATTTATGTAATTATTTATTTTAATACTTTATCCAGGTAAGAGTCACTGGGTCTGAGCTCATTTATTTATCTATTATTTATTTAATGTATTTAATTATTTATTTTAATACTTTATCCAGGTAAGAGTCACTGGGTCTGTATTTATTTATTTATTTTTGTTTATTTAATTATTTATTTTAATACTTTATCCAGGTAAGGGTCACTGGGTCTGAGCTTATTTATTTATTTATTTAACCCAGGACCTTCTTGCTGTGAGGCGACAATGCTACCAACTGAGCCACTGTGTCGCCCTGGGTCTGAGCTTCCTCCCAATTCACCTCCCAATCTAGTCATATTCTAGTACCAATGTTGACCTCCCCTGACTGAGGACAGCCGTGATTAACACACGCCCCCTCCGACACATGTGCAGTAGCCGACTCCATCTTTTCACCTGCACAAGACGAGTTCATATGTAGATCAGCTTTGTGTACGGAGAGACACACCCTGATCCCATTATCCCTCAATTCTGTGCAGACGCATCAATAAGCCAGCAGAGGTCGTAATTGCATCCGTTATGAGGAATCCCATCCGTTATGAGGAATCCCCTCCGGCACCCTTCCCTAGAACAACAAGCCAATCATTGTTTATGGTGGTGCCCAGCCTGCCGGGTGGCAGTGCTGAGATTGGAACCAACGAGATTGCGATGTCAGTTTTGGTGTGCTAGCGTGTTTTACCGCTGCGCCACCTGAGCGAGTAAGCTGTGAATTGTATTGAATTGATTTTGTAATGTTTATAACTGAAATGAACCTGGGTGGCATATTGACACAGCTGCTTGAGTGAGTGCCACATAGTAATAGTCCCAGAAAGCGGAGTTCAGTTCCTGCCTTGAGCCATTGTTTGCAAGTTTGGTATGTTCTCCCAGGTCTGCTAAGGTGTGTTTGTTGCTCTGAATTGCATCAATGTCTGAGTCAGTATGTAAATGAATGAGTGTGTGTGATGTGCAGGAATGAATCAGTCCATAAAATATTCCTGCACTGTGCCCAGTCTATCCAGGTGGTACAGGACCCACCACACTGAGGGCGAAGGATTAAACCCAGGTCCCCATGACCCATATTGCTGTGCAACACCCTCACTACCTGCCGTGACAATCTGCAACACAGTTTTTTCATACTGGAGGATAAATACATCTTCAAAGCACTCTACATGAGAGCATCTTCTCAATGTGTGTGTGTTCCTTTTGAAGTGTGTGTGTGCGCCCGCACTCTCCCTGTCGCGTGGACACAGGGTCTGGAAGACGCCAGCAGGGAGGGGGGGGGAGGAGTCGGGAAGGGGGGGAGTCTGCTGGTGTGTTTCCATGGCGACGAAAGACGGGCTCGAAAGAGCAGCGAGGTTGGCCCGACAGAACTCGTCTTAAATGGACTGAGGGAGAACAAACTCACCTCTCTCTTACGCTCTCTCTGCCCTTTTTTCTGCTCTCTCTGTTTCATTACTCATCAGCCGAGCGCATTTGCAAACGTTCGCACACACCGACTGTTTCTCTTCATTGGCATTTCAGTCTTTGGCAACATAAACGGCGTGCGAGCTCGATCACAGAGCGTGATTTATTTATGATTCACAGTTAGAAGAACATGCTACTCCCTGATATTGAATTTTCTGCTTTGGTAGATTAAGTAAACGTTTTTCCTCGTTGATTATGTTTGACATTCAGTGCCGGAGCAGAATGAATAATGAGATGAACTGAACAAAATGAACGCTACTGTAGCAGAGTGCTGGTTCATCTAAAGGTGAGAAACTTGAAATGTTTTTAACTGAAAAAGTACAAAAAGTTCAGCGAGCGCTTTTGAAAATCAGAAACGACCTGGTCAATAGGCTTGTCAAATTTCACCTGGGTCAAACAGTGACATGGTCTTTTGGATGTTTGACTTCCCTTTTTACCTAAAATCTCACAATATGAAATGCACTTTGTCAGTAGTACAAACCCACCACTGTGGACACATGGGTTTGAGTTTTGGAGATGCCACCAGGTTGTTTGTTCTACGGCCAAGATTGCTTGTTTTTGAAATAAAAAGCACAGAGCGACTGATGTGTTGCTGTATGTATTAAAGATTCTCTGTAGGGATACGGCACTCTTAAAAATAGCTTATACACCGATCAGCCATAACATTTCTACACACACACTATCCATTTTATCAGCTCCACTTACCATATAGAAGCACTTTGTAGTTCTACAATTACTGACTGTAGTCCATCTGTTTCTCTGCATGCTTTGTTAGCCCCCTTTTCATGCTGTTCTTCAATGGTCAGGACCACCACAGAGCAGGTATTATTTGGGTGGTGGATCATTCTCAGCACTGCAGTGACACTGACATGGTGGTGGTGTGTTAGTGTGTGTTGTGCTGGTATGAGTGAATCAGACACAGCAATGCTGCTGGAGTTTTTAAACACCTCACTGTCACTGCTGGACTGAGAATAGTCCACCAACCAAAAATATATCCAGTCCTGTGGGCAGTGTCCTGTGACCACAGAGGAAGGTCTAGAAGATGACCAACTCAAACAGCAGCAATATATGAGCGATCGTCTCTGACTTTACATCTACAAAATGGACCAACTAATTAAGAGTGTCTAATAGAGTGGACAGTGAGTGGACACGGTAATAAAAACTCCAGCAGCGCTGCTGTGTCTGATCCACTCATACCAGCACAACACACACTAACACACCACCACTATGTCAGTGTTACTGCAGTGCTGAGAATGATCCACCACCTAAATAATACCTACTCTGTGGTGGTCTTGTGGGGGTCCTGACCATTGAAGAACAGGGTGAAAGCAGGCTAAAAAAGTATGTAGAGAAACAGATGGACTCCAGTCAGTAATTGTAGAACTACAAAGTGCTTCTATATGGTAAGTGGAGCTGATAAAATAGACAGACCTTAATAAGACACCATTGTACCATGTACTTGAGTGCAGTCAAACTAGACACGTTTAAATAAATCATCATCTGTAGTCAATCATAGCTACTAACAAGGAATTAAGAATTCATGCCACAGAGTAAAATGAGAACGTTTTACACCACCAGATTAATAATGCAAGTTGCTGTATGGATATTTTTAAAGAACGTGTTTCTACCATTCAGTCACAGTAAAAGAACAGCTGCAGGAATCATTTAAATCCAACGACTGTATGTAAACTTTTGACCTCAGCTCCAACACTAATCTTAACATATCTGGGTTGTGTACAGACAGGTTGGAAATGACTGAGGTGAAATATCCGCCGGCAACGACGCTTCTGGCCGTCTGAAGCCTGTGATTGTTCTCCAAGGTGAGACTGACTGAATTTTCACCGAGCGTGGTGCAAGCGATGGCAAGACCCAGGTACAGGATTCAATACTGCACTCCAGACAGCATCTCTGCTCCATGAACCATATAAAATTCAATTTTTATATACTGTGGCCAAAGGGGATCTTCTGAAGTCTGAGGGCAAAAGGACAGGAGCTCATGTTCCTCCTGAGCTCCATCTGTACCTCATGGCCATGATATTATGCCATTACATGTAATGGGTTGGTACTGTTCTTTATCTTCTTATATTATTATGACCCTACTGACTTCAAACCAGCACTGAGTACAGCAGCCAGAAACCTTACTCAAGCTAATATAAAGTATACTATATGGACAAAGTATTGGGCTATAACCACAATGATTGCTAACAGGTGTAATACATCAATTATTTATAATAAATCAATATAGTTATAGCTTCCAACATTGCAGCAACAGTTTAGGGAAGGCCCTGTGTACAGAGCAAGGTCTGTAAATACATGAAGAGCAGCTTGGTTTAAAGAAACTCCACTGGCCTGCACAGAGCTCTGACCTCAACCCCACTGAACAGCACTGGAATGAACTGGAACATCAACTGAGACTTTCTTGACCAACATCAGTGCCCAGCCATACTAATGTTCTTTGCCTGAATGGGCACAAATTCTCATGGATATAGACAATCCAATAGACATAAACATAGAAGTCACTCTATTTTAATAGCATTTGTTTGTTGTTTGTTTGAAATGGAATGTCCGGCCGCTCAGGTGGCGCAGTTGTAAGACTCGAATACATCGTATCGAGTCTCAGCTCTGCCTGCCGGCTGGGCTGAGCGGCCACATGAACAGCGATTGGCCTGTTGTTCAGATTGGGGTGGGATATTAACCCGGAAAGGACTCTCTCATAACTAATGCAGTTACGACCTCTGCTGGCTGATTGATGGCGCCTGCACAGAGACGGGAAAAGAGTGCTGTCAGGGTGTGTCTCTCCGTACACAGTGCAGTTTGTCAAAGTGTAGGTGACAAAATTCATACGACTGCTGCCCACGTGTCGGAGGGGGCGTGGGTTAGCTTCGTTCTCCTCAATCAGAGCGGGGATCGGCATTGGTGGAGAGGAAGTATGATGCAATCGGGCAATTGGACGCGCTCAAAGGGAGAAAAAGGCATAAACAAAATATATATACAGTATATTTAAGCAATAGAACACGAGAGGGAGTGTGTTATCGCGTGTCGCCTTCGGCTCGTGCCTGCGACCAAATCACAGCCGTGATGTTATTCGCGATAACACACGACCTCAAGTGTTCTATTGCTTTTATACAACAGTTTTTACAAAATAAAGAATGAAAGTAAGTCAAAGAAGCCCTGAATTTCATATTAAATATGCTTTAATATTGACAATACCTTCCGCCAAAAAGTAGTTCCACAACAAATATAAAGTTTAACACTACAAAGCAAACATCCCAAGTTGCAAAAACTCATTTTAGGGAGGTAAGAACAACAAGAAGAAGAAGGCAAGAACCTCCGAAGGGAAAAAAAGAAATAAAAAACCTCTCACACACACCAAAGGATTATGGGTGATAACAGAACTCTTAGGAGCTGCTAACTGGGCTATTAAGCTAACTGTTCGCGTTACAAACACTTTAAAGTTTCCTACATAGTGCACTAGATTGTGTATCAGATTGCGGAATTATGTTCCCTACACAGTGCACTAGATCGTATATCAGATAACGGATTTAAAACGTGATCGGGAAAAAAGTCTGTGTCGCCTGCGTGCGCGTTTGTGTGCATGAAGCTTGTCGTTACTGGCAACGCGTCAGCGGAGTAATACAGTTGTGGTGTGAAAAGGCCGTGCTGTTATCACGAATATCAGCACGGTTAGAACGCTTCTCAACCAATCAGATTGTAAGGTCGGAACTAACTGTTGTATAAATATATACAGTGTATCACAAAAGTGAGTACACCCCTCACATTTATGCAGATATTTAAGTATATCTTTTCATGGGACAACACTGACAAAATGACACTTTGACACAATGAAAAGTAGTCTGTGTGCAGCTTATATAACAGTGTAAATTTATTCTTCCCTCAAAATAACTCAATATACAGCCATTAATGTCTAAACCACCGGCAACAAAAGTGAGTACACCCCTAAGAGACTACACCCCTAAATGTCCAAATTGAGCACTGCTTGTCATTTTCCCTCCAAAATGTCATGTGATTTGTTAGTGTTACTAGGTCTCAGGTGTGCATAGGGAGCAGGTGTGTTCAATTTAGTAGTACAGCTCTCACACTCTCTCATACTGGTCACTGAAAGTTCCAACATGGCACCTCATGGCAAAGAACTTTCTGAGGATCTTAAAAGACGAATTGTTGCGCTACATGAAGATGGCCAAGGCTACAAGAAGATTGCCAACACCCTGAAACTGAGCTGCAGCACAGTGGCCAAGATCATCCAGCGTTTTAAAAGAGCAGGGTCCACTCAGAACAGACCTTGCGTTGGTCGTCCAAAGAAGCTGAGTGCACGTGCTCAGCGTCACATCCAACTGCTGTCTTTGAAAGATAGGCGCAGGAGTGCTGTCAGCATTGCTGCAGAGATTGAAAAGGTGGGGGGTCAGCCTGTCAGTGCTCAGACCATACGCCGCACACTACATCAAATTGGTCTGCATGGCTGTCACCCCAGAAAGAAGCCTCTTCTGAAGTCTCTACACAAGAAAGCCCGCAAACAGTTTGCTGAAGACATGTCAACAAAGGACATGGATTACTGGAACCATGTCCTATGGTCTGATGAGACCAAGATTAATTTGTTTGGTTCAGATGGTCTCAAGCATGTGTGGCGGCAATCAGGTGAGGAGTACAAAGATAAGTGTGTCATGCCTACAGTCAAGCATGGTGGTGGGAATGCCATGGTCTGGGGCTGCATGAGTGCAGCAGGTGTTGGGGAGTTACATTTCATTGAGGGACACATGAACTCCAATATGTACTGTGAAATACTGAAGCAGAGCATGATCCCCTCCCTCCGGAAACTGGGTCGCAGGGCAGTGTTCCAGCATGATAATGACCCCAAACACACCTCTAAGACGACCACTGCTTTATTGAAGAGGCTGAGGGTAAAGGTGATGGACTGGCCAAGCATGTCTCCAGACCTAAACCCAATAGAACATCTTTGGGGCATCCTCAAGCGGAAGGTGGAGGAGCGCAAAGTCTCGAATATCCGCCAGCTCCGGGATGTCGTCATGGAGGAGTGGAAAAGCATTCCAGTGGCAACCTGTGAAGCTCTGGTAAACTCCATGCCCAGGAGAGTTAAGGCAGTTCTGGGAAATAATGGTGGCCACACAAAATATTGACACTTCAGGAACTTTCACTAAGGGGTGTACTCACTTTTGTTGCCGGTGGTTTAGACATTAATGGCTGTATATTGAGTTATTTTGAGGGAAGAATAAATTTACACTGTTATATAAGCTGCACACAGACTACTTTTCATTGTGTCAAAGTGTCATTTTGTCAGTGTTGTCCCATGAAAAGATATACTTAAATATCTGCAGAAATGTGAGGGGTGTACTCACTTTTGTGATACACTGTATAAGAAATGGAATGTCCAATAAGCTCATGGTCAGGTGTCCAAATACTTTTGGTCATATACTGTAGTATACTTTGTCGTGATCAGGGTTCCAGACAATGGCAAGAACAAAAACAGTTATTGTACAGAATGAATTAAAAGCGTTCTTCAAAATTCATTTGAACTAATCACCTCACCCCTGGCCACTGTTTGTGAAATATTTGGCATGTTCTTTCACTTCTGTGTGGGTATCTTCTAGGAATTGCTCTCTTTACTTTTGTTGTGTAATGCCCACCAGGGATGACGCAGGCTCGGTTCCCAAAAACTGGTGGAAACGCGGGTCGGTTCTCTACAAAACACCAAGGTTCGAAGAAACCTGAACAGAACCGGTTCAAGAACCAGAGTTCTTTTGGTGGAAAAGTGCTATGTGAGTCTGTTAATGCACCATCTATGGTTCATTCATTTGTTCATTAGAGCATCACTTGGCCTTACTTACTTGCCGCTGGTACAACAACTCTAACCACCCCTTCTCTGGTCAAGTAGTGCTCAAGAGCTTTAGTCACATGTTTCATGTTACATTCACTAACTCAAGGGAAGATCTACGGAACGAATGCTTCTCCATTTCTCCAGTACATTACCACAGTGGTAAGTTTGTGTAGTCCTGCACTCTTGCTCTAATGAAAACAGATGTGTTGATTTTTATTTGCATTGTTGTTTGTATCACAGGTCAACATCTGACATTTTAATCCTGGTTGAACTAAACACTTTTTCAGCTATTAATTGAGAATAATAAATGTACATCTGCTGGCCAGCTCTGAAATCCATGCATTTGAAATGCAGCAGATGAATGTGACCTTTTCAGGGCTGAATCAAGCTTGACAGGGGTTAAATTAATATCACAAATCAGCCTGTATTCGATTTGCTCATTTTTATCTTTCTTTTTTGTATTTTTACATATACAGAAAAGTGCAATGAAAGGTAACCAGGCAACAGCACCCATGAGCTGGTGACCCTTTTTTTCGGGATATGAGAGTGTGTATTCAAATGAGATTAAAATGGCTCGTGCTGGAGCAGCGGTTTATTTGTCTGCCCTACATTTCTTTTTTATCGCCAGCCCATTAAGTCCTACCACTTTTGTCACTTGGAGTTTCCTTTATTTTCTATCACATTGCCCCCCTTCCCTTCCCCAGCCACCTACACACACACTCTCCCGGTCACACTTGAACTGAATACGGAAAAAAAACCTGATGAGAAAGGAAGACGCTGAAACACGGGAGAAGCCGAGCGTGCAGTAAGTGTGGCTGTGTCCTGATTGAAGGTGGTACTGTACGTAAAACTAGAACTGTGACAGCACTGGAAGTAACAGTGTTGGTTTTTTATGGTTTCTGCGCTTTATGGGTTCACATTTTGTACTTAAGAGCACTGACCCTGACATGTGAGCATGTAGGAGCGCTGAGGTGTCTGGGTAAATGGTACACCAGGGTGGTCAAAAAAAAGTCCCGTGTCACACAAGTTTACAACCAGACTCCAGATTTCTGGGACCTGTTTTATAGTACCTTTAAATTTAAATGGTCAAATTCTTTTGGGGAGCTCAGTGGGATTATAGGAATCAATTTTGTCTCAAAGTCAAATGTTACACAAACCAAAATAAATGGGTAGGTTGGCAGGCGGGCAGGAAGGGCCACTTTATCACAGAAATATACACCGATCAGCCATAACATTAAAACCACCTCCTTGTTTCTACACTCACTGTCTATTTTATCAGCTCCACTTATCATATAGAAGCACTTTGTAGTTCTACAATTACTGACTGTAGTTCATCTGTTTCTCTACATACCTTTTTAACCTGCTTTCACCCTGTTCTTCAGTGGTCAGGACCCCCACAGTACCACTACAGAGCAGGTATTATTTGGGTGGTGGATCATTCTCAGCACTGCAGTGACACTGACATGGTGGTGGTGTGTTAGTGTGTGTTGTGCTGGTATGAGTGAATCGGACACAGCAGCGCTGCTGGAGTTTTTAAATACCGTGTCCACTTTGTTAGACACTCCTACCTAGTTGGTCCACCTTGTAGATGTAAAGTCAGACACGATCGCTCATCTATTGCTGCTGTTTGAGTTGGTCATCTTTGAGATCTTCATCAGTGGTCACAGGCTGTTGGCTGGATATATTTTTGGTTGGTGGACTATTCTCAGTCTTGCAGTGACAGTGAGGTGTTTAAAAACTTGATCAGCGCTGCTGTGTCTGATCCACTCATACCAACACAACACACACTAACACACCACCACCATGTCAGTGTCACTGCAGTGCTGAGAATGATCCACCACCTAAAAAATACATACTCTATGGTGGTCCTGTGGGGGTCCTGACCATTTAAAGAACAGCATGAAAGGAGGCTAAGTATGTAGAGAAATAGATGGACAACAGTCAGTAATTGTAGAACTACAAAGTGCTTCTATATGGTAAGTGGAGCTGATAAAATGGACAGTGAGTGTAGAAACAAGGAGGTGGTTTTAATGTTATGGCTGATTGGTGTATATGAAGTTTAACGGGGCCATGGAACGCATTAACAGGTCTCCTATACATTCCAACATCAGAACCAACTGATGTCGGGTTTCAAGGTACCACTGTATGTCAACTTAGTGAATGGTTTTGGTACACTTGGTGGAATGGACAATGCAGTGATGGTAGCTTTTCAGTTTTACCCCTTAGCAATGTAGCATGCCAGTTGTGTGGTAATGTAACCTATATAAAATCACTGCTAACATTTTACACTTGCCATTTCTGGCAGTGACTATATTGTCTATATAACCAGCTCTGGAGCTTCATTCCTCCAGACTGTGAGGCAGGTAAGGCAGATGTCAAGCAGACTACTATTGCTCTAGTCAAGGATACAAACCAGTGGGATTTCAGTATCAGACCTAGTAGCACATATAAAGAATTCAGTGATTTCTGCAACAGTTCTTTTACTGTGATTGAACAATCTGATTTGCTGTATGGATAAACCACCAGTAAATGCATTGGGTTTCAAATCTTTCAGTCATTTAACTTTGTACCATGGTCTCTTAATTCAGATGTAGTCTAAGCACCACCAACAGCTCTCAGCTGTTGGAACATGGGTGACCACAGTTGGCGGTCCACAGTCATGTAAGCTTTACATAGGCTCGGAGGCTTGGAGTCTGCCGTGCAAAAAAAGCTCTTACTGTCTTATTTATTTATTTAGATCTTTTGATCAGCTTCAAAATTTAGTTTGAGTTTTACAGTGCCAATTTTAATATAAAAATAAATAAATAAATAAAAATGAAGGAATGTATTAATAAATTGTTGAAATGCAAGTTGGAGGGGGAATTCTGTATCCTAATGCTTTGATAGATACAGCGGTTTGACAAAAACAGGGCTTTCAGGAGTGCAGTAGGTTATTTTAGGCTCGTATTTTGCGCATAATTGCATCTAATGCCAGGAGATCATTTCGAGAGGGCACAGACTCATCAGTGTTTTTGTTATCCACTTCTGACATTACCGGCATCTCTTTAAATGTCAGCATCATGTTGATCTTCTCAGAGCCATCTTCCAACCCTCATCGGATCGGCCTGCGGCCATGGCGCTGATTACTTATTTGTGTTTCATAGAGTTTAGAGCCGAATCATCAAAAGGAAATTTTCCTCAAACGACCCACCCAGCCATCCAAATCTCCAGCTCAATGCTTCATACTACAGTGCCACGGGGCATCCAAGTGTGCATGAGGAAGCGAGGGTGAATATGTGCTATAATCTGCAGCATGTATAGGCGAGGGAATATTAGAAACGAATGGAAAAATGAGCTAGCGTGTTTATTGTTATTGCATGTCTGATTTATTAAGATGATATAATAATATTAGCTGTAGTTCGGACTCGGATGCCGCCATTATTCACTGAGGAAACACCAGCTCTGCATAGAGAACCCTCAAGTGCTGAAAAATCTAACAGAAAATGAGAATGCTGCTATATCATGTTTTTAATAGTGTAATGATGTACTGTGAAAAAGTAATCACCCTATTTGCCTTTTATTGTGTGCTTGCCAGGCTGAATGATGTCAAAAACTGTAAAAAGCGCATCACATATTGTAAAACATACTTTGATTTATTTAAGGGACAAAGTTATCCAACACCTATATCACCCTTGTGAGAAAAAAAATGGGATGAAATTAATCATATGCTTCAAACCTGAGTCCTCTCTGTCAGGGGTATGAAGGACCTTTTTTGAAGGTATGGTGGGGTTGGTACTAATGCCCTCAGTCCATCATAAACCAGGACATGATACTTGTGTGGCAACATGTTACAACATCAAAGCACAGGGGGGCTCAAATAAACCCAGAACACATTACATCAAAGCAGTGGCTCCATCCTCGTATTTTTCTTTACCCTGCTTTTCCTTTTACTGCTTCTGTGCTCAATACCTAACATCATACAAGAAAAAAATTTCCTTCTCCACCAGGAATAACAAAAACACAAGAAACTTGCAGAACTATTTACAGTAGGGCCTGCATAACCAGAATCATACATCCTTCACCATATTTTCCACAGACGGGTAAGTGAATGTATTTATAATTGACTATATAAATACGGTTTGTGGCAGCTGTTCCAGCATGACTATGCTCTGTATACAAAGCAACGTATGTAAAGACATGGGTTGACAAGTTTAGTGTGAAGGAACTTAAGTGAGTCCTTTTTTGGTTACATTTTCCAAGCAAACCCTCCTTAACAGATTCTGAACTTGGCATGTTAATAAAATCCATGTTCTTTTATTCATTACAGAACCAAGTTGGTTTTTACCAAAGTTTCACCTGAGAGATCAAAAACCTTCCATCTGAAGCGACTTGACACTTATGAGGCACAGATGACTCTCAATCAAATGAGATCACACGCAACAGGCGCTCCATACCCTATCTGCTGGCCATACTAGGCAATGCAGACGATACCAGGCACAGGAGATTTTGAATATTTCTTTATATATATATATACAGTATATATATATATATATATATATTATGTGTTTTTCTCCCAATATAGTCTAGTCAATTTGTCTTCCGCTGCTCCCCGATTTTTTTGCAGTTGAGGAGTATCCCGCTGCACCACCTGAGCGCCATCAGTTCACAAGTTTAATGTCAAACACTGTCATGGACTATTTTGTATCTCCAGTTCACCTCACTTGAATGTCTTTGGACTGTGGGAAGAAACTGGAACTCTTGGAGGGGCCCACACAGACACAGGGAGAACCCGGACCACCATGTTGTGAGGCGAGAGTGCTACCCACCAAGCCACCGTGTGTAAAAACATGGGTTGACAAGTTTAGTGTGAAGGAACTCAAGTGACTTTTACAAGTGTTTTTTTTATCTTTACAAATTAAGAAATATACAAATATGAGATTTTTAATGGTTCTTATTGTGTATTTATAATTTTTTTCAGAATGTAACATTTCCAGGCAAACCCTCAATAACAGATTCTGAACTTAACATGTTAACAAACTAGCGTTTTCAAAAAAACTCAACATCCATGTTGTTTTATTCATCACAGAAGCAAGTTGGTTTACACTAGTTTCACCTGAAAGATCAAAAACCTTCCATCTGAAGCGACTGGTCCATACCCTATCTGCTGGCCAAACTAGGCAATGCAGAAGGATACAAGGTGCAGGAGATTTTTTGCAATGTTTCTTTTTTATGTAATTATGTTTATTCAAAATGTAATGCAACATGTTTAAAAAAACCCTCTATAACAGAGTCTGAACATGACATGTTTACAAACAAGCGTTATTCATTACATAAGCAAGTTGGGGATGGAAGGGAACTCTCCAGATTCTCTGAATCTTTTAATAATGTTATAAACTGTAGATGGTAAAATCCTTAAATCTCCTGCAGTTATGCATTAGGAAACATATAAAACTTGGGAAATGTTCTTAAACTGTTTATTTATTTATCTGCAGTGTAGGAATTTTGATCCATCCTTGCTCTGAAATGACTGAGCCTTTCATTTATGTTTCGTTTATACTCAACCATGACATCACTGCTGCCTATTAACCTTTTTCAATTAGTACTTGCCATCTGTAACGGAGGTGGTGTGGGCCTCGCTACAGAGGGTGTGAGACAGATCCCTACACACCTGCAGGAATAGAAATAGAACCCGATGTGCAAATATCTAATCAGCTGCTGGTAAAACCAAGCAGCGCAAAGGGACATGTCTCATAACATGAACTGGTCATGATCGGCTGCTACTACATAACAGAGCCTCCTTTCTAAGGTTCTGCTCCTGGAGGTTCAATTGGGGAAAAAAAATCATTTTAACAATACAAAATTGAGAACATCTGAGGAAAAAAAACACCCATATAAGAAGGGAGGGGAGGGATAAGTGCTCATAACTGCCTTGCAGTGGCACATCCCAAACAGGTGTAAAGAGGGAGGGAACCAATGGCTTATTAAAGGTTCCTGAAAAAATGTGGGTAAACAGAAGAGAAAATGCTGTGCATCTCTACCAAAGCTAGAAAAGCAAGCAGCCAACCTTAATGGGACAGTGGTAGCCTAGTGGGTAGAGCTATTATCAACCGGGAGATTGGCGGTTCAAATCCAGGGCAACGCCTTCACAATTTGCAAATATCTAATCAAAGTAGAACAATACTGTGACTAAAAAGCAACTAATAAAATAGGGTCACCTGCAAATGAATAAGCAGCCAACGGATTAGAAACAAAATATCAAGTGAAAGAAACAAAAACATCTGCAACCCACCACAAAGAAAGTGAATAAAAAAGAAAATAAGAACTGGATGTCACAGTATGACATGCTACTCTGGCCCTCTGTGACAAGACCAGCTCTCTAAAAAAAGGGACTGTCCAAATCTACTGGTTCCACCGATACACAAGTTTAACCCCATCACACCAGTTTGCGCTCCCTTATGCATAACAGTGAATTTATGGTTAAATCCAGCTGTGGAAAAGACATATCATGCCGCCTCTGGGGCAAATCGCTCCCTCAGGGCACAACATGCCGCAATATCAGGTCGAGTTCCCAGAAAACAAAAGAATGGGCTGCTCAGGTGTTGCAGCGGTAAAACACGCTAGCACACTAGAGCTGGGATTTAGAATACATCATATTGAATCTCGGCTCTGACATCCGGCTAGGCTGGGCGGCTGCATGAACAACGATTGGCTGTTCATAGGGTAGGATAAGCCAGATAGGGACTCCTCATAACTGAGCGAATTACGACCTGCTGGCTGGTTGATGGCGTCTGCACAGAGTCGAGGAATAATGCTGATCAGGGTGTGGCTGCACACGTGTCGAAGGGGAGCGTGTGACAGTCTCGCTCTCCTCAATTGGGGTGGGGGTCAGCTCCAGTAGAGAGGAAGCATAACGCAATTGGGTAAAAATTAGACACGCTAAAAATCAGAAGAAAAAGGGAGAAATGGCATTTAAAAAAAGAATGCTGACAACCCCTTATCAGCAGGAATGCCAGTATGGCAACCACGGAGCTGGCGATGAAGTCCAAGTGAAGCCGTGATATACTGTATATGAAACCTTCCACCTGAAATGACTTGAAACTTATGAGGTTCAGATGACTGTCAATTAAAAGAGATTGACAGATCACACTCAACTGATGCTCCATACCTCATCTGCTGGCCAAACTAGGCAATGCAGAGGAATACAAGGCACAGGTGATTATAAACCAAAAGAGGTTGACAGATCATTATACTACTGCACCAACTGTTAGCTGAATTGGGCCAGAAGGAGGGACTCACCTCCCTTTTTGTGTCAGCTTTTGAACGACAGCCAACACGTTACACTATCTAAGTATGTATTATTATTGTTGTACTGCAGCACTATTTCAGGATGATATATGACTGCAAAAAGGAATTCCCCCTTCACGAAATTCAGAAATAGAGCACCTTACTTATGCATGCACGTACCCGCCCATTTCTAAAAATACTTATAGCAGGTTGTTTCCCTGGCTCACGTACATTTACATACACTTGTACACACAAAGAAGGGTCTAGCATCTACCCCCAGATTCACACCATGTGCAGACTGAGGGCAGGAGTGAATATATTATATGTTCTTTCCACATGAGAAACCAAGGAACATCTTCAAAGCCAGGACGAACTGACATCCGGCTATTTCTGATCATCTGAGAGACTGAGTGAAGCATGAGAGATGTTTAAGCTCATCGGCTTCTCAACAGTGGAAGTTAATGCTTGACTACATATGACAAGTCTGGACAGGAAAGCAGACCTGATAACAGCGCCTGCATATGAATTGATTCTAATAACTAGTGCATTGTGGGTCGATATGTGGGACATTCAAGCTTTAAAACCTGTCAAATATTGTAGGGTACCACATACTACCTATTTACTCAACCACTCAAAAGTAGGGACAATTTGTTATAGCCAGTTCAAACCCATGTTCTAAGAACCTTCGTACAGGAGCTATACACTATCTGCTAAATATACACCGATCAGCCAAAACATTAAAACCACCTCCTTGTTTCTACACTCACTGTCCATTTTACCATATAGAAGCACTTTGTAGTTCTACAATTACTGACTGTAGTCCATCTGTTTCTCTACATTTAGTCCATCTGTTTCTCTACATTTTAACCTCCTTTTACCCTGTTTTTCGGTGGTCAGGACCACTACAGAGCAGATATTATTTGGGTGGTGGGTCATTCTCAGCACTGCAGTGACACTGACATGGTGGAGGTGTGTTAGTGTGTGTTGTTCTGGTATGAGTGGATCAGACACAGCAGCGCTGCTGGAGTTTTTAAATACCGTGTCCTCTCACTGTCCACTCTATTAGACACTCCTACCTAGTTGGTCCACCCTGTAGATGTAAAGTCTGAGACGATCGCTCATCTATTGCTGCTGTTTGAGTTGGTCATCTTTAAGACCTTCATCAGTGGTCAAAGGACACTGCCCATGGGGCACTGTTGGCTGGATATTTTTGGTCGGTGGACTATTCTCAGTCCAGCAGTGACAGTGAGGTGTTTAAAAACTCCATCAACGTTGCTGTGTCTGATCCACTCATACCAGCACAACACACACTAACACACCACCACCATGTCAGTGTCACTGCAGTGCTGAGAATGATCCACCACTCAAATAATACCTGCTCTGTGGTGGTCCTGTGGGGGTCCTGACCATTGAAGAACAGCATGAAAGGGGGCTAACAAAGCATGCAGAGAAACAGATGGACTACAGTCAGTAATTGTAGAACTACAAATTGCTTCTATATGGTAAGTGGAGCTGATAACATGGACAGTGTGTGTAGAAACAAGGAGGTGGTTTTAATGTTATGGCTTATCGATGTAATAGCTGTGGCTAAAACACATGAAGTCAATAATTAGGATGGGCGTACACATAATTTTAGCTTTGAAAAATTGCTCTTGTAGGAATGTTCAGCATAATTACTGGCATCTACAAAAAATAATGATAAATAGAAGGCAGAGTTCATTTCACAGGAAAACAAAAAGCTTAATATCTGACTAATGACACCATGCAAATGTGCGAAAATATACTAAAATCCATTTAAATCTGTGCTATTAACTCTCCCCCTCCACAGACACGCACATAAACCATTTCAACTATTCGCAACAAGAAAAACATCAAGCGGCTTAATTTGGTATTTTCACACAGGCTGTCCACACGGCGTCTGTGATACGAGTGTAAATGAGCAGTGTACACAATGAAGGCAATGAGAGCTCTCCCACTATCATTCATGTTCGTCCTCCCACAGCTCCACGGCCCATACAAACACATCATGCAGATTTAATCCCTGTGAGTGAGAGAGCCTCCGAGCCAAAAAACACCAGCATCTGGAAGGAAAGTAAACAAGCCAGGGAAAAAGTGAAGAGTGGCCTGCAGGGCACGTTCACCCACATTAAACACTATAGCACTGAATTTTTCCAGAGCTGTAGAGAGAGGTGAAAAGAAGAAAAATGCTAATACACGTTCGCTATACATTCCAAAGCGTGTGTTGTTTGTTTCCCTTATATTTAATAATGCATTTTCGAGCTCTGCATGTTGGCATCAGTCACTTAAGATTCTTCATCGCTGTTCATGGTGTGTGGATTCCTTTTGAAGCTTCGTGCACAAAGTCTGGACAAACCGAATTCATAAATCACCTCCTGCCCATTTAAAATGAATCCCAGTTCTTGTGAGTGCAGTTTGACCCGTTGGCGTCGCCCGAGGAGATTTTAGTGCCTTTGGCCAGGCCCCAGGAAGATCTGCTACCGGCTTGGATCTGCCCAAAGTAAGGCACCAGTACTGAGGTTCTTACTGCATATTTTACATCAGAAATTATACATAACAAAAAGTACTTGGAAGTATTTGTCATCTGTAAAGGCAAGGCTGAAAATGATGAGTCAAGAGAAACAAAAGTCTTCCACACGATTTCTGTTTGGTCTCAGAGTTAATTATTAAATCATTATTCTAGTGTTGATGTTCTGCATTCAGCTGAAAGTGAAATCCTTGTCATATTAGTCTTGAGTTTTCTTTTATTGCTTTTCTGTTCTGGGACTAAATGATTGGAAAATACATCTAATACATCTGTCCAAAAAAAACTCACAGATTTAAGTTTGTTTATTCTGTCAAAATACATACAGAAGCTTAGATGGCATTGTAGCACGGTCTATTAATTCCTTGTTAGTAATTGATATACACTGATCAGCCATAACATTAAAACCACCTCCTTGTTTCTACACTCACTGTCCATTTTATCAGCTCCACTTACCATATAGAAGCACTTTAAGGTTCTACAATTACTGACTGTAGTCCATCTGTTTCTCTACATACTTTTTTTTTAGCCTGCTTTTACCCTGTTCTTCAATGATCAGGACCACCACAAAGCAGGTATTATTTAGGGGTGGATCATTCTCAGCACTGCAGTGACAATGACATGGTGGTGTGTTAGTGTGTGTTGTGCTGGAATGAGTGGATGAGACACAGCAGTGCTGCTGGAGTTTTTAAATACCATGTCCACTCACTGTCCACTCTATTAGACACTCCTACCTAGTTGGTCCACCTTGTAGATGTAAAGTCAGAGACGATTGCTCATCTATTGCTGCTGTTTGAGTTGGTCATCTTCTAGACCATCAGTGATCACAGGATGCTGCCCACAGGGCGCTGTTGGGTGGAAATTTTCTTAGTCCAGCAGGATTCTTAGTCCAGCAGGGGCAGTGAGTTGTTTAAAAACTCCAGTAGCGCTGCTGTGTCTTATCCACACTAATACACAACCTACATGTCAGTGTCACTGCAGTGCTGAGAATGATCCACCACCTAAATAATACTTACTCTGTAGTGGTCCTGTGAGAGTCCTGATTATTGAAGAACAGCATGAAAGGGGGCTAACAAAGCATGCAGAGAAACAGATGGACTACAGTCAGTAATTGTAGAACTTCAAAAGAGGAAACCGGAGCTCCCGGAGGGAACCCACGCAGACACTGGGAGAACATGCAAACTCCGTACAGAAAGGACCCGGACCGCCCCGCCTGGGGATCAAACAGGACCTTCTTGCTGTGAGGTGACAGTGCTACCCACCGTGCCGCCCGTTCTGGCCGTTCTTTTCTTTTTTATTTAAACAACAATAGTTTTTTACACAGCACTATGTCATTACTTGATAAAAATAGGTTAAAACTTTTTTTTCTTCTTTCTTTCTTCATGCTTCCTCACTGGTTCTGCCCTACATTGTCTCATCAACCTTTACAGAGTGTGTTCCTAGTTCCTAACTTACCTCCAGCATAGCTGTGCTTTAATTAACTCTCCGAATGTTCAGTTTGACCCAGAGAGCTCCCTACAGACTGCCTGCTCCTGTCATGTACCACTCGGTAATTGTCACAAAATATTTTTTTTTTCAGACTTTCTACACTGACTTAACTTTTTCTCTTTCCTTCCTTTAGAACAAGTTCCATTCCATCCAAGTCTTCCCACACTGTTTTCATCTGAAACCCCACCTTCTCTCAGATTGGTGCACTAATATGCTTTTAATGAGTGGTCGCTATGCCCCCCTGCCTGCTGTTCCTGCTGTTTAAAAATCCTCTCGCTGGAATAGATCCCTCCTCCCTACTGATCAAGTTTATATTCCTGCCATAAATGAAAGTGGCATGCGGCAAAGGTCATAAATAAAGCAAATGCCTATAGGATGCCATAACACACGGCCGTTTGAAATGGAAGGAAAAGTGACAGTCATTTAAAAGCTCATCTGGGCCAGCTGACACGGCGTTTCTCAGAGAGACAAATGGCCGGAGCCTCCGACCTGCTGCTGCAGCATGAGCCAACAGCCCATTGAACGACTAAAACAGTGTGGAACAGCAAGAAGAACCTGCACACACAAATAAACCCATATACACTGATCAGCCAAAACATTAAAACCACCTCCTTTTTTCTACACTCACTGTCCATTTTATCAGCTCCACTTACCATATAGGAACACTTTGTAGTTTACTGACTGTAGTCCATTTGTTTCTCTGCATACTTTTTTAACCTGCTATCACCCTGTCCTTCAGTGGTTAGGACCACCACAGAGCAGGTATTATTTGGGTGGTGGATTATTCTCAGCACTGCAGTTACAATGACATGGTGGTGGGGTGTTAGTGTGTGTTGTGCTGGTATGAGTGGATCAGACACAGCGGCACTGCTGGAGTTTTTACATACCGTGTCCACTCACTGTCCACTCTATTAGACCTATTATACCTAGTTGGTCCACCTTGTAGATGTAAAGTCAGAGACGATCGCTTATCTATTGCTGCTGTTTGAGTTGGTCATCTTCTAGACCTTCATCAGTGGTCACAGGACGCTGCCTACGGGGTGCTGTTAGCTGGATATTTTTGGTCGGTGGACTATTCTCAGTCCAGCAGTGACAGTGAGGTGTTTAAAAACTCCAGCAGCGCTGCTGTGTCTGATCCACTCATACCAGCACAACACACACTAACACACCACCACCATGTCAGTGTCACTGCAGTGCTGAGAATGATCCACCACCCAAATGAAAGCAGGCTAAAAAAAAGTTTTAAGAGAAACAGATGTACTACAGTCAGTAATTGTAGAACTACAAAGTGCTTCTATATGGTAAGTGGAGCTGATAAAATGGACAGTGAGTGTAGAAACAAGGAGGTGGTTTTAATGTTATGGCTGATCAGTGTATGTTCCAGCAGCCCTGGTTTATTGGTTTATGGTGACTTGTTTTTTAGCATGAGATGACACCGGCTAGAGTCCCCCCTAATTACTAATGTGAATTGATTGGCTATGCAAGGTAAAGGACACTATAAAACTTTCTACCATCAAATTAGGAATCAAAGCTGCTGTCTGGGTTTTTGTTACAGTCCATGAGAGCAATTATGTAACTAGTACATAAAAAAAAAATAATTCTGTAGGTTCAAACACACACATGTATGCACACACTCCCTTATCAAACACATTAGATAAGACTCCTAAAAGCTTCATCGATGTGGAAAAGCAAATAAGATGCTGATATCTTACAAATGGAAGAAAATCAATTACTCGCTGCCTTTTTTGTTTTTGCTTCTCTGAGATGTAAAAGGCCAAACACAATTATCAGAGACACGGAGCCGGATCAGAACTGACAGACTAACGCTAGCTACTATCCAATATGTGTCACCGGCAATTGACCAGGAGAAAGCAATTATGTCGGATAAATGAAATGACACAGCACAACACTGTTCAGCATCCACAACACTGGCAAAATATTACAATAAGTCTGCCTGTGAATGACACCATGGTTTGAACTGAACATATTAACGTCAAGCAGGATAAAAAACACAACAAAACAATTTCACTTTTTGATAATGGTGTCAGCTGCAGTTAAAGCATTTGTGGTGGGGTTTAATAAATTGGAACGTTTTTTTTGTTCTTTTCCTCTCTGGCATTAAATGACTTATTGTGCTAACGATTGTGTTTTGTGTTCGAGTTCTTTGTGACTGAAAGTGCTGCAATTTACAAAACATTTGCAATCACAGCACGATATGAATGCATGATCAGATTTTGCCTAATGTGTTCCTGTTCTTCGCGCGCTGTTCAATGGAACTGTTTATGTATATACAGTGGAACATGCTTTATTCGCAATCAACAACAATTTCCATGCAAATGAGCTGCTTCCAGCCTCCTCCGCTCAGGTCCCAAACAAAGACGATAACAACGCCAGACTCCGGATTATATTTCGGACGTTGTTACACTTTAATTCTGTATCTACTTTAATTGTTTCCATTCTAATCTAAAGCTCAATGATTCACATGTAGAGTTTATCATTACTGTGTGATATACAATAAATGCTCTATTATATCATACAGAACTGCCACGGCACTGTGCTAACAATACTTTTATTCTTCTGGTAGTCAGGCACAGTGGGGTTGTTCTGTTTTGGGTTTGCTCATGTGAGCCTTTTATAAAGGCCTTGATTTAAATGCTTTTTAGCCAGCGGATGGTCAGTGAGAGCTGAAAGAACGCTGCAGGCAAAAGACAGAGTGCTCATTAGAGTGGCGGGGCCACCATAGGGCCCCGTTCAGCACTCTCTATTGTTCTAAGTGCTCCCTATTTGGCTCTGGACTTTTACTGTGCTTCAAATTGCAGATCATGCAGAGAAAAAGATGCCGAAATGAGAAATAATTATTCTTTTTAACAAATATTGAAAAAATGAAGAGAAAAAAAAAAATTTTTTATATACTTCTGTACCTACCAACAAATCTATCAAATATACACTCACTCACTCACTTTCTTTATATATATATATATACTGTATATATATAAATATATATATATATATATATATATATATATATATATATATATATATATATTTATTTATTTTTTATTTATTTATTTATTTATTTTTTCGTCATGCATTTTCTCCCCTTTTTCTCCCTTTTTAGTGCGTCCAATTGCCCGATTGCATCATGCTTCCTCTCCACCAATGCCGATCCCTACTCTGATTGAAGAGAACGAAGCTAACCCACGCCCCCTCCAACATGTGGGCAGCATGCCGTATGCATCTTATCACGCACACTTTGATGAGTGCAGTGCAGCCCAGTGTTTTGTACGGAGAGACACACCCTGAGAGCACTCTTTTCTCATCTATGTGCAGACACCATCAATCAGCCAGCAGAGGTCATAATTGCACCAGTCAGAGAGACCTCATCTGGCTTAGTCCTGCCCATATCTGAACAACAGGCCAATCGTTGTTCATGTGGCCGCTCAGCCTTAGCCGGCAGGCAGAGCTGAGATTCGATACGATTTATTCGAGATCCCAGTGGCCACTCACTCACTTTCTTAACCGTATATCAAGTCAGGGTCGTTGTGCTGGAGCCTATCCCAGCTTTTCAATGGACGCAAGGCACACAGAAACACCCTGGACGGGGCGCCAGTCCATCACAGGGCAGACACACACACATACACACACCCATTCACCTATAGGGCAATTTAGTGTCCCCACTAAGGAAACCACTAGGAAACCGGAGCTCCCGGAGGAAACCGGAGCAGACACAGGAAAAACATGCAAACTTTGTACAGAAAGGACCCAGACCGCCCCACCTGGGGATCGAACCCAGGACCTTCTTGCTGTGAGCCACCGTGCCGCCCATCAAATATACAGTTGATTTAAAAAATATAAAATATGACATTGGGATAGACCCTGTTTACAATCATATTTAACCCTTGTATTCATCCCCAAACATTTAACTTTTAAACCAGACTATTTAAACCAACTATTTTCTCAGCAACCACCACCATATTTTATAGTTTCACACCAAGCATACCAATATGAATTTATACTCATATAAGCCAAAAACTCACACTTTATTTGGGAGTTTTCCAATTAAATTCTGCAAAGGTACCGCTGTCTGTGCTTTGTTCTTGCAGCTGTTTGATAAGAGCTTTTGATGTAACACACTGGACATAGTTAGCTCTGTGTTCTGTTGACATTGAGTTTTTTATGCCTTGTTCTTTGAAGTCCCAGAGACCCCAGTGTTGTGTGGGTAAAATAAAATTACACTGAGTTCAAAATTAACCAAATTAATAAACCAAATTAACCGGCGATAGAGAGAGAGAGGGGTGGAAGGTTTAGCAAAGGCTTGTGTGTGTGTGTGTGTGTGAGAGAGAGACTAAAAACAACACAGAAAAATCTTTTGCCTTTAATCATGTATTCTAGCAAAGGTCTTTGAGACCCCAAACAGAAGTGTATAAATGAAGAGGTGTTTGGAACACAACATCAATATAAAAAATATTCTTTATTTGCAGTTTCCATGACATTAGGAACATTCATTAAGTATCAGGCTGATTGAAAAAAGCTAAGGATATTTTTAAGCTGTTAAAGAGGCTATGGGAGAACCGAGATTCTGAACTCCAATAATTGGCAGTGCCTGCAACAGAAACGTCTCTGCTAGGGCAGGATGACCGGACAATGTGGGTGGGGTCTTCAAACTCTGTAAGGACCCTGATTGGCAGAGGCGCATAGGTGAAAAAGCGTTGCGCTAAGGGCGGTATGTGGGTCGGAGGAGGTGTGAGCAGCAATATACCCACCTCGACTGCAATCAGGGATCCACCAGCAGCAGAAGACAAATTGACTACGCTAAATTGGGAGAAAATGCATAAATAAAATAGAAAAAAAGAGGCTATGGGGTTTCAGGGACCCCAAACAGGACATGAAAGCAACAGCAACAGGAGGTTGTGTCATATGGGTGGTGTCGTCAAACTCTGTGTAAGGACCCTGATTGGAAGATAGAGAGGCGCATAGGTGAAAAAGGGTTCCACTAAGGGCTGCGCGTGGGTCGGAGGAAATCGTGGCGGTTGTAGCCTTAAGGTAGCCTTAAGGCACTGGACTAGTAATCCAAAGGTCACTGGTTCAAGCCCCACCACTGCCAGGTTGCCACTGTTGGGCCCTTGAGCAAGGCCCTTAACACTGAATTGCTTAGACTGTATAATGTAAGTCTTATTGGACAAAAAGCATCTGCTAAATGCAGAAAATGTAAATGTAATGTAAATAAGCCATTTTAATAAGCTTAGAATGCAACTTGGCTCCAGTTTCACCATGATCCTGACCAGGACCAAGCATCTAGTACAAATTTATAAACGAATGAATGCTGGAAGTTTTGTGATATTTTTTGCAGCTGCAGAAATGGTTGGCAAAGTGGCACAGCAGGTAGTATCAGTACCTCACAGCCATAGTTTTGTGGACGTTGGTTCGATCCTTTCTTCTTTATCTTTTTTTTTGTGTTTGTGTGTTAATGAGTGCTGTGTTTTGAATGTGTAGGTGTGTATTGCTTTAAAAAACATTGGCACCCATAGCATTGCATATTCCAGCCATGCAACCAGTGTTTCTGCATTGTGCCTGACCCACCCCCGCCCTAATCAGACTTAAGCAGCTACTGAAAATTGCAGTTGTAGCTTAGTGGTTAAGGTACTGGACTAGTTGTAGCTTAGTGGTTAAGGTACTGGACTAGTTGTAGCTTAGTGGTTAAGGTACTGGACTAGTTGTAGCTTAGTGGTTAAGGTAATGTACATTTACATTTTCAGCATTTAGCAGAAGCCTTTATCCAAAGCGACTTACATTACAGTTACAGTATATAGTCTGAGAAATTGAGGGTTAAGGGCCTTGCTCAAGGACTCAACAGCAGCAACCTGGCAGTGGTGGGGCTTGAACCAGTGACCCTCTGATCACTGGTCCAGTACCTTAACCACTTGGCTACAGCTGGCCCACTAGTAATCCAATGTAATCCTTTGGACTAGTAATCCAAAGGTCGCTGGTTCAAGCCTCACCACTGCCAGGTTGCCACTGTTGGGCCCTTAAGCAAGGCCCTTAACCCTCAATTGCTTAGACAATATACTGTCACAGTATTGTAAGTGGCTTTGGATAAAAGCATCTGCTAAAAGCCGTAAATGTATTTTTTTCTATAAGCTACTCCACAGTGCCATATTTACTGATAACTTCAGTCTCAGATGAGCAAAACTGCATTTGCTTCTTAGACTTTTTGGCATGCTGAAACCCAAGGGCCGGTTCTCTGGTCACGTGGTGACTGACCCTGAACGCAGTTTAAAACCAGGGGATTGGTTCATAAGCTTAGTTAATTGTTCTCCAGTGGCCATGCTGAGCTGCTAGCCTGCAGCACTGATTCACCAACTCGTCCAACTTTCCTCCAACTGAATTATTCTCTCAAGAATGTAAAAAATGAAGAGAACATAACCTTGTGCAACGAGCCTGTTCTGTTTATTAAGATCTTCAAAAATAGAGATAAGGAGAAGTAAAAAGAGATAATGAGGGGAACTTAGGGACTGAGAGTGAGGAAGAAGAGGGAGATAGAATGTATGTATTTTTTTACTTACAATTTTATACTAACTAGATTTGCAGTGGGTCTAGTGCAATCTAGAAAGACTAAGTTCAGGGCATGAATACACCTTAAACAGGGTACCAATCCATCTCAGGACATCATACATTCACTCAATTACTAACACCTAGGGGCAGTTAAGTATAGTAAATATACACTGACCAGACATTACATTATGAGCAGTGACAGGTGAAGTGAATAACACTGATTATCTCATCACGGCACTTGTTAGTAGGTGGGATATATTAGGCAGCAAGTGAACATTTTATCCTCAAAGTCGATGTTAGAAGCAGGAAAAATGGATTTAAGTGAGTTTTACAAGGGCCAAACTGTGATGGCTAGACGACTGGGTCAGAGCATCTCCAGAACTTCAGCTCTTGTGGGGTGTTCCCGGTCGGTCTGCAGAGGTCAGTATCTATCAAAAGTGGTCCAAGGAAGGAACAGTGGTAAACCGACGACAGGGTCATGGGCAGCCAAGGCTCATTGATGCACGTGGGGAGCGAAGGCTGGCCCGTGTGGTCCGATCCATCCAACAGACGAGCTACTGTAGCTTCACATGCTGAAGAAGTTAATGCCGGTTCTGATAGAAAGGTGTCAGAATACACAGAGCATCACAGTTGGGGGACCAACACAATATTAGAAAGGTGGTCATAATGTTATGCCTCATCTGTGTATCCATTGGCATGTGTTTAATAAATGGCAGAAAATATGGACACCTAGTTGAAATGAGCAGGTGGAATTCTTGCTACTGAAGAGCAGTGACCGGATCACCTTTTAATTTAATAACACTTCTAATTCTGTGCAGACTGAGGACACGAACTGAAAGTGCTTTGAAAAGGGGAATTCATTGCCATTACTTCAGTATTTAAACATGTTTTTTAGAGCTGAAAGGGAAAAAAAAACTGACAGTGACACTAGAGGAACATGGGAAATTCCTCACAGACATTGACAATAGAATATTCAGACCATACATAGTGATTGAAAATAATAAGTCATTGCATTTAAGAAAGGGCGGCACGAAAGCGCGGGTTCGATCCCCAGCAGTGGCGTTTCTCTAAGACTGCAAGGGAAGCTCAGCTTCTCCTAAAATGTCAAAAATTAAATGGTCAAATATGTACAGTTGTGTTTACATTTCATTGACTACAAATGCGTTAGAACACGTTCATCTCGAAGACGAGTTCGTTCAGAATCAGCTACTTATCACAGATCGACTGACTCAATTTTGTTAACTGCCGTAGCGTCAGTGCATTTGCCCGTAGAAGCTGAGCGTCTATTCACTTCAATGGGACTGCATGGAACGGTTTTTTTCATTGCTTCGAAATTCGCCGGTCATTGAATAAATGCCACGATTTTGTCCCGCCCCCGGACGCTGAGCGTCTCTGGGGGTGAATGGAGCTGTTGGCGGGTCTGAACGCAGAGCTTCTGCAAGATGATTGGAGGATCAGTCGAAAGGCTGAATCTTGTTTTGATTGACAGCTATTTTGAGATCTACACCATCACTTAATCACTGGGAGCTTCAGTCCCAGCGCGGATTTTGCGAGTGAAGTCGAAAGACAAACTGCAACCCATTTCTTGGTATTTGCTTGGTGAAATTACTTGACCATTTACATTGTTCATTGTGTAAATAAAACACACTCATAGCATTTGTTTCAGGACACTGGTCAAGTCCCTGGAAAAGATAGGATCACAGGCCATTTTCTTGAAAAGGAACGGAGGGCAGAATTTATGTGTAAATAAATTGACAAATTTTATGATGTAAGCCGACAATGAGCTTCCCCTCTTTGAAAGACCAGCAGCCGCCACTGATCCCCAGGTGGGGCAGTCCGGGTCCTCTCTGTGCAGAGTTTGCATGTTCTCCCCGTGTCTGCTTGGGTTTCCTTCGGGAGCTCCGGTTTCCTCCCACAGTCCAAAAACATGCAGTCAGTCTAATTGGAGACACTGAATTGCCCTATAGGTGAATGTGTGTGTGTGTGTGTGTGTGTGTGTGTGTGTGTGTGTATGTACAGTGTATCACAAAAGTGAGTACACCCCTCACATTTCTGCAGATATTTAAGTATATCTTTTCATGGGACAACACTGACAAAATGACACTTTGACACAATGAAAAGTAGTCTGTGTGCAGCTTATATAACAGTGTAAATTTATTCTTCCCTCAAAATAACTCAATATACAGCCATTAATGTCTAAACCACCGGCAACAAAAGTGAGTACACCCCTTAGTGAAAGTTCCTGAAGTGTCAATATTTTGTGTGGCCACCATTATTTCCCAGAACTGCCTTAACTCTCCTGGGCATGGAGTTTACCAGAGCTTCACAGGTTGCCACTGGAATGCTTTTCCACTCCTCCATGACGACATCACGGAGCTGGCGGATATTCGAGACTTAGCGCTCCTCCACCTTCCGCTTGAGGATGCCCCAAAGATGTTCTATTGGGTTTAGGTCTGGAGACATGCTTGGCCAGTCCATCACCTTTACCCTCAGCCTCTTCAATAAAGCAGTGGTCGTCTTAGAGGTGTGTTTGGGGTCATTATCATGCTGGAACACTGCCCTGCGACCCAGTTTCCGGAGGGAGGGGATCATGCTCTGCTTCAGTATTTCACAGTACATATTGGAGTTCATGTGTCCCTCAATGAAATGTAACTCCCCAACACCTGCTGCACTCATGCAGCCCCAGACCATGGCATTCCCACCACCATGCTTGACTGTAGGCATGACACACTTATCTTTGTACTCCTCACCTGATTGCCACCACACATGCTTGAGACCATCTGAACCAAACAAATTAATCTTGGTCTCATCAGACCATAGGACATGGTTCCAGTAATCCATGACCTTTGTTGACATGTCTTCAGCAAACTGTTTGCGGGCTTTCTTGTGTAGAGACTTCAGAAGAGGCTTCCTTCTGGGGTGACAGCCATGCAGACCAATTTGATGTAGTGTGCGGCGTATGGTCTGAGCACTGACAGGCGGACCCCCCACCTTTTCAATCTCTGCAGCAATGCTGACAGCACTCCTGCGCCTATCTTTCAAAGACAGCAGTTGGATGTGACGCTGAGCACGTGCACTCAGCTTCTATGGACGACCAACGTGAGGTCTGTTCTGAGTGGACCCTGCTCTTTTAAAACGCTGGATGATCTTGGCCACTGTGCTGCAGCTCAGTTTCAGGGTGTTGGCAATCTTCTTGTAGCCTTGGCCATCTTCATGTAGCGCAACAATTCGTCTTTTAAGATCCTCAGAGAGTTCTTTGCCATGAGGTGCCATGTTGGAACTTTCAGTGACCAGTATGAGAGAGTGTGAGAGCTGTACTACTAAATTGAACACACCTGCTCCCTATGCACACCTGAGACCTAGTAACACTAATGAGTCACATGACATTTTGGAGGGAAAATGACAAGCAGTGCTCAATTTGGGCATTTAGGGGTGTAGTCTCTTAGGGGTGTACTCACTTTTGTTGCCGGTGGTTTAGACATTAATGGCTGTATATTGAGTTATTTTGAGGGAAGAATAAATTTACACTGTTATATAAGCTGCACACAGACTACTTTTCATTGTGTCAAAGTGTCATTTTGTCAGTGTTGTCCCATGAAAAGATATACCTAAATATCTGCAGAAATGTGAGGGGTGTACTCACTTTTGTGATACACTGTATGTGTCTCTGCCCTGCTATGGGCTGGTGCCATGTTCAGGGTGTTACTGTGTGCCATGCGCCCATTGAAAAGCTGGGATAGGCTCCAGCACATTTTCAGCATTTAGCAGACACCTTTATCCAAAGTGACTTACAGTAGTGTGACAGTATACAGTCTGAGCAATTGGGGGTAGTCTGAGCAGCATCATGGCGTTGGTAGGGATTGAACCAGTGACATTTGGATTACTAGTCCAGTATTTTAACCGCTAGGCTACAACGGCCCTAAATCACTATCAATACCTCACCAAATACATTTACTTTTACAGCACTTAGCTTATGCTTTCATCCAAAGTGACTTACATTTGTGCCAGAACAGTATCTATTATTCAAGCATTTGGGGGTTAATGACCTTGCCCAGGGGCCAAAGATGTCATGTTGGCTCTAGTGGGGCTTAAACAAGCATCCTTTCGATTACTAGTCTATTACCCTTACTGCAAGCTACCACCGCCCCTAGGTGGCAGTTTGGGTTTTTGGATTCAAGCTGTTACTCCAAATTCTGAGCGCTCCATTTGCATGTTGCTGCGGAAACAAGGGTTCATCAGATTATGGATGTTTTTCCATTTTTCAGCTCCCCAGTTTCATTGTGCCGTTGCCCCCTGTAGCCCTAATGTTCTGCTCCTCACAGAACGGAGTGGAATTTCATGTGGTTCTCTTCTGTTTGATGTTTTGCATTTTGAGGTGCTTTTCTGAGACAAATCATCCACACGGCCTCTTCTAGGATGGCAATGCCCATAGCTGAAAGAAACGAGAGGTTACTGAATGGTTTTATGACTTCAAAAAAATGTAATCATATGCTGTGGTGCCGCTCAGGTGCCGCAGCGGTAAAACACATGCTGAATACCAGAGCTGGGATCTCAAATACATCGTATCGAGTCTCAGCTCTGCCAGCTGCATGAACAACGATTGGCCTGTTGTTCAGATAGGGGTGGGATATTAAAGCCGGATCTGCTGGCTGATTGATGGCGCCTGCACAGAGACGGGAAAAGAGTGCTGTCAGGGTGTGTCTCTCAGTACACAGTGCTGATCCGCATTGCACTCGTCAAAGTGTAGGTGACAAAATGCATACGGTTGCTGCCCATGTGTCAGAGAGGGCGTGGGTTAGCTTAGTTCTCCTCAATCAGAGCGGGGATCGGCATTGGTGGAGAGGAAGCATGATGCAATCGAGCAATCGGACACGCTAAAAAGGGAGAAAAAGGGGAGAAAATGCATAAACAAAATAAAAAAAATGTATACAATCATATGCTGTGGTCAATCCAGCTGAATCTGTGGGAGATTTTCGACCATGGTGTTAGACAACACTTCACCACCATCAATACACCAGTTGTGCACATAAATGGTGTTGCATTCAGAAGCAGGTTTGGCAGCTGGTCGTTTAAAATCATATCAAAACACATGATATAAACCTTTCCTTTAATTTGTCACCTGTTTGGTTTGAAGATATTCTCTGTATAAAACTGCAGAACTCATCCAGCACATTAAATAACAACATAATCAAACGGCTTTGTTTATGCTATAGTGCGTACCTCCCTCAAGCACAGAGCAAACCATTATGTACTTTTATTTCCTTTGAATATTTCTGATTAGGACTGATTGACGGCGGGTGACTGCCATTACGGAGGACTGCGAGGTGACCGAGTCGTGATGATTTCACAATCAGAGAACAAAAGCCCTGTGATTTTACATCACATCTCACCTTTCATTAGAGTGAGAAATTTATGTCCACGTAGTCTGCGGTACTGAACAGCACCAGCGTTTTCAAAAAACATTTTTTTACTGCCGCATCCTGGACATAATGGCTGATACTTACATTAATATTGATACTTGTGGAAAGAGTTTAAGTGCATGTGTGAAGGAATATAACGTTATAAATGTAGCAAAAACAAGTAATGACACACTACAGGAGTAATGGAGATTATGCTTCTTATATGTAGGACGTGGAGTATCAAATCCTGCAGAATGTGCTGGTGAAGTGAAGCAGAGATGTTCACAAGTCACAAAATACGAGTCAGAGTCAAGTCACGAGTCTTTAGACTAGAGTCCGAGTCAAGTCACGAGTCTTTAGGCTAAAGTCCGAGTCAAGTCACGAGTCTTTAGGCTAAAGTCAGAGTCAAGTCACAAGTCTTTAGGCTAGAGTCCAAGTCATGTCACGAGTCTTTAGGCTAAAGTCTGAGTCAAGTCACAAGTCTTTAGGCTAAAGTCCGAGTCAAGTCACGAGTCTTTAGGCTAAAGTCAGAGTCAAGTCACAAGTCATTAGGCTAGAGTCCAAGTCAAGTCATGAGACTTTAGATTAGAGTCCAAGTCAAGTCATGAGTCTTTAGGCTAGAGTCCAAGTCATGTCACGAGTCTTTAGGCTAGAGTCCGAGTCAAGTCACGAGTCTTTAAGATAGTCTAAGTCAAGTCATGAGTCTTTAGATTAGAGTCCAAGTCATGTCATGAGTCTTTAGGCTAGAGTCCAAGTCAAGTCACGAGTCTTTAGGCTAAAGTCCGAGTCAAGTCACGAGTCTTTAGGCTAAAGTCAGAGTCAAGTCACAAGTCTTTAGGCTAGAGTCCAAGTCAAGTCATGAGACTTTAGATTAGAGTCCAAGTCAAGTCATGAGTCTTTAGGCTAGAGTCCAAGTCAAGTCACGAGTCTTTAGGCTAGAGTCCGAGTCAAGTCACGAGTCTTTAAGATAGTCTAAGTCAAGTCATGAGTCTTTAGATTAGAGTCCAAGTCAAGTCATGAGTCTTTAGGCTAGAGTCCAAGTCAAGTCACGAGTCTTTAGGGTAGAGTTTGAGTCAAGTCACATTTCAATATAATATACGCAAAACATATATTGGAAATGTAGCATAGAAATAAACAAATAATATGTAATTAGCGACTGTATTTTGCCGTTTTACTTAGTGCCTTTACTTTCCTAGTCATTGTGCAAATGAATGTAACTTCCGTAAAAAGAAGGTACCAGTTAAAAGCTTAAACTGATATGTTTTGTTTTCATTGCAAAACAAGTGTTTCATTGACACATCAACTGTGTGACGCAAACTGAATAAATGAAAATAACAGCATTTCTTACTAAAAATTACAATCAGAAGGTCTGATTGGTTCAGAAAGCGATCTTTCAACCATTAGCGCCAATTCTGTAGGAGCGTTCCATTCACCCCAGTTGTTACTGTGAAGTGCACTACGTAGGGTATTCCATCAATCCAAAGGTAACGAAAATGTTTAAATGAAGTAGGGAGTAGGGAGCGAAGCTTCATCACTACGCCGGAAGCTGGCTGTAACATCTCTGAAGTAAAGTCAAGAATGGCAATGGGCATGAGGTGAGGTGTGGGTGCAAGGTGGACTTGGTGCATGTGGTGATCAGTACTGATGAAACGTAGGTGGATACGTGTGTTTTCTCTGCTGTTACTTTATGTTTACATGTTTATAGTGACCTGGGAAAAAACTTTAAAACAATTTGAATCTATTAAGCATAGTACAAAACAAATTGCTAGCTGGGGGGTCTGCGTTCAATCAGGATCTCTACAGTGGATCCTGAAAAGCTGCTATTGTGTCCGTTATTGCTGCAGTTCTGTCTGGCGCGGTAACATACTCTTTTTTCCCGAGCTCTCACAGAGCCTCCACAGCATGGTGGAAGTAATTAAATGAGTGCTTTTCAGCCGCAAATGCTTAGACGTCTGTCGCGGGGCTTTGCAGAGCACACAGACAGCCTGCTGGCATTGCCCCATTTTAGAGCTCCTCATTTAGCAGACAGCATCAGGTGGCCAGATAATACACTCCTGCTGCAAGAGACGTGAGGTGGTTATGAAAAACGACCAGGTCACATGGCAGATGCAGCCGTGCGTTCCTGTTTTGTGATTATTTTCAAAATAGGCACCATTTATCAGGAAACAAGACAAAATAAAATCTAATAATGTTCACCACAATTACCGAAGATTTTTTGAACTGTCTTCACACACAGGTGACAGAAAAGCATTACAGAAATGTTTCCAGATACAGGTGAGCTGCATTATACCATTTCACAATTAACATCCTTCCATGTTCTGTGTCATGTACATTATATGGCAAAATAGATGTTGACACCTCTCCTAGTTACTGAATTCAACTGTTTCAAGCTCACCAATTACTGACAGGTAAAAAATCTGTTCTATTATTTAATTGTTGCAAACCCCTGTTTTTGCATGTCTGTGCCCCTGTGCACAAGATTGAGCCTATAAAGACATGGTTTGACAAGTTTGGTGTGGAAAACCTTCGGTGGCCAGCACCATGACTACATTTGAGATAAATTAGAATGATAATTGCCAATCAGGCCTTCTCAGGAACAAATTCCAACATACACTCACAAATCTTTGTGAAGAATTTCCCAAGGTAGTGCATGAGTATAGTCACAAGGGTGGGGCCACTTCATTATAATGACTATGGTTTTAGCATGTAGAGTCCAAAAAGCATATGGGGTGTGTTCGAAAGTGAGCTCTCTACATAGTCAGGATTTTACATCATCCTACACGCGCTCCCGAGAAGGAGGCTGTTCGAAATCCTAGATACCTTAACATGCTCACTAGTAAGGTATCTTAACATTTCAACAGTATTTTGACTCAAAAACGGAGGAGCATCGGGAGCATTCAGTGCAGCACAACTTATTAATTGTGTTAGCTTAGTTAGCAAAAACTGATGGAATCTCTGTCTAAGTAGTGCGTTTGAATAACCTGACTTATAAGTCAATAACTTATTAGAATCCTCTCTACTTAGGTAGCTGCCTGTGTAGGCAGTCAGACAGCAAGGTAGCTCACTAGGTTTTCAAACACACACATGGTCATACTTTTGGGCAAATAGTGAAAAGCTAACATAGGCAGTGTTTCTTGATTTGAAATCTGTTACATACTGTGTGTAATACACAGAGAACATTTCCTGGGCATGGTTTCGGTCCGTATGTACACCTTTACATGTTTGAGTCCATACACAGTTAATACAAAGTTATTATGATGATCTCTTGATTGTAATGATAGAAATGTCTGTTCCAGAATGAAAATGACCCCAATAAGATGGCACCAGAATAAATACTGAATAAATGATAATAAATGCTTCTATGTGTATTTATACTAGTATACTAAGATAGCTTTGGGGTATTCCATTTTCTGCAATTTCTGCTATTTATTCTATTTACATACATAATGTCTTTTGACTTTGTACTTATAAATATAAACAACCTTATTTTTTATTCATTCTTGTCTATAGCCCTGTCCAGATCTCTTCACGACCACACTACAGCTTCACATACAATTGACCATTTCTTTCTTCAACCTGACATGTATCTTAATTTATTTTCTAAACTAGACCCTGATACTAATATCTCAGACAAGTTGATTAATAATGCAGTTAGAAACTGCACACATCACTAAAAATAAAATAAGCACACTAAACTTTTACTTTGTTCTACTTAAATGTAGTTGTACTTGAACTATGCTTCATTATGCAGTGGGGCCAAAAAGTATTTAGTCAGCCACTGATTGTGCAAGTTCTCCTACTTAAAAAGATGAGAGAGGTCTGTAATTTTCATCATAGGTACACTTCAACCAGGGCCGGAGTGGGCCCCTTTTTCTGCCCGGGAGTTTCATGCCCAAACCCGGCCCACTTTTTCCATGGAGGAGCAATTTGAATAAATGAAACAGCAACTAGCTCTTACAATGCCTTTTTATTGGGTATAAGTTCAGGTATATGTTGTAAAGTTCGCTTCACTTAAACATGTTTAATTCAATTTTAAATCAGATAAAGATTTAAAAGGTAAAAAAAAATGTAATAAAGATGAAAACGTATTTACATTTGTACAGGAGCAATAAGTTGAAATAAAAATAATTTGAAATTAAAATTGCATTTGTCTTCCCAACAGAGAGGTGCTCTATTGTTAGGTTTACACTAAACTCTTAAGTAGCTTCACTACTCGTATATTTAGTAGGCTACCTACAGCATCAAAAGCCTCCTAAGCAGTGCACTGGTTTCTGCAACTTTATTAATAACGGTGTCATTGTCTATAGACATGAGACATGGCTTATCTGCTGCTCTGAGGCTAAAAAAAACCATTTCATTAAGGGTTAGCCTATTTTGCTGAATAACATAACATGCTTGATTTTTAGCCTATATTATGATGGTGTAAAATTGATAGTGATTTAGACTATTTGTCTCCATTTGTTAAAATAAATTAGGCTATCGTGCTGACATCTTTCTGAATGTCTGAACAATTTAACATATATCATGTACAGTATATTCTCTACATTATATTTTACATTACAAATAACTATCTTAGTTTAAATAACTCTGTTAGACTGTCCTCAGTACAGTAGCGTCGGAACAAAAACATTCCATTAATGAGTTAGGCTATTTAATATATTACACTTCAAATTATGTTTATTATTTTCAGCTTGAAACTGGATATTTCTGATTAATGGTGTGTATTGGGTTTTACAAAATAAACTACGCTAAGCTGACATTGCAAATGTTGCGCAATAGCCTTACAGTGACAATATAAAATTATTTCCATATCTCTCTTTACCGGCTGCAACTGGGGTCTGTCTTCTGGAAAACAGGTCTGTTAATTTGGCACATTTGGCAGCATCTTCTTCCAACGCCTTTCTTTTTTTTAACCTGGCCTTTTCGGCTCCACCTGGCCTCTTCCTGCCCTCCATCACCACCGACTGATGGTTTGCGCTATTCTGTTGCTATATTTACTTTTACCGGCGCTCCAGAAAAGACGCCTCGTGGGCCAAACCAACTTAAACATTTGGAGGGGGGGGGGGGGGGGGGGGGGGGGTGTTGCCTATCCCAGCTTTTCAATGGGCGCAAGGCACACAGTAACACCCTGGGCGGGGTGCCAGTCCGTCGCAGGGCAGACACACATATACACACACCCATTCACCTATAGGGGAATTCAGTGTCTCCAATTAACCTGACTGCATGTTTTTGGACTGTGGGAAACCCACGCAGACAAGGGGAGAACATGCACACTCCCCACAGAAAGGAACCCAGGACCTTCTTGCTGTGAGGTGACAGTGCTACCCACTTAGCCACCGTGCCGCCCCTATGGAACATCTTATGAACTAATACCACCCAAGAACAGAGCCTTCTTTATTGCACAACAGGTGTTAGGGTAAAGGGGTAAAATCTAGCAGATGCTTCCCTCAAAACATGTAAACCAGCTCTTGTTGTAGCTATAGCTCGTCCTACATCTGTGTTCAGACCAGTACACTCAATGTAGCTGATTTAAATGTACCACAAAGCCACTGTTATACTGTGTCCAGATAATGTACTGACATTTACTTGTAGACCATTGTGACCAGTTTTTCCTGTTGCAGCGACAGTGATGGAACACAGAATGTCTCCAGACCCCTCAGGCTACTTGGCCATCCTTTATGGACTTTCCCTTTTATCTTACCCATAGCTTTTTAATGGGTTTGAGGTCAGGGGACTGGAATGTCCATGATGAAAGTTTCATTTTGTACTCTTTAAAGCATTTTTGTTTGGATTTAAAGATATGTTAGGATCATTATCCAATGAAAGATCAAATCAAGGGCTGCTAGATCCTCTTTTTCAATTTTCTTTGATTCCATGTGTCCAATAAAGGTTGCCAAGACCTTTGAAGGAGGAACAGTGCAAAAAGAAAATCACAAATTCTTCACCACAGATAACAGTGGAGATTTTTTGTATGACCATCTTTGGTTGTTTTACAGATAATTGTGTTATTTCCTTAGAATCAGTGTAATGTTGAGCTCAATATACTGTTTATAATGCTGTTTTCATGACTTTTCACATCATTACCAATGGTGCAAATAATTCTGAAGCTAAATTCTAATAAAGTTTAAAAGATTCAGCTTAGTGTTCAATAATTTACCAAGCATGTGACAATACAAATCAGGACTCAGTATTGGTTTATTCATTTTTACTGCCTGCTTCAGTCTGCTCTAGGGTGCTGTGGATCCAGTGCCACCAAGAAACACTTGACTCAAATCAGGAATCCACCAAGAACAGGTCATTACATACTCACACATACACAGATCAGCCATAACATTAAAACCACCTCCTTGTTTTTACACTAACTTTTTACAATTACTGACTGTAGTCCATCTGTTTCTCTGCATGCTTTGTTAGCCTCCTTTCATGCTGTTCTTCAATGGTCAGGACTCTCCTAAGACCACCACAGAGCAGGTATTATTGATTGACATGGTGGTGGTGTGTTAGTCTGTGTTGTGCTGATATGAGTGGATAAGACACAGCAGCGCAGTTTTTAAACACCTCACTGTCACTGCTGGACTGAGAATATTCAGCCAACAGCGCCCCATGGGCAGCGTCCTGTGACCACTGATGAAGGTCTAGAAGATGACCAACTCAAACAGCAGCAATAGATGAGCGATCGTCTCTGACTTTACATCTACAAGGTGGACCAACTAGGTAGGAGTGTCTAATAGAGTGGACAGTGAGTGGACACGGTATTTAAAAACTCCAGCAGCGCTGCTGTGTCTGATCCACTCATACCAGCACAACACACACTAACACACCACCAGCATGTCATTGTCACTGCAGTGCTGAGAATCATCCAACACCCAAATAATACCTGCTCTGTGGTGGTTCTGTGGAGGTCCTGACCATTGAAGAACAGGGTAAAAGCTGGTTAAAAAAGTATGTAGATAACAGATGGACTACAGTCAGTAATTGTAAAGCTACAAAGTGCTTCTATATGGTAAGTGGAGCTGATAAAATGAACAGTGAGTGTAGAAACAAGAAGGTGGTTTTAATGTTATGGCTGATCAGTGTATAGCCATCATTGGTTATGTATTAGGGGATCTGGAGGTAGGCCAATGTCCCATGATGGGTGGTGTTCTGTCCGTGGTATGTGACTGCATTGCAACCTGGAATTTCAGGGAAGCTCGACCCACCAAAACCCTGACCAGGATAAGGAGCGCTGGTAAAACATAAGAATGATGATGATGATGAGTATCAATACAAGGAAAGGCCAGAACCTTTGATTTACAGGTGAAACAAAAAGCACAAATATAACAATTGGGAAAAAATCTAATTTAACATGCAGTGGACATGATGAACGATGTGGGTGTCCAATCATTTTTATAATACCCTAAGTTACACTTTCTGTTAATTACATCTTAAAGTGGTTCAATAAATGAACATCTTTTAAAATAAGTGAATAGCTCCCAAATTTTATCTTCATTTTGGGAACCACAAGGATCTGAATATATGATATGAATATAAATGAAGGCTGTACATGATTTCAGACCACACAGGAATGAAATCAATGTGCCATTTTTGCAACATCAACAAATTTTTAAGTATATATGTGAGTGCTAGTACTATGCCAAGGGTCTTGGTGGATCACCATTAGGTTATAAGTATATTGAATCAGCACAAGGCCAATGGCTGACTTGATATATTTAGAGATACATAATATTAAATTCAACTGAAGAGCAGTGCTGCCTCTCCCAGCACAATCTAGAGGTCATGCGTATTCAAAGCCCTGTTGACTCGTCCTTGGTTAAACCTTTTTTTGCCATCTGCAGGACATTTCTAGTTTTTTTGTCAGCTTAAGTGCTATTAGATGAGTGTCAGATGAAAAATAAACATCTTTGATACTAAACCTATACACATAACACTGAAATCCGTCTAAAAATGCACGTCAACAAGTAGCGAGCGATCAAAGTTTGTGCGCTGATGTGCAGCGTAAAATCAAGGAGAAAATAAATTCATCTGAGTGGATTTGGCTACGTGACCAGCATGGATTGTTCTATAGTGAGTTGGAGGTTAATAAATATTTTTGCAATGCAACGTTGGTGTTACGTTTTGTAGAGAACGATAAGGTCAGAAAATACTGTAAAACTTGTGTGTGCACCTATGTATTCTGATATAAACTTTTTACAACTCCTCCCCTGCGTTTGGCTGTTTGACATAACACTCATTGCCAGTCGGGCAACTCGGATCTAGATTTTCGACAAGCTAGATATCTCTCTTCAGTGAGCCACTCGTATCGAGTTGTTGAGTAGTTCACACATAGCCATTGAGAGCCGAGTTTCAAAAGCCGAGTGAACGCCGAGTTGCTCCCGAGCCGGTAAATCTAGTGCCGACCAGTCGCCGAGCGAAAATCAGGGATTTTTTACTATGCCACACTGACAGACTGAGTGTCATCTCCTTACTGGATCCCAGCCAGCACAAGTTCTGATCTTGATTTTTGGTTATGTTTGGTTTGTTAAGGGTGTTGTGTCACAGTCACAAAAATCCTGAGAAAAACAGCTAAATATAGCAAAGCCGGAATCACAACTCAATTTGTAACTGATATCTGTAATCATTTATGTTGTGGTATTTTAATCATGAGTAAATAACTTTGGTTACTATCTGTGTGGTGATTACCATGTTCTTCTGGTTTCTGTGCAGGGTTCCTCCATGATACTTACAAACATGGCAGTTGGTGGACTAGGTATGAATTAATGAATGTGTGAATGTGTGGTGCTATGCAATGCCCCTTGACATTATGTGGATTTTATTTATGAAGCGGCACAGTGGTGCAGCTGATAGAGTGGATGCTGCATAGCAACAATGGTCTTGAAGACCTGGGTTTGATCCTCACATCTGGTCAATGAATTTAAATAGGTTGACATGTTTTCAATTGTTTACTTTTGGAGCTTTGATTTTTCCCCACCCCAAACATCATGCAGATAGTGAACTAGCTTCAGCTTCACTCTGAAGGTCTGATTAGGTATTTGTGAGTGATTAAATTCTGTACATACATTGCTGATGTTCATCTTATTTCCTTATAAACTGTGAATGGATGCTCAAGGCACACTTTCAAGTCCTGCAGGAAACACAATGGATGGTGCGAAGAATGTATTATTAAAGGTGTATCTGAAAACACACAGGGTCAGTGACAAAACCAAAAAGTAAAGTAGGTCCTGATAACTGTGTCCACTGCCAAGATGGCTTGTGCTAACTTGTTTGTGTTGCCCCCTGCTGTGACCCTCATAAACACAACCACCTCAGCTTTGATTCTCAGCTGATAGCATTTCCCTCGTTCAACAGGCAGTGTTAAGGCCAGAGGGGTTGTGTCAGGAACACATCTTCCATTTCCTCATTACAAATCTTGTATCCGAACAAGATTTGACCCCCATTGTGGTGACATTGTGGTGTTGCGGTGTTACTCGAAGGTTTTTATTACAGCTCATTTTTTAAAATTTGATGACACTAATCAGATTGTGTTGAGATATAGTCCACACCAACATAGATAAATCAACAAAGTGGCTACAAGCAACACCAAACATGCATTTAAATGTGTGTAAGGATTGGAAAACATCCTTTTAATACATGATTTATTACTCATACATTATGAAGTCTCAGTGCAGATACCCTTTGAATAAAGTGTTACTGAATTCACCCTACAGGCTAGGTTTGTTTGAACACACTCAACAGCCATTTTATTAGAAACACTACACTATAACTGGCAAAGCTAGAGCAACCTCAAGTACAGCCTCAATTTTGTGGCATCATTTCAACAAGATATTGGAAACATTTAATTTGAAATTTTAGTCCATGTTGACATAACTGCCTCACCTAATTACATTTGAGTACATCCTGCTATATTGGATTAGATCTGATTACACCACCATTAGGCAGTTACATCACCACCACCAGCCAGAACTGTTAAAAGAGGGCAAGTTTGGTCCATGAATGTATGCTGTTTATACCAAATTCTGATCTTGTTTTCTACATGCTACAGTAGTGGTGTTGCTGATGTTCTCACCACATCTGTAAGGAGTGGCTATTTAAGTTACTGTAGTCTTATTGCGAGCCTAAACCAGTCTGGCCAGCTAGACATTTTTGCCTGTGTTGTGTTCTGAGCCGTGTTTGTCTTATTCTATTCAGTTACAGTTAATAGTAAAAATTTATCTTTCATCTATTCATTTTAATCTGTAGATCTATATACATTGTGTCCAGTGCTAACTTTAAGTTCACGACCTGTTATTGCATTAAAAACTTCTGAAAGCATTTAATAAAGCAATAAGCCACGAGAGGCCGTGCATTACTGTGATTTTAGCACGGGGATGACGTTTTTGAAAACTAAAACTTCTTTCCCCGTGCTAAAATCATAGCAGTAACGCACGGTCTCGAGTGGCTTATTGCTTTTATAAAACGGCGGTCAACAAAAAATATAATAAATACAACAATGTTTAATTCATAAATGTATTTATCGTGTATAAACGTACAATAAAGCATTCTTCCGCGATGCAAAATAGTTCGATTAACAGTGTTGCTAGGCAACATAAGGGCGAAAATAACATTAACTTTTTCGATTCAGTGGCGTATTAATATGGAATGATGTGAGGTGGTCATAGGTGTGCGTTTATCGGGGATTTTACAACGGCTTCGAACGCGGCTCAGCCAATCAGATTTTAGGACCGGAACTATCCGTTTTATAAAAGCATTTTGAAAACAATGACTGTCTTGTCCACACTACAATGCAAACCAACATTATTTTCAGTTGTAAAGTGGATTTGTAGTGCTCAGGTGACACCGCAGTACCGCAGTCTAATGCACTAGCAGTATGTTATATACAGCATACACTGATCAGCCATAACATTAAAATCACCTCCTTGTTTCTACACTCACTCATTTTATCAGCTCCACTTACCATAGAGAAGCACTTTGTAGTTCTACAATTACTGACTGTAGTCCATCAGTTTCTCTACATTTTTTTAGCCTGCTTTCACTCTGTTCTTCAATGGTCAGGACCCCCACAGGACCACCACAGAGCAGGTATTATTTGGATGGTGGATCATTCACAGCACTGCAGTGACACTGACATGGTGGTGGTGTGTTAGTGTGTGTTGTGCTGGTATGAATGGATAAGACACAGCAGTGCTGCTGCAGTTTTTATATACTGTGTCCACTCACTGTCCACTCTATTAGACACTCCTACCTAGTTGGTCTACCTTGTAGATGTAAAGTCAGAGACGATCGCTCATCTTTTGCTGCCGTTTTGAGTTAGTCATCGTCTAGACCTTCATCAGTGGTCACAGGACGCTGCCCACAGGTGCTATTGGCTGGATATTTTTGGTTTTTGACTATTCTCAGTCCAGCAGTGACAGTGAGGTGTTTAAAACTCCATCAGCGCTGCTGTGTCTTATCCACTCATACCAGCACAACACACACTAACACTATATATATATATATACAGTGTATCACAAAAGTGAGTACACCCCTCACATTTCTGCAAATATTTCATTATATCTTTTCATGGGACAACACTATAGAAATAAAACTTGGATATAAGTTAGAGTAGTCAGTGTACAACTTGTATAGCAGTGTAGATTTACTGTCTTCTGAAAATAACTCAACACACAGCCATTAATGTCTAAATAGCTGGCAACATAAGTGAGTACACCCCACAGTGAACATGTCCAAATTGTGCCCAAAGTGTCAATATTTTGTGTGACCACCATTATTATCCAGCACTGCCTTAACCCTCCTGGGCATGGAATTCACCAGAGCTGCACAGGTTGCTACTGGAATCCTCTTCCACTCCTCCATGATGACATCACGGAGCTGGTGGATGTTAGACACCTTGAACTCCTCCACCTTCCACTTGAGGATGCGCCACAGGTGCTCAATTGGGTTTAGTCCATCACCTTTACCTTCAGCTTCCTCAGCAAGGCAGTTGTCATCTTGGAGGTTGTGTTTGGGGTCGTTATCCTGTTGGAAAACTGCCATGAGGCCCAGTTTTCGAAGGGAGGGGATCATGCTCTGTTTCAGAATGTCACAGTACATGTTGGAATTCATGTTTCCCTCAATGAACTGCAGCTCCCCAGTGCCAGCAACACTCATGCAGCCCAAGACCATGATGCTACCACCACCATGCTTGACTGTAGGCAAGATACAGTTGTCTTGGTACTTCTCACTAGGGCGCCGCCACACATGCTGGACACCATCTGAGCCAAACAAGTTTATCTTGGTCTCGTCAGACCACAGGGCATTCCAGTAATCCATGTTCTTGGACTGCTTGTCTTCAGCAAACTGTTTGTGGGCTTTCTTGTGCGTCAGCTTCCTTCTGGGATGACGACCATGCAGACCGAGTTGATGCAGTGTGCGGCGTATGGTCTGAGCACTGACAGGCTGACCTCCCACGTCTTCAACCTCTGCAGCAATGCTGGCAGCACTCATGTGTCTATTTTTTAAAGCCAACCTCTGGATATGACGCCGAACACGTGGACTCAACTTCTTTGGTCGACCCTGGCGAAGCCTGTTCCGAGTGGAACCTGTCCTGGAAAACCGCTGTATGACCTTGGCCACCATGCTGTAGCTCAGTTTCAGGGTGTTAGCAATCTTCTTATAGCCCAGGCCATCTTTGTGGAGAGCAACAATTCTATTTCTCACATCCTCAGAGAGTTCTTTGCCATGAGGTGCCATGTTAAATATCCAGTGGCCAGTATGAGAGAATTGTACCCAAAACACCAAATTTAACAGCCCTGCTCCCCATTTACACCTGGGACCTTGACACATGACACCAGGGAGGGACAACGACACATTTGGGCACAATTTGGACATGTTCACTGTCTGGTGTACTCACTTATGTTGCCAGCTATTTAGACATTAATGGCTGTGTGTTGAGTTATTTTCAGAAGACAGTAAATCTACACTGCTATACAAGCTGTACACTGACTACTCTAAGTTATATCCAAGTTTCATGTCTATAGTGTTGTCCCATGAAAAGATATAATGAAATATTTGCAGAAATGTGAGGGGTGTACTCACTTTTGTGATACACTGTATATATATATATATATATATGTATGTGTGTGTGTGTGTGTGTGAGAGAGAGAGAGAGAGAGAGAGAGTGTGTGTGTATATATATATATATATATATATATATATATATATATATATATATATATATTTTATAGCACAACGATTGTATACAGTATATACCATACATTATACCTATAATGCTGCAGTCTATATTGTACATTGGAACAGTTTGAGCAAAGTATAGTAGAGTGTTAGTAGTGTTAGTAGAGTGTGTAGGAGTTGTATGGGTGGTAGGGGGGTCTTCATGGGTTTGTGTGAATGTGCGTGGGTTTGTGTGCGCTTGTGACTGAGCATGTACTGCACTGAGGTCTGGGTTGTGTTGATAATAGGATTTAGAAACGGTGGTGTGTTGTTTATTTCGGACATTATTCACTTAGAAGCCCGTGGGTGGCGCCAAATGAGCAATCAGCGCACAACTTGCGCATCTTTGAAAGGGTTGAATGCGTCCTACTGCGCGCGCTCATCCGATACGGTTCCCACTCTTTGGAAACGACACTTTGGAAACACATATTTAACGAGGCACCTCTTCATAACCACGGTCACCAAACAGCGGTACAGTTAAGTAGGCATGTCTAAAAGGGTTCTGCGGGTGTCCAAATATTGCCTCCTGTGTTCAGAGTGTCTGTTTATCCTCATTATTATTTATGTTTATTATTAATGAAGCCACTTAGTTAAAGCAACTTTTGGCACAGCTGTGAGTGTGGTGGCCACATAGCAGCATGAGTCGTGTGGAGCTGGGTTCGACCCTTAAATTTAGTCTGTCAGTGAGAAGTTTTTCATTTACCCAGTGTCCCAGTGGGTTTAATTAAATACTTTTCATGTACTGTTAATAGTGATATAACTTTAAAGCTTTAGAGTCGATTCACAGAAGTGATTTGACACAAATTTGCAGTACTGTATGTTATATGGACCTACAGTTGTAAAACTTTGCCAGTCAATAAATCACCAGAACAAAGGTTTACATTTACCCAAAGCTATTTACAATTATCAATGAATACAATTCGACCGATTGAGGGTTAAGGGTTTTGCTCAGGAGCTCAACAGTAGCAAGTTGGCGATGGTGAGGCTTGAACAGGCAACCTTTTGATTATTAGTCCAGTACCTTAACCACTGAACCACCTAAGGCAGTGGTGTCCAAGCTTTTTTCTAGGAGGGCCAGATTTGATAATGTAAAAGTGCCCGAGGGCCAACAGTCCCTGATGATATTATTTTAAACAATAAAATATGCATATAATACGCTGTTATTTAATCATTTAATTTTCACACAGCGAACAACAACCAATTGTAAGCATTCAGGTGCCAAACATGGTTTGGGTTTAAACTATAACAATGCATGGCTACCTTTTGAGTATTTCCTGGCATACATAACCATAAGACATTCATGTTGAACAATCCTTGACATTTTGCTTAAGTTATCTGGCTAACTCAGAAATCATGCTTTTCAAAATATTTTGATCTAATATTAAGCATCAGGACATGCCTGACCTACGGTATATGATCCCTCTCTGTATATACACGTTTTTTACTTTGAGCACCTGCCATTAAGGGCTGTCCTTGGCCCTGCAGTTTAGATAAGCCCAATTATAAGACTGATGCCAAGGCAGAAAGAGAAAATTGGCTGTGGGTCATAATCAGTGGCTCTAATTCCAGAGGAAGGAAAGACTTTTATGCAATTATGCTTTTGCCTCCACCCTTCGCCCAGCATAATTAATAATATATGAACAATATGATTAATGAGATGTATGAATATATTACAACAGGGCCTATTTGAAGAATAACTTTGCATTGCAAAGGAAAGGACAGAGGAAGGGAAAATGTACAAATTCTACAGCTCTATGAAAAAAGATTTGCCTCAGCCTGTTTTACATATATATATTTATCACATTTAATGGTTTCAAATTAGAACTAAAATAAGACCACCAATAAGACAAACTGGGTCATTTAATTTGAAAAAAGTTATCCAACATCAACTATGTGGATTACTTAATTACTCAATAGATAAACCCAGGCCTGATCAGTGCAGTTCTGTTGAGCTTTAACCATTTAAACTGGAACTTTTCTGCAAAGTAAAGAAGCTAAAATACCTCATCAAGCATCACACAAGGTAACCACTGAGGAAACACCAGAAATGTACAAATGTGTTCTTGAAATTAGGGTATGTTCTCTTTGGAAGAGGATGGTTCCATGAGAAACAAATGTTTGTATAGGGGTATAGTGGTTTAAAAATGTCTACAGTAAATGTACAGGCAAATCAGGGGTGACATAAGTGAGTAAAATTTGGGATGATTCTAATAGCTTAGAGATGAAAGGGAGCCCAAGATGACAATCTGGATCAGCATTTGTCAGAATTCAGGGTATGTCTAAGCCCTTGCCATGTCAAGCTTAATTGACAGTGGAGAATGTCTCTCATGTTTCAGCAAAGAAAATTGAAAGGAGGGGGTTTGCTTTGTAAATGTTGTGCATATTTAAATTCATTGCAGCAAATACCCTTGGCCAGGGGTCTCCAATCTTATCCACAAAGGGCTGTTGTGGTGGTAGGTTTTTATATCAAATATTCAGTTGATACAACTGATCAGGTGTTTGCAGACCAAGACTTACTGTTAAATAGGTGCAATCAGGTGTGATAGTACTTGATTGTATTTAAAACCTGCAGCTATATTGGTCCTTTGTGAATAAGACTGGACATCACATCACTGCCCTATATTGTTATATAATACACCCACCCATACATACATACTTACATACACACAACCATTCATTTGTCCATACATTTATCTATTTTATTACCTTTTATTCATCCATCCATCCATAAATACATACATACATATATCATCTATCCGTACATAGACACATCCATCCATCCATTCATCAATATACATATACATCAATCAATCCATCCATTCATACATACATATACTCACCCATCTATCTATATATCCATCCATCCATCCATCCATACATCCATACATACATACATACATGCATCATCTATCTATACATTTATATATAAATCCATCCACCCATCAATACATACATACATACATCAATCCATCAACTCATATATACATAAACACCCATCTATCTTTTCATTCATACATACATACACTCACCCATCTATCTATATATCCATTCATACATACATACATACATACATACATCAATCCATCAACTCATATATACATACACTCACCCATCTATCTATATATCCATTCATACATACATACATTAACTCATATATACATACACACCCATCTATCTATCTATCTATCTATCTATCTATCTATCTATCTATCTATCTATCTATCTATCTATCTATCTATCTATCTATCTATCTATCTATCTATCTATCTATCCATTCATACATACATACACTCACCCATCTATCTATCCATCCATCCACCCATCCATCCATACATACATACATGCATCATCTATCTATACATTTATATATAAATCCATCCATCCATCAATACATACATACATCAATCCATCAACTCATATATACATACACTCACCCATCTATCTATATATCCATTCATACATGCATATACTCACCCATCTATCTATATATCCATCCATCCATCCATCCATCCATCCATACATACATACATACATGCATCATCTATCTATACATTTATATATAAATCTATCCATCCATCAATACATACATACATACATCAATCCATCAACTCATATATACATACACACCCATCTATCTATATATCCATCAATACATACATACATACATACATACATCAATCCATCAACTCATATATACATACACACCCATCTATCTACAGGGGTTGGGCAATGAAACTGAAACACCTGTCATTTTAGTGTGGGAGGTTTCATGGCTAAATTGGACCAGTGTGGTGGCCAATCTTCATTAATTGCACATTGCACCAGTAAGAGCAGAGTGTGAAGGTTCAATTAGCAGGGTAAGAGCACAGTTTTGCTCAAAATATTGCAATGCACACAACATTATGGGTGACATACCAGAGTTCAAAAGAGGACAAATTGTTGGTGCACGTCTTGCTGGCGCATCTGTGACCAAGACAGCAAGTCTTTGTGATGTATCAAGAGCCACGGTATCCAGGGTAATGTCAGCATACCACCAAGAAGGACAAACCACATCCAACAGGATTAACTGTGGACGCAAGAGGAAGCTGTCTGAAAGGGATGTTCGGGTGCTAACCCGGATTGTATCCAAAAAACATAAAACCACGGCTGCCCAAATCACGGCAGAATTAAATGTGCACCTCAACTCTCCTGTTTCCACCAGAACTGTCCGTCGGGAGCTCCACAGGGTCGATATACACGGCCGGGCTGCTATAGCCAAACCTTTGGTCACTCGTGCCAATGCCAAACGTCGGTTTCAATGGTGCAAGGAGCGCAAATCTTGGGCTGTGGACAATGTGAAACATGTATTGTTCTCTGATGAGTCCACCTTTACTGTTTTCCCCACATCCGGGAGAGTTACGGTGTGGAGAAGCCCCAAAGAAGCGTACCACCCAGACTGTTGCATGCCCAGAGTGAAGCATGGGGGTGGATCAGTGATGGTTTGGGCTGCCATATCATGGCATTCCCTTGGCCCAATACTTGTGCTAGATGGGCGCGTCACTGCCAAGGACTACCGAACCATTCTGGAGGACCATGTGCATCCAATGGTTCAAACATTGTATCCTGAAGGCGGTGCCGTGTATCAGGATGACAATGCACCAATACACACAGCAAGACTGGTGAAAGATTGGTTTGATGAACATGAAAGTGAAGTTGAACATCTCCCATGGCCTGCACAGTCACCAGATCTAAATATTATTGAGCCACTTTGGGGTGTTTTGGAGAAGCGAGTCAGGAAACGTTTTCCTCCACCAGCATCACGTAGTGACCTGGCCACTATCCTGCAAGAAGAATGGCTTAAAATCCCTCTGACCACTGTGCAGGACTTGTATATGTCATTTCCAAGACGAACTGATGCTGTATTGGCCGCAAAAGGAGGCCCTACACCATACTAATAAATTATTGTGGTCTAAAACCAGGTGTTTCAGTTATTTTGTCCAACCCCTGTATATACATACACACCCATCTATCTATATATCCATCAATACATACATACATACATCAATCCATCAACTCATATATACATACACACCCATCTATCTATATATCCATTCATACATACATATATACACTGCACATGCACACAATACATACCTACATTATTGAAGCTGGAGGAGTCGTTAGCCCCTCCCTCTCCAGCAGCGGGAAGCGCGCGGAGCTGCGCGAGCTCAGAAGACTCTCCTCACTCTTTCAGGTGCCGAGAAGAATCAAGCAGGATTAAACATCAACTGCCTTTTATTTCCTCTGAAAAGAACAGATTTGACCCGGTATTTTCGGTTGTATACGAGTGATGTATAATTTAATTTATGATTTTTTTCCCTATCGACCATGTTCGTATCTGAATTCATATTTTAAGCGTTTTGGTGGTGTTTTCTGTGAGGCGGAACATCTTCAAATTGGTGCTTAACGGTTACTTCAGATATAGCGCTCGCGCTGGATTCTCCTGACAGGAATTTGATCATTTTCAGTCGTATTTACGTCTGTATTTTCTGAAAACTGCTCATATTTCGAGTCTGGCGCTGATTTTAAAACTGTTCTGGTTGTCTTTTAATTGTTTTAGAAACATCGATGCGTTACTGGACTGGCTCTCGTTTGGTGGAATGACGTAGGTAGAGAAAACCATGTAAACGAGTAAAATGGACACTTAGCGGATTTTCTGCATCTACTGGAGGATATTTAGCGCTGTCTCCTGCTACATGGCTGGATTTTATACGAAGGGCAGTGCCGGTTTGTAGCGACCTGCGTCTGGAAACATCCTAAAACTGAACTGAACGGAGCATCCATCTCCATCTCCATCTCAAACTAACGCTGCAAGCAAGTCCTCGATGGTAATATAGCATTTATCTTTATATTCCTAAACGTGATGCTATTCACGATTTTTCCTTTTCAAATGGCCACTTGATGAATCCTTCCTCTCGGCTGTCTAAATGGCGTAGCTTTAACTAAATGCCGGACGTTCACGTTTATTCGTGTGTATAAACCCTCGAAATAGAATTTCACAGGCTGGTTATTAATATCAAGATTAAAAGCGCCCGTGTTGTAATTTTTGATTTGGTATAAAATCAGTGATGCTTAAAATCCGCCGCTGCTTGAACACAGTTGCTCGCATGATTAAACGGCCACTTGTTTGCCTCCGGTTCCTGAATAAAGTCCCGAATAAACGTGACATTTTATGTTTCCTTTTTACATTCGAGCTCAGTATCATGTCCAGGCTTTCGTTTTTGCATCGTTTGTGGATCGTGTTTAGTCCCATAGGGGTGCAGGCTTGTGCCATTCAAGTAACAGTACACTGGCTGTAACAAAAGTACCATCACAACCGTTTATTCGGTACAATTTAGAACCAGTACAGCCCAAAATTAAGGTGTATGTTCTAACTTGTGTTTATGTAATCCCTGACATCCGGCTTTAACATTCAGCACTGATGAACCTACAATACATTTGCATGCCTATGAGACCGTTGCATTAAAACCAAATGGATGAAAAAGGAACCTGAATGGCACTAAGAGAGCCCAAGGGACAAAGTTTGTAACACAAGCTAAAATATGTATTTGTAGTTGTATAAGATAAACGTGAAATTCCCGGATTCTCTCTAAATTGACCTTTCTCTCCCTCTCTCTCTCTGAATATATATATAGCTAGTTTTGGATACAGTTGCCTTCTGACACTTGTTTGCTCTTGTGCTCTCATGTTTTTTTTGATAAATGGAATATTGCAGTGATTCTATACTATACATGGTAACATTTTAACTATTAATCAAGATAGTTAAAATGTTACCACATGTAGGTTTATTTGAGTATTTCAGTGGTATTTTAGTAGTTAGATGTGGTTTAAAACTGGTTTTGCATTAATGCTCATTCGCTCTTTGGTATTAGGAATGTTTTAGATACCTTAGGAATAGAGGATTACGCCATCCAAGTGTCATTACTCAAGATTTAGCAGGAATGAATCATGTATTCACATGTCTATAGCTTTAGAATTGGATAAAATTAAAGTGTATTTGCAGAATTGTGTACATTGTAGACACTTAAATCACCTGGTATCCAAATCTCAATCGAACTCCTATCAGTTGTATAGGGAAAGAACAAAATTTTACTTCTTAGAGTTGTTGTTTTTGCACTATAGCCAATGCAACTTAACACAAAAGCTTTCTCATTTAAATATTATTATGCTATAGAAGTAGCATTACATGGGTCATCAATTATTATTGGCTAAAATAATTTATATTTTCAAATGATCCAAGCCTTAGATTACGCTCAACCCATAATAGGATCTGTTGCATGAGATGCTAATATCCGTTGCCTGCATAATTAGCCTGCTTGCATTTGTATGGCTTAGCCACTGTTAAACTGATACATTGGAACTGAGATATTACAAAATTGTGTGATAAGTCCTTTAGGGGTGCGCACTTGTGCCATGTACAAGCGTAACATCATGTAGCAAGAGTAACATCAACCGTGACCATTAATTTTGTTTAGTAATATGATTTACATTGGCCAATATGTATTGATTTATATATATACACCTCAACTCCTACCATACAGCTCTCTCAAGCCAAACTCAACTAATAATGTACTCTCAGGCATTGTTTGGAAAAGGGTTTAAACAGATTGTGAGAGTAAAACCTAAAGGAGGAATAAGGACCTTGGATAACAATAAAAAAGTCCCGGAGGTAAAGTTAAATGTAGATATAAACAAGCACAAAACATTTGGCATCTTTATGTAATAAAAATGTTGTATTTTAGGTTTTGGTTGCATATGTATGTGATGCTGACAATTTGTTGTGTTTTGTTGTTGATGTGGTTTTCAGTAGCTTGTAAAACTTGTTTTTTTGTTTGTTCTGTCGTATGGTTCTTTTTACTCCCATTGTAATGTATCTATGCAAGTGACAATGCTCTTGATGTAGCAGGGGTACAATCACACTGGATCATTTATTTGGTTTAATATATGATTAATAATGGACAAAGTTGATACACCAGTGCCAGAGGTGTAATTAATAATTAAACTATTATTGTAGAACTAAAAATATTGTAAACATACCAACCAACTACTGTTTTAACAAGTTTTGAATCGTAGTGGTTTTCTAAATCGCCTACTTGGTTCAGAATTGAATCCTAACTTAATTGAATCTTACTAAACTGATAGTGTTGGTAAAACCAGAAATATGACTAGGTAACATGATGGCGAGCACACAGCCAAATGGAGAATGTTTGTATTATTTAATATGTATATAAATATCACTATATTTAGCACTATATTTCATATAAAGTGTCAATTAAGGATTAATCAATAACTAACTTATAATTTATTGTTTCATTAATGCTGTCAGTTTGATTTCCAACATCTGGGGCTTAATTTAAATTGAGAGTGAAGCTACAGATATCTCACATATACAAGTGGTACAAGAGTTTAGAAGTGAGCTGCTTAGCAGTTTATTTGCTAAAAAATGCCAATGTTGTCAGAAAAAAAGCATGTTTAGTTAGTATAAACTTTCATGATGTTTTGATTGGACACTATAAAGTTGTTGGTTGGTGGTTAACCTTTAACAATCAACAATGCATTTTTTGGTTACAATTATTGGACTATATTCATATCCCTAATCTCCTTGTTAGGCGTTACTCGGAGGTCATCTTTGGGTGGGCAATAGGCTATGTAAACAAAGGCGTAGTTTAATTGTAAGAGGGGGACAAATTGATTACAATTACAGCATCCGATTTTAGGGAGGGTCCAGAGACACCTATTCATGCTAGAAGATTTACATAGCTAACTAAATAAAACTTAGAGAATCTTAACTAGCCTGGAGCCAGCTATCTATCTGTCTAATCACTAAACCTGTTGCCACTTAGTAAGCTGATAACATGCAGCTTGCAAAACATTCAACCCCTACTGTGAAACTACACAATACTTCTTAATTATAAGAAAGGAAAGGAAACGAAAGAAAAGAATGTTCAAGAATTAAAGAGATGACCAGTTTTGCTTGGATTGCTGAGAGCATTTAGCTACAAACAGGTTTAGCAGTTTCATGAACCAGATAAGTGTTGTGATTTGGTGATCAGGGTTGCCAGGTCCAGCAAGAATATTTATCCCACTCTGAACTATCAGAGGGGAAGAAAAATGTGATGTCTAAAATCCGCAGTCAAGAAGCTAAAGCTAGCCCAAAATGTAAGGTGTGTTGGACGTTTAAAGAAAACAGGCTATAAATGGCAAACGCTTCTATTAACCTTAAATCTTCTATAAACCTTTTTTTTAATTTATACTTTCTGTAAAGCATTTTGTTGACAAATATATTATTAATATTGTATTCTATCTTTATATTATTAATAATATTATTACTAATATTTCACGGGAAAACTATGAACCTGGCAATTCTGTTTGCTGGTAATGTAGCGATGTTGAGTAGATTTGATTGGAATAGAACAAAACGTCGGTAATTATAACCGCTTACACTGTGTTATGTGGAAATGCTAAACCTGTTGAACCTGAATAAATGTGATAACAGATGATTTAGAGCTTTGCAGAAAAAAGGTCACAGCACAAGGCCAGTAATATACCCCACATGAACCTTTAATTACTAAGAGCTAAGCAGTGGCATTTAGAAGGTGGTTCCTCTGAGATTTTTGCATATTAAGTTTTAGTGGTTAATAAATAAGCAAGGTTTAAAAATGCTGGCTGTGCGTGGGATCACAACACAGACATGCTCTTTATTGCCTGCAAGAATTCCCGGTTGAGATTTGTAATGATTTTTTAAATGCCATAAAATATGTACACAACAATCTGAAAAAGTGAAAAGCAAAATACACAATCACATAGGCTCATGCATGTCTGGCATAGTTATTATACTGTATTATAGTATTAAAATAAAGGTATGTGGAATAGCCAAGGAACTTTATATCCATGTATGACACGGTGCAGCATGAAAAATTGGTTTCTTTTGTTTCCTAGTGATTTACAGACAGTTTAGACAGTACTTATTTATTATTTAAAAGTGGAGGCCAGATTACAGAAAATTATATCTGGTTTTATTGTTCTCATGGTGTGCATCAAAGCCCAGTGGAAAGTATTCACTGAAGTAAAAGTGGTTGTCTTTAAAATTGTAGGCAAGCTGTACTCTTAGAACTTTGTCAAGAAATGAGTGTGGGCAGGAATATTACATTTCTGAAGTATTAACCGATTGGTGTTTATCATTTTAATTTAATTTTCAGTAGTTCAGTGTTGGTAGCAGTCCAGCAGGGACAAAGGCTGTATTTTACTTGAAGTCTACCCCCTTATATACCATGTATTAGAAACATAACTAAGGATTGGATTTGGGGTTCAACAACATGAACAACTACTGAAACACGTGGAACCTTGGAGTATGTCTGTGGGAATTTGTACCCAGTCAAGTCAAAAGAGCATTTGTGTGGCTGGGCACTTATGTTAGTCAATAAAGCCACAATTGATGTCCCAGTTCATTCTAAAGCTTTTCAGTGAAGATGAGGTCAGAGCTCTGTGCAGGGCACTGAAGTAAATCGAGCTTTTCTTCATGTCTTTATAGACCTTAAGTGGTGCAGGGGCACAGTCATGCTGGCACTCGAAAGAACCCTTCTCAAACTGTTGCTGAAAACATATAATTTTATTCATATCATTGATTTATTACAAATGCTAGCAGTTGTTATAGCTGAAACTCAATAATAATTCAAAAATGAGAAGTGGTGTCCTAATACTTGTGTCCATATAGTGTATGTCATTCAAGTCATGCATTTATAGTGTGTTTCATGGTAAACCAAATAAATACAAACATTCCTAATGTTACACTTTAGTTTGGTCCTTCAGTCTTACTAATGATTGAAATAGGTACATTATTTGTTATTTTCTAGCAGAATGAAACACTGTTGAAACAGATCTCTCTTTGTAAATGGTTTTGAGCATTTGTATCTGGGCCTGCCAAAGCCCATGAATGTTTCAGAAGATTGGAGAGTATCTTATCTAAAAGGTCTTAAAATTATTCTGTAGTAAAAGTTATGCTGGTTTTGGCAAATGTGGAAAGACAAATGTGGAAAGACAAATGTGGAAAGACAAATGTGGAAAGACATTTGTTTGCCTTGGCTGTGGAGAAAATATATTGACTATCTTTCAGGGAATTGTGTTCTCCGGCTGATTGATGAAGCTGGACATTGAGTTGGTTTACATGGCTGTGCTGCAGTGGGAAAATCGTAAGCTGTATAATATAGTTTCAGAATCAGCTGAAGGACAGCCATGAACAAGCTTTCCCTCTGAGCTTTCCCTTCCCTCAAAGTGTAGTGCATTCATCAACAGTCATCAGTTAGTAACACAACTGCCAACTATTTTTTAATCTTTGTAATGTTTTTAAACAGGACTGATATATTATTACATAGCAGATATTGTTATATACTGCTTTATTTATAACTCATCCTTGATTGTAGATTTAAGTAAAATCAGAATCATGAGAATCATTAATCAACATAAATGACAGGAATAACAAATATACTGGCAGTAAATAATAGTACTGATACCTACGTAATCTGTTGGCAGTCCTGAATAAACATTTATCTTAAGGTTGTCATCCACCAGTACTTTACATAATTACACTGTTACTGTTTCCCACCTTTAGGTCAAAACTGGTTTGCCAAATTTAGTGACATAATAGTGAATGTGTGTGTGTCTGTGTGTCTGCTCTGTAATTAACTAGTGACCTGTCTGGGGTGTTTCTGCCTTTCACCCAATAAATCAGACCTTTCAAGACTTGGACCAGTATAAAATGGTTGTAAAACATACAATAAATGATTGAGTGAATGAATGAACATGAAATCTGCATCTATAAAATTAAAGACCTTAAATCTCAGCTTATACATTAAAAGAAAAAATAAATAAATAATTGAATCAAATGAATTCAATAATTGAACCAAAATTGTATTTAATCTGAAACTTACTTATTTATTTTATTATTATTTTTTTTTAAATATATACTCCCCAATTTTCCAAGTACTGCACAGCACACACACCTCTGTTTATTTCTAGTGGAAATGCATAGCAAATGTTTATTTATATTTGTATCCTTTTTTTTTTAAACTAAATCTCAAAAGGTCTTTTTGGCTTAATAAACACACTTGCCAAGTTCACACTACACGACTTTTCAAGTCACCAGGTCGCTGTACAGTTCACACTACACAACTGGATCTCCTGTAATCGGGAGTCTTTCAAGTCTGTGTGGCTTCACACTACATGACTGATCGTTTCACACTACACCGTCTATCACCAACTGGAATCGCAGGCGAGCTTCTCTGGTTTCCCAAACTACGTTTTGTCATGAAAACAAACGCGAGAAGTGACGAGAGGTTTAATGATACCACGTCCGAAAATGCACGTCAACAAGTAGCGAGCGATCAAAGTTTGTGCGCTGATGTGCAGCGTAAAATCAAGGAGAAAAAATAAATGAATCTGAGTGGATTTGGCTACACGAGCAGCATGGATTGTTCTATAGTGAGTTGGAGGTTAATAAATATTTTTGCAATGCAACGTTGGTGTTAGGTTTTGTAGAGAACGATAAGGTCAGAAATACTGTAAAACTTGTGTGTGTGCCGGTGTATTCTGATATAAACTATATTATGCCCCGTCCCACCTTTTTACAACTCATTGCCAGTCGGGCAACTCAGATCCAGATATTTGGCAAGCTAGAAATCTCTCTTCGGTTGCCGAGTGCTCGGCGAGCCACTCGGAACGAGTTGTTGAGTAGTTCACACATAGCGATTGAGAGCCGAGTTTCGATCGCCGAGCGAACGCTGAGTTGCTCCCGAGCCGGCAAATCTAGCTCCGACCAGTCAGTGAGCGAAAATCAGGGCAAGAATCGTATAGTGTGAACTAGGCATTAGCAGTACTTTTTAGTACTTGCGACATAAGCAAAGGTGGCTTTTAAAATCTTACACCTTACTGGGAAATCAATTGTATTAAAACACACAAGCATGGATTTAAATCAAATGCATGAAATATTTTAAACAGCTAACATTTTGGTTCACATGTAATGACAGCATTCATAAGCAGTATTAATACATTTGAATAAACATTTAAGCTTCTGCCAGGGTGCTGTCAAGTTACACATCTGAAGAATGTGATATTTTTAATTATGCCAGCAATATACTTGCAAAAAAGTATTGTTCTAGAAACGACATCTCTGGGCAATCATTAACCTTTCTGTAAGGTCTTTTAGCCCATATTTCCTGGCTGAGTTTCTTATGGTCTCGGTCTTCAGAAACTGGGCCTTATGTCCCACCTTCTAATCATGTTTTTACCCCACGTTATAATTTCCAGAAAATCGACAGCACACTGCCCTGCAATTGCAAGAAGGGACACATCAATAACTGAGCAATTAGTGTATCAATATGCTGCAATCCCAACCTTAGTCCCATCCTACAGAAGAGTTGAATTTCTTATTAATTTACTGTATTCTTTCTTGCGTTTAGCTATATTATGTTGCACTTGCTTGTTTTGCTCTGCTTTGGACCAGGGGCACTTGTATGTTGCGTAAACATTGTTGGTCTTACTTCAGAACAATGTTTCTCCATATATGTTAACATAAGTATTTTCTGTATGACTAGGTGTTCAAATTCTGTCAAGAAGCAAACAGCCTGTCAAAGCCTCAGAACAATTCAACTCAAAAAGCCATCTGTTCCTCTTTCATATCACAAAGAATGTTTTAATGTCTGCATTTATATGAAGCCAAAAAAGAAAGAACTCCTTAGCTTTGGGAATCTAGATAAAAGCAGAGTCTCAGGAATATTAATTAGTGAGCAGGCATAGCAGGTTAGAAATCAAACACGACCATTACAGTCTGTAAATTAGCATTGAACAGGAAAGCCAAGATGAAATGGTGGTCTCTTATAAGCTTTACTGTAAATCCATGTCCTACCATAAAGGCTAAGCCTTCAGGTCCTCTGTAACCTGAGTACAGGAGAGCTGGGTTTGGTTGAGTTATACATTTTGAAGGATCTGTTACTTTCTATAAGGCTCATTGGTTCCCCTGCTGTGTAAATATCTCTCTGCTTTACCATTCTTAATCTTATCAGATCAGTGCTTATCACTCCTTATCACTTATAACCACACAATTCATTTTAAGGTTACGGATGAATCAAAAGTGACTAAATAATAAATTTTTGATTTATAGTCTTTCTCCTTAAAAAAACATCATTGCTAGTAAATTTGTATTGAGTTTCTATTTTTCTATTTCTATTCTCTGACAAAATGGGTTTAAATTAGATTTTTAATAATGGAATGTTTGCTGAGCTGTTGTTTTTGGGCACAGTCACTGATATATTCTTAATAAAAAAACTCATTAGGAATTCCTTATTGCTGTATCATTATTTGTGAAAAGCAGATTATCTTGGACAAGCGTTCAAAAGGGTGATAATTAGTAGTTTCCTTGTGGCATTAATGAGGATGATTTAACTCTGAGTCTTAGGAGAAACAGTGATTTTGTTGCATTGCCGACAAAATAAAAAAATGCTATGATGTTTAGTGTCAGCAGAGGATTTAACCTAATTTGTCATGCAATTAAATCTAATTTAATCTAATCTAATTCTAATATTTTTAAACATTCATTCAGTATATATTAATATTCAGCTATGTACTAAACTATATACTGTGTACTATAAACTTTTATTTTATTTTTTTCTATTTTATTTATGCATTTTCTCCCAATTTAGCGTAGTCAATTTGTCTTCCGCTGCTGGGGGATCCCTGATTGCAGTCGAGGTGGGTATATTGCTGCTCACGCCTCCTCCGACCCGCGCTCACCCCTTATTGAAACCCATGTATGGTTGATACACCTGAAAATAATCAGTCTAATTATGATTAGCTGTAATAATTGTAATTAGGCAGTTATGTACTATTTGTAACAGGTATTTTCACAGTGTACTCAAACTACTTTGCTCTGCTATGTTGGAATATGAATGCAGTTTCACCTTAGATATCCCAAAATAAAACTAGAATGTTATGATTTTTAAATATAGATGCTCAGAAGACCTCAGAAACCTTGATGCTTTTCAGGTCTTCTGCTCATCTCTATTTAGGTTTGCTGCATTGTACCCGTGTTTGTATCTTAACTTGTTTTTTCAACCTTTTATTTTTCAGTCTCAGGTGTTGCGTCCCTGGGGCAACATGGATTTCGCTGTGGGATTGTATCTGCTTTTGGCGGTGTTGGACTATGGGAGCAGCTCACTGGGTGGCATCCTCTACCGTGTTCGTGAAGAGCAGCCTCCAAGCACAGTGATTGGCAGCCTGGCGGCTGACCAGGGCTTACCTGACTCGGGACATCTATACAAGCTGGAGGTGGGCACCCCTTACTTGAGGGTGGATGGAAAAACAGGAGAAATATTCACCACTGAGACCCCCATAGACAGAGAAACGCTGAAGGATTGTCGAATAAAAGGAAAGCCCTGCTTTCTGGAGTTCGAGGTGTCAGTCACAGACCTAATCCAGAACCAAAGTCCACGACTGATTGAGGGACGGATCGAGGTGCTGGACATTAATGATAACACCCCACAGTTCCCCTCACCTGTGCTTACTCTTTCTGTTCAGGAGAACACTCACATGGGAGCCACCTTTTCCATCCCACTGGCCACTGACAAAGACACAGAGCGTAATGGAGTAGCTGATTATACTCTCTCTGCTGGACCAGAGGCTGTTTCACTTTTTGGCCTGCAAGTGGCAGATGACAGGGGTGAGAAATTGCCTCAGCTCATTGTGATGGGAAACCTGGACAGAGAGTTGAAGGATTCCTACGACCTTACTATTAAAGTAGTGGACGGGGGAAGCCCACCACGCTACAGTAGTGCCTTGCTGAGAATTGTCGTCACGGATGCCAATGACAATGCTCCCAAGTTTGAGAAATCCTCCTATGAAGCGGAAGTTTCAGAGAACAGCCCAGTTGGACACTCAGTATTGCAGGTAAAATATTTTACGGTATTGTTAACCTTTAGATCTCAGCAAGTAGGGGAAAGGAAAAGTATTGCATCATCAATGAGAAGGAAGTTTTTATTTTAAATCAGCACTGCTGTCTAAACCCCCAACTGCTTCTTCCTGACTTTGATCTCGTATATAAACAGAGCATAGCCTGGTTTCTTTTCTAATCGATGTTGTACACATAAAGCATGACTACTTTTGCTTGTGATGCCTAAGCACATTTGACAACTAGTATTTCTGACAAAATATTTCAAATTGTGCTTTAAAATTGTATTTGTAGACATGTTAAATTAAAGGTGTGAGTGAATTGTCATTAAAAATGCCCTCAAAGTCTGACCCTGCTCCTCCCATGGAAGGCTGGTTAATGTGAACTATGCCGCTGTTGGATGATACAGAAGTAGTGATTCTTATAGATCTAAGTTATTACTAGAGTAGGACCAGTGTGGAGTAAACATGGAGTAAATCTGTGTGGAATAGTAACTAAGAAGTTCCAAAATTATCCTCATCATTGTACATCCAGCATGTTTATACAGAATGTGCTTATTTCATATTATGACCTTTTAGTCAGATGTATTATCATTAGAGTTCTGATCTTTTTTCATCTTTATATTTGCAGGTCAAAGCTAATGACTCAGATCTGGGTCCAAATGGTGAGATTGAATACACTATACACCAGGCCAGTGATCCAGTCCCAAAGTTACTTCAGATTGACCGTTCCACTGGCATCATATACGTCAAAGGCCCATTGGATCGTGAAGAGATAAACAGTCTAAAATTCCATGTAATTGCCCGGGACAAAGGTCCTTCACCTAAAAGTTCCTCTACTTACGTTTCTGTTGATGTAACTGACCAGAATGACAATGCACCAGCTGTGGAGATCCGTGGTATTGGTCTTAGGACTCATAGCGACGGAGTGGCAAACATCTCTGAAGATATGCCAGTGGGCACAGCCGTGGCGCTGGTGCAAGTTTCAGATAAGGATGAAGGAGAAAATGCAGTGGTGACTTGTGTGGTAGCTGGGGATGTTCCATTCCAGCTCCGACCAGCTGGTGATTCCTTTGTGGATAACAAAAAGAAGTACTTTTTACAAACCACCACACCTCTAGACTATGAACGAGTCAGGGACTATCGGGTAGAAATTGTCGCTGTGGACTCAGGCAACCCAGCTTTGTCCAGCACCAACTCTTTGAAAGTCCAAGTCACTGACATTAATGACAATTCTCCCATATTCTCACTGCCTGTGTTTGAAGTAGAGTTTGCTGAAGAAAACCAGCCAGGAGAAAAGGTTATTGATGTTATTGCTTTAGATGCAGACAGTGGAACCAATGCAGAACTCATTTACAGCATTGTTGCAGACTCCTCAACAAGGGGACTTTTTGAGATTGACGCAAACACAGGAGAAGTAAGAGCAAGAAGCCCACTTGACCGTGAGCACAAGGAACGTTATGAGTTTCGTGTCACTGCAGCAGACAAGGGTGTTCCTAGCCACAGAGGAACAGCAACAGTTGTTATAAAGGTGCTGGATCGAAACGACAATGACCCCAAGTTCATGCTTAGTACCTACAGCTTCTCAGTACTGGAGAACATGCCACCACTTAGCCCTGTTGGCATGGTGACTGTATTAGATATGGATAAAGGTGAAAATTCTCAAGTCCAGCTCTCTGTGGAACCAAATGTTGGAAAATTTGTAGTTCAGAATGGCACAGGAACTATCTTGTCCAGTATATCCTTTGACCGGGAGAAAGAAAGTAGCTACACTTTCCGACTTAAAGCAGTGGATGGAGGGGACCCGCCTAGGTCATCTTATGTTGGTGTGACCATCAATGTTCTCGACGAGAATGACAATGCACCTGTAGTAACAAAGCCTTCCAATTCATCTTTCACACGTCTGTCCCCCCTGGCATCACCTGACAGTGTTGTTGAGGTGGTAGAGGCTGAGGATATGGACTCTGGTGCCAATGCTGAACTGGTCTATAGTATAGCTGGTGGAAACCCTCATGAGCTCTTCTACATCTCTCCATCTGATGGAAAGATCAAACTAACCAAGGAGCTGACTCGAAAACATGGGGGACTGCATCGATTAGTTGTGAAAGTGAGCGATAGAGGCAAACCTTCCCGCCATGCAACTGCCTTGGTGCACATTTATGTTAATGAGACCATTTCAAACGTCAGCCTAGTGGAGGGTCTAGTGGGACATAGTTTATACACTCCACTAGACACGGACATTGCAGGTGACCCTGACTATGGTCTAGCTGCTCAAAGAAGCAACATTGTGTATGGTAGTTTAGCTGGCATGGCAGGGGTTGTTACAGTAATTATAGCAGTAGTTTTCATCAGACATCACCTACAGAGGGAAACCAAAAGTGGCTATCAAGCTGGGAAAAAAGAGACCAAAGATCTGTATGCTCCCAAACAAGGGCCAAAGTGCATTAAGAGCAAAAAGGGGAGAAAAGGAAAGCCTCAAAAGTCACCTAAACCTCTTGGAGAAGATGAAGAGGTTAGTCTTCAAAAGAGTCTAAAATTTAACATTGACGGGGTTAATGATAGCCCCAGGATCCACCTGCCTTTGACCTACCCACCTGGCAGCCCTGACTTGGGCAGGCATTATCGCTCAAATTCACCCCTGCCTTCCATTCAACTTCAGGCCCAGTCTCCATCTGCTTCCCAGAAGCATCAAGCAGTCCAGGAGCTTCCTGCCACCAATACATTCGTGGGAACAGAAAGAGATGACAACTCTACTGGATCTGACCAATACTCGGATTACAGCTACAAAACCAGTCAGCCAAAATACAGCACAAAATCGGTAAGTCTTACAAACATTTCATTATCTGAAGATAATGTGCAACTTCTGAAACTAACACTTCGTCTAAATCTGAATAGACTGACTGATTAAAAAAATAGATGCTTGCTTTCTATATTTTCTGTTTATATGCTTTTAAAAATGCCTAGTTAGTTCTTAGATACAGTGGATTAAAGGTTGTGGTCTGCAGTAGATTGTTTTAACAGGCTTAACTGAAATATCAGACAAACCATAAGGAAAAATACCTAATACCCAATGTAGAATTAGACAGGTATTAAATAAAATGCATGTATTGTACCATTGTGTTTTTCAAAGCTTTAAAACGGTCAAATTTATACCTGATGTTTTTCATTATTGGTTTACATTGTTCCTGTTCTGGGCTTAAGTACAGTGTAAAATTATGCTTATCTGCCAGCATCCCACTGTGCCCACAGAGTCAGTAATCAGACTGGTAGATAGAGTGGATACTTATAGCTGACTTTCTTTTGTTAAGCAGGTCCACTGCCAACTTCTCGGCACTTTTTAGCCGAATGCTTTCAAATGCTAATCCAGGACATTAATTTTGTGTAGGCAAAGGGAGTTGCGTTTTAAGTGGCTGAAGCTGAATGATTTGTGTACGTGTGTGTCGGAGCCCAGGGGATGAATTGAGGTATCAGGCTGAGCTCATTCTCCTGAATAAGCATGTTAGTTATGGTTAGTAGGCAGAGGATATGCATGAGCCATGGTTTGAGGAAGCAAGGTCTCTGGTTTTGTCAGTACCAGCCTGCTGGTTGGTAATGCCAGCAGATGCTAGCTGACAGTTGGGGTGAGTGCAGGCCCTGTGGACTAACTGACTGGAGACGAGAGTGACCCAGAGCAGCACTGTGATGGACAGCATATGGCATGGAAGTGACAATAGACTGCAGCAATGCATGCTGTGTTTGTATCTGGGTTGGACTTTGTGAGACATGCATGTAAATGTGGAGCGGGGTTTATTTTTATATATGACCTGCATTCTACATTCACATAGACATTCCACAATTAACCTGTGGCTTGTTTGCGTACTTGTCTTTGTAGCAGAGTTGACTGACAGGCATACAAAAACAGGGACAGATGTTAACTCACATGACAACTCTCAGCAGATGTGAACTCTTCTGAGGGATCTCTACACACATCAGGCAGAACAGATTGACCAAAATAAATATTAAAAGTGTGCGCCAAGACAAGTGACAGATGTGGTGAAATAGGACCTGGCGCAACCGATGGCAATACAGTCAGTGTTATTGTGTGTTATTGTGGATGTGCTCAGGTGTGTTTTACTGAAGTGACATGGTACGCTCCCTCAGTCTCTGTAAACTTTGCAGCATTGTCTGTGCTTTACTGCTTGTCTTTTGCCTTTTCTTTCCTCTGTTAGGGATGACAAAAAATATCCAAATACCAGTACCAAGATGAAAAAATGATTCTGCTTTATTGATATAAGCATACATACTAGTAATTCAGAGGTAGATCAGTCTCACTGAAATAATTTCTTGCTGCCTGCTATGCTACATTAACAAATACTATAAACATAATTCCATTAAAAACAAATGATTGTCAACAGATTGTGTTTACAAGCCAATTAAATATTTTAAAAATACTTCTGCAAACTACTTAAAGCTCTATTTCTGTCACTGTAAAATAAACAAAGATTGCCAGTGGAAAACACATGCCAGTGTTTTTTCCTGTTTATAATATCTATACAGTAGGGTGTCATGGTGTGTCATGGTCACAGTTTTACAGAGTCCCAGTTTTCAGCAGACAACTAACAGAAACTTACACAAGGTGGGGATACTAAAGGGAAATAAATAAAATATAAAATATCCATTTACACATAGTTTTACATATTAATCTGTTATTGAATGTTAGTTCTGAAAATGTCTGTTATTTTAATGATAAATGTTTATTTAGTAAATGAATGATTTTTTAATGGGTTATGTTTGCATTGAGCGGATTATCAGGTTGCATGTATTGTGTCAGGGATCAGATAGTTTTTCTTCACCTCTTACTCGCACAATCAAAATGTGTTTTTTATGGCTTCTAAGCGTGACACTCAGCCTACAAAATGGCATCGCTGATTAAATTGGCACCGGGTCCAACATGCTTTTTTTTTTACACCATTTTAATGGATATATTATAGCGCTTGTATGATTCATAATCCAGTACAGACTTCATAGTACACAAGGGGTGTACAAATCAGCAGCCGTGGCACTCTGAACAAAGAAACTGTATGTCACTATCAGTATTTTATTTCTGATTACGTGGTGGACAGGTGACTTAGGACTCTGCTGGAGTAGAGGTTACAAGAATATTTTGTGGCATTTATCAACATCTCTTTTTGCATTATTACTGAACATTGTATTATTTCACAGGTTTCTGAATGTAACACAATTTTTATTTTTTTTTTAGAATATCTGATACACAACAGACATAAAAGATACATTGTGTCTACTTTATTTTATGGTTTTTTTTATTTACTTATCAATTACTCTGTATTCATAGCTTGTCTAGCAGACTAGTTCATTTTCACTGTGGGTTAAATAAAATTAGCTACCATGTTTTAGTTTGGATAGCATTGCTACCAATTAACATAAAAGTTTTTGAAAAACCAAAACATAGAAATCGGCAGCCCATTGAAGTTTTCTTTTGCCCAGTGAACTAGCTAATAAACCTGTGATTTATCCACCCTTATGTACTGTAATTAAGGCCCTACCTAATTCATGTAATGAGCCATCTCCCGTGCTGTAAAAGTAAAAATTTAAGGTTTGTGTTCAGCGACTTAACATTTTTCATTCACATAGTGTTTGAAATATAAAGCGATCCTAGCAATCATACGGTAATTATGTTAGTGTAACAGACTTTCTGTCTTGGGTTCTGACAGGCTGCGTCCAAAATCGCATACTTCCATACTGAACGAGAGCGGGTAGTGTGTCCGAATACGTATTACGGATGACCTACTGCGATAGTTTGTGTACAGTTTATTTCTTTCTTTATAAATGCAGCAAACTTTAAAGATTAGGGCTGGGTATCACCACTAATTTCCTGGATCGATTTGATTCGATTCACAAGGTCCCGATTCGATTCGATTTCGATTCAACACATTTAGGCATATTTGAGTTACATTAACAGGTTTTGTTTAAATATGTACAGATGTTCAGAGAACGAATGTGATAATTGTACAAAGTACACTCATTATTACAAATATTTTTGTATTTTGTTTACATAAATAATTAATCCAAAACAGAAAACAGTAGCATTTATTTTTTATTATTATTTTATATGTCTGACACACTACAACATTGTAAATGTAATGTAAACATACACCTGGCTGTTGAACAGCTTATGCCAAGTTTACACTACACGACACTCTGATTTGCCGGGTCGCTGTACAGTTCACACTGCACGACTCACAGGCGATGGGGGGTTTTACACTACACCATCTATCTCCAACTGGAATCACAGGCGAGCTTCTCTGGTCTCCAAAACTACGTTTTGTCACGAAAACAAACGTGAGAAGTGATGAAAGGTTTAATGATACCACGTCCAAACATGCACATCAACAAGTAGCGAGCGATCAAAGTTTGTGCGCTGATGTAGATAAAAGGAGAAAAATAAAGGAATCTGAGTGGATTTGGCAACACGAGCAGCATGGATCGTTCTGTAGTGAGTTGGAGGTTAATAAATATTTTGTTTTGTAGAGAACAATCAGGTCAGAAATACTGTAAAACTCGTGTGCTGATGTATTCTGATAGAAACTATATTACGCCCCTGTACCACCTGTTTACAACCTCTCCCCTGTGTTTCCCCTCACTGTTTCTCACATTGATTGAGAGCCGAGTTTTGATCGCAGAGCGAACACCGAGTTCCTCCCGAACCTAGCGCCGACCCGTCGCCGAGCGAAAATCGAAAAGTGAACCAGGCATAACAGGGCTCTAGACTAACTTTTTGCACTGGTTGCACTGGTGCGCCTAACTTTTTTTCTTAGGTGCACCAGCACAAAAGTTAGGTGCACCCAAATTTTTGACCGCATCGCATTTAACACCGCAGTTTTACAGGTTCACTTTTTTTTTTTAAATCACTGTCCACACAGGCAATATTGACTTGTAAATAACTAACAATCTGGTCAACATGGCCTTGTCTGATGATCTGTTTGCTACTGCCTGCCACTGAAAGGCAGTGGGGAGAGGGGGACACTTGGGCAGTGCATTTATCGCGGCATGTAATGTGTTTTATAGATGCATTGGGCTTTTTCAGCCTTTCAATTCGAAATGTATTAGAACCAGTCACAAATATACTATTGCCGGCCATGGTCTTCCCATGCTCTTTACAGTTAATATACTGTAGTAATTATACAGTTAATACAGTTAATTATAGTATTACAGACTAATTATAGCACACTTATAAAAATTATAAAAATAATAATAGAGTAAATGTGTATGTATGTGTGTATATCTATTTATGTGTGTGTGTGTATTTAAAATTATATGTATATGTTTGTGTGTGTTAGAGTGTAATCTTAAATGCAGTGCATTATATTATCGGCTTTACTGAATCTTTTACACAGATTCCCAAAATCGCTTGCGGTGCACTCACTGCGTATTTTGACTACATGTATTGTAATATATTTTGGTCTTTTAGTTATTTTTATATTTTACTTAACGAAAATATTGTCGTGTTTTTACTTTCACTATCGCCACACTTTACCGCTAGCATTAGCCCCTTGCTACTGTAGAGGGTCGGCTCACCTAGCCGCTGTCCGGTGGGGATGCTGCGGGTCTTTTGCTGTGCGGTGGTGGAGGTGTGGGAATAAAGGCACACGACAGGGTCGAGTCACTTTAACTGTTTAGTCAGGACTTAAGTGAGCTTTACAACACTTTACACCGCCGAGCTCCAGAACCCGAACTTTCATTCTGGGGACATCCAGCGAGTCTCATATCCAAAATGTGTATAAACCTGGTGCTGCATTCTGATTGGCTGAGCTGAATGTCGCTCACATATAACCGCTACAATAATGTCCCGCCCTTCGCTATCTCTGATTGGTTTAGACCATGATATTGGCCTAATGTGTGTCTGGTTTTTTTTTCCCTCGGATGCCTGGTCGCACCGGTGCGACCTGAGATTTTTTTTAGTCGCACCATTGAGAAATTAGGTCGCATGTGCGACCAAATTGGTCGCACTCTAGAGCCCTGCATAACTTGAGCTTCTGCCATGCTGAACTGATGTGCAGGTCAGATCTCGTTGCGCAAAAAAACACTGGCTGGTCACGCGAAATTAAAGGGGGTAACAGATTTCCGTGTACACCGTAAAAAGGGGCGTATTTAAAAGATCGATCTGGCGTTTAAATGAATCGATATCGGATCGTTCAAATAAAGATCGATTCAAATCGAAAAATCGATTTTATAAACCCACCCCTACTTAAGATGCTTGGTTAGACTAGTAATTGCTTAGGCAAAATGTTCAAGATGTCGAAGTCTAAAGCAGCTAAACAGATTCTGTAGACACAGAGGATGGTGTGTCAAAACACGGACATTCGTCTTTGAGAGGGAGCTATTAAGGTTGACTGTGCTGTGTATTGTAGCTTCCATTGATTCTATAATTTAATTTATGAGTGTTATTTAATGACTGCCGTGAAATGTGGCACTTTTCTTAAAAAATCCGTGTAATCTGTGATTTTTGAAAAATGAGGTCCGTGAAATTAAGCACATTACCCCATGAATTTAGTGCCCTAACTATATATTTATATATAATATATTTAACCTTGAAGATTTATATATTGCACTTGTATTAGTTAAAGTCACTTTGAACATCCCAAGTAAAAAGGTTTGTTTGATGCCTGTGTAAATTTGGACAATAAAATGCACCTATAACTGATGCAAAGCACAGCTTTTGTGCAGTTTCAGCCTCACCCGTGTACTGATAAAACAATCTCAATGTAAAAAAAACAATGCCAATTTACTGTAGCTATCTAGGATTCAGTTCTGTATTTCTATAAAACATTTCCTCCCCTTCAGGACAGAATGGGAGAGATGCTCACAGAGGTAGAATAAAGATGAGAAATTCCAATTTATATTAAAGTAGGCATGATGAGAGGTGTGAAGTCATACATCTGTGCTTAAATTAAAACCACACAATTAGAACTCCTAATTAGGTAGAGATAGCATAGGGATGTGCCTACACTAGGCTTCTTGACATTTCTGCACAACTTTAGATTCGGCTGGTGTGGCAGGATTGGGAGGCAGGGATCCGATTTTGGGGCAGGCTTTAATTAATAGAAGACATTGTTTAACCTTCTTCACCCAGTGTGAACTCCAAGAGCCAGTGTTTCAGAACATTACTCCCCAAACCCCTTTACCCTGCTGTGACCATCAGTGCTGCTCCACAGGAGCAAAGCAGGCACAATAAGTATATGATTTTTCTTTTAGACTGGCTCCAGCTGAAAATGGCATTAGGTTAGGCCATGCTACCCACAGCTTCCATAACTATCATTCGTTCTATCTCAATATCTTCCCTTTGCCATCTATATTTACACTAAGTGGGAGAAAAAGTAGAAAATCTGCCATCAAAAGGCATGGATTCCTGCAGGATATTTTCTCTTTACCCCACTCTGCCTCTCTCTAAGGTAATGCTCTTCTCTCCGCCTACTTTCCTCTTGAGTAAATTATGCCCACTGTATTGTGAATTGACTTTGGCAAGAAATCAGCATGTTTGCAAAAAAGAAGAATCTAAAGGCATAAAATATATGGCATCTTTTTGGACCCTTTTTACCTTAGCTTGGTATAAAAAAACAGTCAGCTTTTAGACCCCAAAATTTCCTATTTTTGAGCATCTGCTCTAACTGATTCCAGCTTTCTAATAACCATACCCAGAATGCAGTTTTTAACTCATCAAACCTGGCACCCACCCTTTCAGGTTCCCCTCCATGGTGGATTTATCCAATAATACCCTAGGACTGCTCCTCATTAAAGCACAAAACCGACATCCCTCAGTGCTTTTAGCAGAGCTAACCACCGTACGGTCTTTCAGGCTCTGACAGTGGCATGGATTTGAGAGATCAGGACCCTCTGTTGCCTGCAGGGAAGACACGAACAAGCAATTATAAACAAATACTTCAGGAATAAATTACAATACAGACATTTCACAGTCTGAGTAAAATTTAACACTAATGAGACGTTTTAATGCGATGTGCTACCTACACAGAGCACCCCACTGGTGCACCCCTTCAATATTTTGTGGGCTAACAAGGGTTAGGATAGGGTAATAGTTTGTGTTTTTGTTTGTTGAAGATCTTTAAGCACTGTTTCCTCCTCGTGAATGTCTAGTGTAGGCACTTACCGATTGACTAGTCTAGGCTGACAGTTTGCAATCGATTGCCCTGGACAAGTGCTCAGGGATTTAGTTTGCTGGACAGACATATTTCAAATGAATGATCTTGTCCAGGGCATTTTGAGAGATAAGACAGTATAACCACTCAAGGTAAAACCTGACAAATTCTTTTACAGGCAATTTGTATGATTCAACCTACTTTTTGGCCTTCACCCAAGTAAGTACTTTAAAACTCAGTGGTTTTTGCCAGCTTTCTTCAAATGATCGTACTACTGCAAGTGCAAAAGGTTGTTTTTTAGTCAAGGATGATTGATTTTTATGATCTAGGCAAGCATGCTGCAATTGCCTGGCAGATCTTTTACAGGGGTATTGGATCATTGCTCAAAACCCATGTTCATTTAAGCCTGTTTTGGAGCATATTAAAGTTTTGAATGTAATGTTATTAATACATTTTTATTAGGTTTTTTTTACTATTATTAAAAGAGATCTCAGCATGTGGAGGAGAGGGATGCTTTAAGAGCAGAACAAGTTTGCTCTGTAGATTAAGGAGACAGGGAGAGACGTTGGTGTGGTAATGCATGAAGCAGTACACAGTGGTAGTATGCAAATGGGAGACTAATTATGATGTGGGCGAAGATGAGACTGACAATAATAACGGTGATTATGTTAATATCCAAGGGCTCACAGTTAGATTAAATTCCTTATAAACATTCTTCATACATCCCAGTGAGTTTTTATGTAAACCCAGCTTCAGGAAACAATGCTTTTTGCTTATCACAAACTAACCAGGATTTTTTTAATATCTTCCCATTGCCAGAGATAGAAAATCTCTTATTGCATCAAATTACCATCTTGTTTACAGAACTAGCAAAGAAAATAATCCAGGAAAAGTGGAACCGTAAATTCTAAAATTGCTTGTCTTATCTTCACTGATAAAAATCAGGCCTGCTTCTGCCAGGAGCTCATTGTGCAACTCTCCCGAGGTCAGGTTTACACTTTTATGCAAAAATAATCATGAGAATAATGGTGCAGCGTTGTGAAGGCTCAGCTTCCTGATGGTGTTGCCTTTAGCACTGATATTTTATCACCACATCCTCTTTACCTGCTGCCAGCCAGATTAGTGCTTTTATCAATAAGCAGCTTAGTGCCAAAAGAACCTTCAATAATGTGTCATGGTATTTCCTCTCAGCCACAACCCTAAATGCAGCTCTCTCTTATTCCTGCCTTTTCTCCAGTTTTTCCCCAGGTAGAGTCATGTAAGGTTTAGTTCATTCATTCATTTATTCATTTGTTCATTCATTCATAGAATAATTTTTGTTCCAAATTTTATAACTTATATAATTGGGTCAAATATCTTATACATCTCTTTTTTTCAATTCCTACTACATTATTATAGTCCTACATTCAGGTATTTATTTACACCGATCAGCCATAACATTAAAACCACCTCCTTGTTTCTACACACATTGTCCATTTTATTAGCTTCACTGACCATATAGAAGCACTTTGTAGTTCTACGATTACTAACTGTAGTCCATCTGTTTCTGTGCATGCTTTGTTAGCCCTCTTTCATGCTGTTCTTCAGTGGTCAGGACCCCCACAGGACCACTACAGAGCAGGTATTATTTGGGTGGTGGATCATTCATAGCACTGCAGTGACACTGACATGGTGGTGGTGTGTTAGTGTGTGTTGTGCTGGTATGAGTGGATCAGACACAGCAATGCTGCTGGAGTTTTTAAACACCTCACTGTCACTGCTGGACTGAGAATAGTCCACCACCAAAAACAAAGCCAACAGCGCCCCATGGGCAGCGTCCTGTGACCACTGATGAAGGTCTAGAAGATGACCAACTCAAACAGCAGCAATAGATGAGAGATCGTCTCTGACTTTACATCTACAAGGTGGACCAACTAGGTAGGAGTGTCTAATAGAGTGGACAGTGAGTGGACATGGTATTTAAAAACTCCAGCAGCGCTGCTGTGTCTGATCCACTCATACCAGCACAACACACACTAACACACCACCACCATGTCAGTGTCACTGCAGTGCTGAGAATGATCCACCACCTAAATAATACCTGCTCTAATAAATGGACTACAGTCAGTAATTGTAGAACTACAAAGTGCTTCTATATGGTAAGTGGAGCTGATAAAATGGACAGTGAGTGTAGAAACAAGGAGGTGGTTTTAATGTTATGGCTGATCGGTGTTTTTCTTGGTTATTTATTCATCCATTCAGTTCTTAAATTTTCCTCGTATTTATGGAGCTGAAAATTCCAAATGCATGTTTCAGGTCTGAAAAATAGATTGGCTTATTGTATTGCAAAGGAAAATCAACATGGCGTGATGCAACATCGTGGCACTTGCATGTTAACTGAGAAATGCATTTTTTCATGTGATGTGTTGCCATGGTGAGCGGAAACAGCAAGCCCTGAGCTCACAGTTGCTGCATTGCACAACATTATTAAAAATGATAATGTCATAAATAATGCGCAAAATGATCTATGGTAGCCTGACCTATGCCATCAGATTGATGTGTTTTCACTTCTATAAAATTACTCAGATATTTGACAGCTTTGCAGGGTCTCCTGTATTTTAAATGATCTAACCAAGGCAAAGAAGATGTGAACAAAACGTCTGGCTTTTTTTTTTTTTTGGTATTACAGTGCTCTGAGTCAAGGCTCCTGTTTGTAGAAACTGCAAGTCCTTTAGGCCGATTTTGACAAATCTATTCCTCCCATGTCTGTCAGTGGTAAGACTTAACTGCAGGTCAGACAGAGAGCAAAGAGAAAGCAAAGAGAATGAATCTCCAAGGCATCTCACCCCATTAAAGCAGCCGAGCGCCACACATAATCCATTAAGCTCCATTAGAGAAGTATACAATCACATGAACACCTCTTAGGCCATGCACCCTGAGCATTGCGCTGTTACACATACAATCAAGCTTCATTATTCAAATGCTTCATTTATAAATAATGCAGATTACAAAGTACAACGGGAAAACACTGCATTGTATGCATATTATATTTATCTAGCTGTTGGCTTTGATTAGCTGAAGGGCTGAATCGGCTATTTACAAGGACATTACAGGCCGTGTGTGAGCTGAGCATTTCATTAGCTTCAATACATAGTAAGCTTTATTTGTGCATGTTACAGAGAAGAATAGCACATGGGGTCTTTAAGCAAGTAGAAGTGCTTGGCAGCGTCCTGTGACCACTGATGAAAGTCTAGAAGATGAACAACTCAAACAGCAGCAATAGATGAGCGATCGTCTCTGACTTTACATCTACAAAGTGAACCAACTAGGTAGGAGTGTCTAATAGAGTAGACAGTGAGTGGACACAGTTTTTAAAAACTCCAGCAGCATTGCTGTGTCTGATCCACTCATATCAGCACAACCCACACTAACACACCACCACCATGTCAGGGTCACTGTAGTGCTGAGAATGATCCACCACCTAAATAATACCTGCTCTGCGGTGGTCTTGTAGGAGTCCTGACCATTGAAGAACAGGGTGAAAGCGGCTAAAAAGGTATGTAGAGAAGTAGATTGGCTACAGTCAGTAATTGTAGAACTACAAAGTGCTTCTATATGGTAAGTGGAGCTGATAAAATGGACAGTGAGTGTAGAAACAAGGAGGTGGTTTTAATGTTATGGCTGATCAGTGTACATTGTATTGTAAACGGTTTATCTTTTACTTTAGTAAATAAAGACAGTTTATTTTATTGTTTAGTTGAATTTCAAAGAGATGTGAACTAGGATTAACTGATTACATATTAATTGTTATTATTTATTGAGTTTTTTAATAGTTTCTTTTTTGTGGGATTAAAAAACACAAAACGAAGAATAAAACAAATCTTGTTTAATGTTTATGCTTTTCTTTAATAGATACTGTGTGGGGTTTACTTGCTAACAAATGTCTTAAATATGTTTGCAAGTAAGGCATAGCTACATTGATTTAGTTTACCATTTTTGTGATTATACTCTTAGAAAAGTTGCACTGTAACATTCTGTCACTGAGCAGTTTGTATTTTTATTACACAACACTTCTGGGACCAAATAAACACAGAACCAAAAAGAAATCAATCTTTTAAAAAGTCATCTTCAGAGGACTGTCAATCATCTGTCTTGCTGTTTGAAGGCTGGCTTGCCAGTATTGAGATGTCAACCGTAGGAGCAATCCAGACAGAATCGAAATAAGCTTATTCCCCGAGGTAGCTGACTTGTGAGATTTTTTGATTTACCATCAAAATACTAATTACTGATTATGTTTGAATTACACAATTGAATAGCAGAGATCAGAAACTGCAAAAGAATTCCGTGTTTTAATTCTCATGTACTGGGAAAAAAGTCTACCTGGCCAGAACCCCTACAAAGAAAACTGAGGATAGTTCGTTGTTGCTTTATTATTGCTGACATGAGACAAGGGGTGTGTTCAAAAACCTAGTGAGCTCACTACATAGACGCATTTTACGTCATCCTATGCACGCTCCCGAGAATTAGGCTGTTCGAAATCCTAGATGCCTTAATATCCTCACTAGTAAGGTATCTTAAAATTTCAACGCTATTTGGACTCAAGAACGAGTGAGCATCCGATGCTGCCTTAGCGGCGGAGATATTTTCAAACGTAAATAAATTATTATTGATTTTGACTTTGTATGAACGTGTATTTATTTGCAAGTTCGGGCTTGTCAGGGACAGTTTTACCGTTTTCGGTACACGGAGAAAGATGTTATATGACATGCTAGCGCGTTGTGCCACCTCATCCCATTGGTTTGAATGGCATGATGCTAACTGTGTTAGCTTAGTAAGCGAAACCTGATGTTATCGCTGTCTAAGTAGTGCGTTTGAATAACCTGACTTATGAGTCGATGACTTATTAGAATCCTCTCTACTTAGGCAGCTGCTTGAATGCAGATCCATTCATCTCACTGGACACTTAAAATATTACAAAATCTTATAAATTTTAACCATATTTTGCACTGCACTGTAAACTTACATTGAATTCAGGCACTGTGACTGTTAAAGGTAGAGAGCTAGCTGATATGATAAAGAGAAGGGTTGACATACTGTGTGTGCAAAAGAGCAAATTGAAGCACAGTAAGGCTAGGAGCTTTGCAGGTTTAAACTGTTCTGCCATGGTGTAGATGGGAGGTGAAAGCAGTAGGGATAATCTTGAAAGAAGAGTACATCAGTAAATGTAGTGCAGGTGAAAAGAGTGTCTGATAGTGGGATAAGTGTGAAGCTCGAAATTGATGGAGTGCTGATGAATGTCATCAGTGCATATGCCCCACAAGTGGGTTGTGAGATGGAGGAGAGAGAAGATTTCTGAAGTAAGTGAAATGAAATGGTTGAGAGGGAACCAAAAGAAGAGAGAATTGTGTTTGGAGCTGACTTCAATTGACACATTGGTGAAGGGAATAAAGGTGATGATGAGGTGTTGGGATATGGTTTTAAAGACAGGGTGCATAGGTAGTGAAGAAGAAGTATAATGGTTCCGATTTTTAAGAATAAGACTGATGTGCAGAGCTGCAGCAACTACAAATCAGCCACAGCACAAAGATCTGGAAAAGAGTAGTGGAAGCTAGGTTGAGAAAAGGTGTGGATTTTTAAACGGTCATATGGTTTCATGTAGGGCTGGGCGATTTTCACGATTAATTCGGTTAATTCGCATGAATGTTTTCACCCGATGTTAGAAATGTGACAGTCATGATTGTTTACATACTTTATCTTTTAATTAAAATACCAACATGTCACGAGGCAGAAACTGACCAGACGCTCGCGGAATATAAATCAGGGAAAGTTTAATATAAAAAGGGCAAAAACAGTGTACAAAATCAGGTACAGTCCAAAACCAGAGGATAGACTAAAACAGTAAATGGAAGACAACAAGGATTATACACGGTAACGGTTAGATTCAGAAATAAGGAGCGCAAACACGATCGGCAAAACGATACACAAACAGAGTTCAAATAAGAGTCACTGAATCAAACACAGCCGAACTGAATCACAACTCCGGAGCCGATGAGCGCGATCAGGATTGGCTGACTGGGGACATGTGCAAGTCACGTGACAGTCCGTGGGAGCATGGGAATTGTAGTCTATATTGTTAGAAGCAGAACTTACCCCCTCCATCCACCCCCCCAGAGTCACAAGAGGACAAAATCAAATCTGAGCAGAGTGATTACTTGATGCCCCCCCCCAGCCTAGATACTGATACAGACTCACTTCACTTCACAGGCTTGTGTTCCTTTTAAGAAACCTGTAAATAACTTTTTGTAGTTTTGCACTTTTCCTAATGTAAGGAGGTTCTGCTGCACAATATTTAAAGTAAGGGTTGGGTGTGAGCTATTCCTATAAAGGATATAGCTAATTAAGATTTCTATTTTGTTTTAATTATTGTTATATCGTTATCTTTATAAAGTTTGAGTCTCTTGAAATGATAATTATATGTGGTGCTGTTACTATTTTTCACCTCTGCAGTCTTTTAAATTAAAATGCAAAAAAAAGAGTTGTGTGTTCGTGGATCTAGAGAAAGCTTATGATACGATGCCGATTGAGGAGCTGTGGTATTGTGGTATGAGGAAATCTGGTGTGGTAAAGATGCATGTGAGGGTGGTGCAAGATACATATGGGGACAGTGTGACAGCAGTGAGATGTGCAGTAAGAATGATGGACAGGTTTGAAGTGAAAGTGGGACTGCAAGGGTCAGCTCTGAGTCCTTCCTTGTTTGCAATGGTCAGGGACAGGCTGACGGACAAGATTAGGCAGGAGTCTCTATGGAATATGATGTTCACGGATGACATTATGATTTGTAGCGGGAGTAAAGAGCAGGTTGAGGAGAGCCTTGAGAGATTGAGATATTCATTTGAGAGAGGTAGAATAAAAGTTAGCAGAGGTAAATCTAAAGTACATGAGCGTGAATGTGAGGAAGGGTGGCAGAAAGGTTAAGCTGCAAGGAGTTGAGGTGATAAAAATGGACTTAAATATTTGGGATCGAATGTACAAAGTAATGGAGAATGTGGTAGAGAGGTGAAGAAGAGATTGTAGGCGGGGTGAAGTGGATGGCATAAAGTGGCATTGTGATAGAAAGGTATTTAACAGAAGGAAAAGGAAAGTTTACAACACAGTAGTGAGGCCTGCTATGTTATGGCTTGGGGGCAGATGGATGCATGGATGGATGGATGGATGGATGGATGGATGGATGGATGGATGGATGGATGGATGGATGGATGGATGGATGGATAGATAGATAGATAGATAGATAGATAGATAGATAGATAGATAGATAGATAGATAGATAGACAGACAGACAGACAGACAGACAGACAGTGCACGTTGCTGCGTTATGCCTAGTTCACACTACACGATTTTTGCTCGGCGACCGGATTGAGTTTTCTAGCACGTCAGATATCTGATCTGAGATGTGCGACTGGAAATGAGTGACATGTCGAACAGCCAATGAGAACGCAGGATACAGTGTGAGGGGAAACGCAGGAGAGGAGTATAAACAGGTGGGACAGGGGGATAATATAGTTTATATCAGAATACACACACACACGTTTTACAGTATTTCTGACCTAATCGTTCTCTGCAAAACAACAACAAAACACCAACATTGCAAAAATATTTATTAACCTCCAACTCACTACAGAACAATCCATGATATTCGTGTTGCCAAATCCACTCAGATTCATTTTTTTTTCTTCCTTAATTTCATCACATCAGCGCACACACACTTTGATCACTCGCTGCTTGTTGACGTGCAGACAGACAGATAGACAGACAGACAGACAGACAGACAGATAGATAAAAAGATAGATAGACAGACAGACAGACAGACAGACAGACAGACAGACAGACAGATTATTTATCCCGAGGGAAATAATTGATGTGGCACTGACTAAAGAGGTGGCAGAGATGATTCTCATTAGGAGTGACGAGAATGGAAAAGATTGGGAAGGCAGGTAGAACGTTGATATGGTTTGGGCATGTGCAGAGAAAGGAGAAAGGGGGTTAAGGATTGAGCCGCCAGGCAGAAGGACAGAGCAAGATGGAGATAAATGACCACTGTGTTCTTCTAACAAGAACAGCTGATTGGACATGTTAAGATGAACATTTTTGTTTATTAGAAGTCATGTTTTACACTTTGGTTACATTCATGACAGGTAGTTACAGGTCACACATGATTCATCAGTTCATTGTCAAACACCATCACGGGCAATTTGGTATCGTCAGTTCACCTAACTCAGGACCTCCACCTGGAAGTTGAATCTAGAACCTTTTTGCTAGAAGGCGACAGTGCTACCCACCAAGCCACTGTGCTGACACATATATATTTATAGGGGCATGATTGTTTTGGTTTTTTTTGTATATGAAACTCTATTTGGGAATGTGTGTTTGGTGTCTATATCAATGTATTTGGGTGATTGGGTGATATTTCATTCAGCATTGATTCCGGAAGCTTTCCCCCACCCAGTAAAAATAATCTCTGGTGTCGGATGACATGGCTGAACTTGATCCAGGGTCGATATTTTCTGCCATGTTGGAATCCCTTGTCTGACAGGCAACAGGGAGTGCAGTAAAGACAGAGACCTGTGGCAATGTATCTATGCCTGTTACTTTTCTCACTTTCCTTCTAGATTACAGTGGTACCTTGAAACTCAACGTCAATTGGTTCTGGAAGTGGCGTTGAGTTTAAAAGGTGTTGAGTTTCAAGGTATTTTTTTCCAATAAGGATGTTTGGGGAAACCTGATAATGCGTTCCATGGTCCCGTGAAACTGCGTATGTTTATAATGTATATATATATTTATATATTAATAATGAAAAATAATGGGGTTATTTTTGACAAATACACTGAAAAATAACACAAATATAATATAAAACACTGAAATACAATTAAAAAACAATTAAAAATCAATAAAAAATACAGTAAAACCTGCTCCTTACCTTTACTTCTTAATCGTTTTCTTATGCTTCTTAATTAATGGAGAGAACAAATAAGCAGTAATAATTAGGAAAGGTTTAGTGTTTATATGTCGTTCTTTTAATACATTAAGTTACATTATTTTTTTTAAATGATAAGCGTTTTAGACTCTCGGAAAAGCTGATTCTTACAATTTCTCAGAACCCCAACTGTAACACAAGTTTAAAAGTGAAATCCAGCTGAACACAGATACATGTGGATGCTTTCAGAGTAAATTTGACAGTTATTCCACACAAATGCAGATTCTTCTCATGTTCGCATGACGTTTTATTGCACCACTCAAGCTGAGCGCTTAGAAAAGCAGCAGTCGCACACACGTTGAGTTTAAGGGTACAAATTTCTCGACGAAGGGCATTGAGTTTCAAAGATTTTGAGTTTAGGGGACGTTGAGTTACAAGGTACAACTGTATTTGGATAGTTAGTCCAAGGCATGTTTGAAGAAAATGATTTAAGTCTTTTATCTTTGTATAACAGACGTATCAACTCAGACCACTGAGGAGAGGGAAAGCACACGGACGAAGCCACAGTATAAACATCAGCCTAAAAGCACTTGTCTGGTAATGAAATTTAATTAAGGTGCACTAAAACAAGGAAAGGAAATTGGATAAATAGTAGGAAAGATGATGAGAGAGGACAGCTATGGGGAGGTAGAGTTTTATCCTGGGCCTCTAAACTGGACATCAGCCTCCACTGTTTGTTTAGGATTTCTTTACTGCTCTACATCTGATTGTAGCTTTCAGTCCTTTCACTGTACAAAATATCAGAAAACTGTGTTTTTTTCTCTCCAGCTGCCAGTCTAGAACATAACGATCCAGTTTAAAATATAAGTATTCAGCTATTGTCTTTAGAAATCATCTTGACATTTTGTAAAACGTACTGTAAAACGTATATTTTTTTACAGCATGCCTTACAAACAGAAATACTATCTTTTGTTTTAATAATGAGGAATGTTGATGTTTGTTTGTTTATTAGGATTTTAATGTCATGTTTCACACTTTGGTTACATTCATGACAGGAACGGTAGTTACTCATCACACACAAGTTTCATCAGTTCACAAGGTTATATATACAGTAGAACACAGTCATGGACAATTTAGTGTCTTCAATTCACCTCACTTGCATGTCTTTGGACTGTGGGAGGAAACCGAAGCACCCGGAGTAAACCCATGCAGACACGGGGAGAACATGCAAACTCCACACAGAAAGGACCCGGACCACCCCACCTGGGGATCGAACCCAGGACCTTCTTGCTGTGAGGCGACAGTGCTACCCACTTAGCCATCGTGAACAGGGTGCCAGGCCATCACAGATTATTTACAAATAGTTGTATTTTCATTAACAATTAGTTAGAATAATTAGAATTATATTGCTCACATTTTTTATTTATTTATTGCATTACTTATCACTCTGAGCACTGGCTGCCACTAATACTGATTAGATTTAAGTATTCTGACAGTAGTTGAACCAACACATCTCAAGCAAGTTACATAACAGATCATAGCTTCTAGTTGTGCTGAAACTTTGGCCAGCTAAATGTCAGTAAGTGTGTAACAAACCAAAGTGTGTAATGAGGTTCTTAACATCTACAATTACATTTAAAAAATGACATGTGGTCACCTTTTTAAAGCTACATTTGGTTTTATATTCATGTGAATCGATTAATCATACTAAAAAATCAGATCTGGTTACAGTTTAAAATAATGTAAGCAAACCAGCAAAAATATGGTGAATCCAATCAGATTATAATCGAGCCTAAACTGTTTAACTTAATGGACTTCATCAATGTGCAATTTACCAGTGGCATATGCCAAAATAAATGCTGTTTGTCTCAAGTGGGCTTGTTTTTTCTAGTAAAACAAATCAACACTACCATTTCTGTAGAGATTAAACAAACCTCCCACTGTAATTCTATGATCACATATGCAATCAATGCAAGAGACATCGATAATTGGTGGTAATAACACATAATGTTTGACCCTATGTTGTAGGAGTGTATTCATGGTGCAGCACAAATCCTATTTCTGGTTTCACTTACATGATGTACAGTTTACTCATTATCCATTATGCGGTTGGATACCCAGAAGAATTCAGGTTAATTATCTTGCTGAATAACGAAAGCACAATGTTGTTCCCAGTTGGGGGGTTGAACATGTAACCCGAGGGTCACCTGCTGCCTCCCTCGAGGCCTGTAAAATGAATCAGAGCAGGAGGAATGGAGAGAGTGAGTGAATAGAGAGATACAGCGAAAGAGAGAGAAAGAGTGAGTACGAGAGAGATTGAAAGAGAGTGTTTATTGCAGGAGATATTCTCTGCCATTCATTATGCACTGCTGCTTGGGGTGGACACAGGGCCAATAAATGAGTTTGTCCAATTCTGCCTGCGATGCATTCAGGAGTGCTACATCAGCGTCCGGATGCCTCTGCACACGCCCACATCCTCCCGCCAGACAGAGCGAGAGTTATTTCTGTTTTTTTGTAATTTTCGTTCACAGTGATAAATCCCAAATGTGCTCTGTACCTGTCATAACGCTGTCATTCCACGCTTAGACAAATAAAATCATGTACCTTTACAAATTTAGGCTGAAAGCAATGAATAAACGCCACATCCAGACAACAGTAAACACAGTCAGAATGCTGAATCAGAAGTGCCGTGGCACTATGTATTACCGATGAAGGACGTCTTTCTTGGCTAGAAATCTATGCAGTTTTCCACCACCTCTCACAGGAGGGCCGTGCACCATCCTCCTAGTTATGAGCGAGATGTGAACCAATTTGACAGTGACAAATGAACTGGAGCTCTCCGGCGCTCCTCCAACTGCTATGCTCATCCCTCATTTACCTGCAATTCTTTGCTGTCCCCCTCTCCTCCCTTGCTATGTATCTGTGCCCACACTCATATTTCTCCTGTCCACTCATTTTTGCATTTTTCCTTACTCTGCAGAGTAAAAGCCCAAGGCATCGTCTCGATCCCAGCCTGGCAACCCCAGCCAGACTTTGAAAATGAAGTCTGCACTCTCTTTTCGGCCAGCAAACTTGAAATACTTTATCTATCTGCATGCACTATCATTGCCTCAGGGACCATCACAACTGCTATTATTTTTCAATCTACTGGCTACAGTTCAGTGACTGTGAGCCAGCGGAAATGGCTGTTTTTGGATGGTCTACAACATCAAGAGAGGAGAGATGGAAAAATTGTGGTGGGAGATTACTGGTGGGGTTTAATGATCATCCTGTTCTTGTAATTGACTTTCTTTGCTTGAGTGTTAAAATGAAATGCCAGATTTTGAAGACAATTAATTGCTTGGCTACCTCTGTTCAGCTTTTGCCCTCCCTCTTTTTCCGACTCGCTCCTTCTGAAGCCTGGCCCTGCAGACTGATAAGAGAGGTGAGCAACAGACTTGCCCTGCTGCTCAGTGAGCCTGTCTATCTTTCTTACTTCACCCTCACAGCCGCTATGCTAATGCCCTGGCCCACTCTGTCAAATCCTTTTCACCATCTCCTACTCTTAAGACACAGAGTTCAGTACCCTGCACTTCACAGCCGCCACTGGCCAGCTCAACAGTATTACCGTTTAAGGATCTGATTCCCAGAACCAACACACAACACAACTGAAAGACCAATTAATATTAAATCGCTTCTTACATCACAGAAAATTGAGAATAATATTGATTGTTTTCCACTGGGAAGACAGAATGCAATCAGCAATACCTTAATGTCATTCCAAGTGTAATCAGAAAGCCCTTAGATGTAAGCTGCTTGGCCCTTAGGAGAAAGATTCTGAGAGGTGAATTTTGTAGATTATAACTCACTAACCTCTTTTAAAAGTTTTGTATATCCTACAGTGGACTTGTTTTAATCCTCATGTTCTGTTTGGGGTCCCTGAGACCCCAGAGCCTCATTAACAATATGATATAAAAACAATATAATAAAATAAATAATATAATATATTTAAAAATATCATTTTCAACCAGCTAGATACTTCATGGCTTTTTGATATTAATTTTTATATTGATGTTGTGTTCCAGGGTGGCACGGTGGCTCAGTGGGTAGCACTGTCGCCTCACAGCAAGAAGGTCCTGGGTTCGATCCCCAGGCGGGGCGGTCCGGGTCCTTTCTGTGTGGAGTTTGCATGTTCTCCTTGTGTCTGCGTGGGTCTCCTCCGGGAGCTCCGGTTTCCTCGCACAGACCAAAAACATGCAGTCAGGTTAATTGGAGACACTGAATTGCCCTATAGGTGAATGTGTGTGTGTGCCTGCCCTGCGATGGACTGGCGCCCCGTCCAGGGTGTTGCTGTGTGCCTTGCGCCCATTGAAAAGCTGGTATAGGCTCCAGCACAACCAACCAGCGCGACCATAATTAGATAAGCGGTTAAGAAAGTGAGTGAGTAATTTAACCCAGGACCTTCTTGCTGTCCTTGCTGTCCAATTAGTGGATGCAAATGATATTTTTCATTTTATTATATAGTTTATTATATTATATTGTTTAAGAGATTCTGGGGTCTCAGGGACCCCAAAAAGTCCACTGAAGGATATACAAAACTTTTAAAACAGGTTTATGAGTTATAATCTACAAAATTCATCTTCATCTGGCAAGTTTGGTTTCTTGCCAAATATTGACAACATACAAAATTTGTCATTAGAAATAATCAGCTAAAGATAATTTAGGAGCATAATGACAACTCATCAAACCTTGTGCTAGGTTGAGGGTTGAATAATCCCACTGGTCTTATTGTGGACAGCCAGAGTAGCCTGTCATATCATTTCTGCACTATCCTTTTTCTATTCACTTTCTTCACTGTGAGTTGTGAATGTTTTTGTGTCTTTTGATATTTTATTTTTACTGATTTGGTGGCTTATTCATTTGCAGTTTTTTCCCTTGTTTGTTAGTGGCTTTTTAGTCACAGTATTGTTCTACCTTGATTTGATATTTGCAAACTGGGTTCTATTTTTATTCGTGCAGGTGTGTAGAGTCAGCGAAGCACATTCCAGCCCTGTTACAGTTTGCAAGTGGTGAAATCTTTTGTTAAGCAAGTGTTTTTAATCCCTATTCAGTAGAATAGCACATAATAATTTTTTCTTTCCATTTTTTTAAGTACGTACACTAACAGTTTGCTGCAGAGGATGTCTTTACTTCATTTCACTTTTTGCAAATATACATGTGAAGCACTTTACTGTGTTTATGACATTTTGCTTGTCTGTTCGGTGAGTACTAGTTTTAGATTAGAATCAGGTATCTGAATTGGGTCCACTTGCCATATAGGCCGTCAGGGGCTTGGACTGAGGTATCATGCCTACCTGCCATGCCATTAGCAGAGGCGCAAATGACTGACAGTGCCAGTTCCTTTAATCAGCACTTTAAGTGCAGTCTATTTACGACTTTAAGCCCCATTAAGCACTAATTGCTAAGGTGCTATACATTTATTTGCCTCGTTGGTCAGCTAATCACTGGCATCTCTTATTTCCTTTCTTTTGTTTGTGTGCAGATTATTTAGTTTTTGTGGCCAATATGTCGAGCTGAAGGACTTATTCCTGCACATACCTTGCTTTTTTTATATACAGTGTATCACAAAAGTGAGTACACCCCTCACATTTCTGCAAATATTTCATTATATCTTTTCATGAGACAACACTATAGACATGAAACTTGGATATAACTTAGAGTAGTCAGTGTACAGCTTGTATAGCAGTGTAGATTTACTGTCTTCTGAAAATAACTCAACACACAGCCATTAAGGTCTAAATAGCTGGCAACATAAGTGAGTACACCCCACAGTGAACATGTCCAAATTGTGCCCAAATGTGTCGTTGTCCCTCCCTGGTGTCATGTGTCAAGGTCCCAGGTGTAAATGGGGAGCAGGGCTGTTAAATTTGGTGTTTTGGGTACAATTCTCTCATACTGGCCACTGGATATTCAACATGGCACCTCATGGCAAAGAACTCTCTGAGGATGTGAGAAATAGAATTGTTGCTCTCCACAAAGATGGCCTGGGCTATAAGAAGATTGCTAACACCCTGAAACTGAGCTACAGCATGGTGGCCAAGGTCATACAGCGGTTTTCCAGGACAGGTTCCACTCGGAACAGGCTTCGCCAGGGTCGACCAAAGAAGTTGAGTCCACGTGTTCGGCGTCATATCCAGAGGTTGGCTTTAAAAAATAGACACATGAGTGCTGCCAGCATTGCTGCAGAGGTTGAAGACGTGGGAGGTCAGCCTGTCAGTGCTCAGACCATACGCCGCACACTGCATCAACTCGGTCTGCATGGTCGTCATCCCAGAAGGAAGCTGACGCACAAGAAAGCCCGCAAACAGTTTGCTGAAGACAAGCAGTCCAAGAACATGGATTACTGGAATGCCCTGTGGTCTGACGAGACCAAGATAAACTTGTTTGGCTCAGATGGTGTCCAGCATGTGTGGTGGCGCCCTGGTGAGAAGTGCCAAGACAACTGTATCTTGCCTACAGTCAAGCATGGTGGTGGTAGCATCATGGTCTTGGGCTGCATGAGTGTTGCTGGCACTGGGGAGCTGCAGTTCATTGAGGGAAACATGAATTCCAACATGTACTGTGACATTCTGAAACAGAGCATGATCCCCTCCCTTCGAAAACTGTTTTCCAACAGGATAACGACCCCAAACACAACCTCCAAGATGACAACTGCCTTGCTGAGGAAGCTGAAGGTAAAGGTGATGGACTAAACCCAATTGAGCACCTGTGGCGCATCCTCAAGTGGAAGGTGGAGGAGTTCAAGGTGTCTAACATCCACCAGCTCCGTGATGTCATCATGGAGGAGTGGAAGAGGATTCCAGTAGCAACC